>NC_135539.1:33699277-34037610 GCF_045843805.1 Urocitellus parryii
CTGCAACAACAATAAAGTAATAAAACCCAAAAATAACTTTTTTTTTTTTTGCTTTAGAGCATCACTTATAGGTTTTGAATGAGTTATGATTTTTTAAGGTTTGATACATTACACTCACTGAAGTTAACACGCTGAAGTGGACCAAGTCCAGCATTTTTACATTTATTTTTGCACAAGAATTAGGGGGGGAAGCCTTTCCAAAGCGGTCACACTCCTCGTGAACACGTGGCTCCCTCTTGTGGCGAATGTGAACCTCGCATGTACAGACCCGGGTTATGTTTTCTGCTTATTCATTTTCCTACATAGATCACCTGGGAGATTCACTTAATATGCACTGACCCGCAGTAGCCTCCCATCCACTGTTTCTGACTTAGGTTGCTCACCTTCAAAGAGAAGTGAGAATTTTCCATGGAAATTTAAAAAATTATCCACATAATTCCAGCAACCCAGGAAGGAGGCTGAGGTAGGAGGACTACAGGAATTAACTGGGCAGGAGGTCATCTGCAGGGGTGTGCCTTTGGGTTTATATTTCATCCCAGGTGAGCAAAGAGCTCTGTGCCTCTGGATTGTCATGTCCTGAGCCTCTCTCTTCCGTCACACCCTTCTGCACGGATGATCTGCTTCACCTCCAACACAGCAATTGATTTGGCTATCTATGGACTGAGACCTCTGAAAGCATGAGCCACCAAAGAAATTATGAAAAAGCTGACTAAAATACCCAACAAACCAAAATTAGCTGTCATGAATCTGAGAAGGGCAAATGTCACACATCAAGGTCAGGTCTAGAAGCTGAATCCCAGTATTCTACCACTTTCATGGTCAAAAGGCACATTCACTCATTTTCCATACAGAAAAACAGTCATTATTGGCATAATATTCACTACCACATAAATGATGCAAATCTTAGACCCAGGGGTGTTTAACCTCAGAGCTACATCACCACCAGCCCTTTTTATTTGTATTTTTTTATTTTGAGATGGGATCTTAGGGCCCCACACTAAGTTGCCGAGGCTGGCTTTGAACTTGCAATCCTCCTGCCTCAGCCTCCTGAGCCACTGGGATTATAGGTGTGTGCCACGTGCCAGGACCCTTCTCTGGAAACAGTACAACAAGTAGAAAGAATAAAGAGGAGTGCTGGAATATATAGTACCCACTAGAACATAGAATATGTTTAACTCAAATCCACAATATTTATATGAACCAAGCTAAGGTATTCTTGTTATTGAGTTCCTCCTACAGGAGAAAAGGGGCTGAACATCCCAATGTTTGGATATTTTATTTTGCAGTGCTGGGGATCAAACCCAGAGCCCTGAGCATACCAAGCAAGTGCTCCACCACAGAGCTACACTTCCTGCCCATTTGAACCTTTTAAAACATGTATTTGTCAAACCTTGCTTTTACACAGAAAAGTAGGAAATGTGAACTCTAACCAGGAACCTTGCCTGTCACTCTCCTGGATGTGGAGATGCAAAATCTACCTCAATTTATTCTCCCCAAAGCACCACAATGCAAGGGTAGAAAAAGTGTTTATTTCCCTTATTGCATTCTCAATTTCGAATCAAATTCAGATGTGTGTTTGTTCTCCCCACCTGTAAAACAAAGCACCTGCTTTTACAATAAGCTGACTCCCCTTTTTCTCAGGTTTTCCTCATGCAGTGGGTTTTCCTGAACAGGTGTCCTTGTCAAATCTTGGTGGGGGTTATAAGAAAAGTGCTTTCTGGACACATACCTATGTCCTAGGTAGGATACCCCTCCCTTTACATACCCTACAAAGTTCTAGGTTTTTCGAAGCATGTGAGAATTCCGACGAAGAGGTAGCTATGCAACTTCACAGGAGCATCTACATGATGCTTTTTCTGTTATCTGAAATAAGCAGCAGCAGAAGAGTGTTTGTAACCCTACATACAATCGAAGATCAGCTTTCAGAGTTAGAAAACAGAGATTTATTCCTAATATTCAAACAAATTACTCATGGCTTGGTGATTTTTTTTTCCCCCTCCTGGTGCTAGGGATTGAACCCAGGGCCAAATGCATGCTAAACATGTGCTAAACACTGAGTTACACCTCCCAGGCCTCATTTCTGAGAGCAAAATCAGAACTCTAAGACAGGGGAAGGAAACAGGTCAAATCCTCTGCATTCAACAAACTAAGAGCAGTAAACAGTTAATTGGAGAATTCCATTCTGCCCATATTGTTTGATACCCAGAAAAATTCCTTATATCATTATGCACCTAAACATTTTTTTGGAGGGTGGGAATGGAATCCAGGCCCTTGTGCATGCTGGGCACACTTTACCACTAAACTACACCCCTAGGCTCTAGAACAATTTTTCAAAATAACTATAATCTACTCAAAACACAACCAAAGCAAAACTTGCATGTTTGATCCCAACAAAACCAAATCCACCCTTAAAAAAAAAAAGTCTTGATGAACCTCAAGAATGCAAGACAGTTTATTTCAGGAAAAAGAAAAGCTGATTCTACGAAGTTTGCCTTTTCTGCAAGCACCTTTGAAAATTTGCATCATACAAATATATAGCTCTCCATAGTGTGCTGAGTTAAAAATGAAAGAAAACAGATGACCTTTTTTTATCTGATCAAATGAGCTTTGATTAAAAAAAATATTTGGGAAAAAGAACATTTTGGAAGAGGAGCCAAGTGCAAGCAGCCATTAAACTCAATTCATTAAGAACTGGATCTTCTGCTTCTAGGGTCAGATTTTCACATTGTATATATAGCCACCAGGACAGGCTGTTTCAAAATCATCAACCTTGCCAATACAGAAAAGCAGTGTTCAACTCTGCACTCATAGTTTGGGAAACCCTCCCCACTTTCATTCTGCTTGGAAAGTTTAAAAAGAACTTAAATATTACCATGAAATAAAATTCTCTACATGGTAATTGCTGATTGTGTTGGTACATACTTGTAATCCCAGTGACTTGGGAGGCTCAGGCAGGAGGATCACAAGTTCCAGGCCAGCCTCAGTAACTTAGCAAGACCCTGTCCCAAAATAAAAAATAAAGATGGATGGAGATGCAGCTCAGTGGCAAAGGGCCCAGGTTCAATACCCAGTACAAAAAAGAAAAAAGAAAAAAAATAGAATTTTACGCAAATTTTTCATTTCATGTCAAATTATAGCAAATAGTCTGTATGGATTTTAGAACATATAGATATTTACACTACACTCCATGTATCTTGCATTCTGTTGATTAAATCAAGTCATATAAGAACAACCTATTTTGTTTACTTTTTATTCTCCATAGGCTTGCAACTTCAGGACTTGAAGACCTCGTCATTGCTATTTTTAAAAAGGAAATCATTTCCAAATGCAAATAACCAAGTCCAAGATTTTGTATTATGTATTGTTTCTAAATTTAAAATGATTGTGCTTTCAACCCTTAAGAGCAGAATTTGGGGGAGGGAGCAGAGCATTCAAATTTAAGAACTGCAGTTAAAACTGCTTTTGTTTTTCATTGCCTCATTTTATTTCAAATCATTTTATAATTCAATCATGGATACTTAATTTACCTGAAAAAAAACTTCTCACTTCCGTACTAATTTTCACAAAAATATTTCTGAAGGCACTTTTTTAAAGATGTTGGTGGACCTTTATTTTATTCATCTCTTTATATACAGTGCTGAGAATTGAACCCAGTACCTCACACATGCTAGGCAAGTGCCCTACCATTGAGCCCTTAGAAGACCCAGCCCCTAGAAGACCCTCTTTTGTAGTCATGAAACTATATGGCACATTTATCATGTTTCTTCTGGACTGTGAACCTCCTCCCCCAGAACTTTCCACAGGAGAGGGCATATTCGGACAGAAACCCAGCACAATCCCAAAGGGAAAAGTCGCAGTTAAGTTTACAAACAGAAAAAAAAATTTCCAATGTAAAGAAAAAAAAGTGATTGTGAACTTCTCCCAAAAACCAATTAGAAAACACATCTTCTAAAAATAGCCATATGGGGCTGGGGATGTGGCTCAAGCGGTAGCGCGCTGGCCTGGCATGCGTGCGGCCCGGGTTCGATCCTCAGCACCACATACCAACAAAGATGTTGTGTCCCCCGTAACTGAAAAATAAATGTTAAAAAATTCTCTCTCTCAAAAAAAAAAAATAGCCATATGAAAATTTTCAAATTTTTGATGCTAAGAAGGGAATTCTGTACTTTTTCTTGGCAATTGGTTGAACATTAATGTACTTGCAATTTACAAAACAAATGAGTCATGGAAAGTTCCATCCCAAAGGAGTGAGCTTTAAAACAATACAAAACACACCAACAACCAGTATAAGGAAGGCTGGACAAGAAAATAGTCCCTGTAAATCCATCAGTGACACCAAAAGGGACTATGCATCCACTAGGTCTCTAACTGCTCAATGGAGATGGTGTGGCATTTGGATGGGATGGAGATGGCTACTTTAAAAGGACACCATCTGCATCACCCCAAAGCATTACAATGCACTGCTTTATCCCAACGTGGGAGGAAAGTTGAAAGTGGCATTACAATCTAGTCTTACATTTTGGTTTTCAAAACCCTGCTTTTAGTCTTCTGCATTGGCAACCTACTTTGCCTGGTGCTGAAAGATGTTTAAGTATTAAGAAGATGATAGAATTAATAAAAAGACAAGGAGAACTGAGAGTACACACGTAAAATAAGACATTTATTATGCTAAAGAACAGATTTTATTCTGCATTTTCCCCAAACACTAAAATAGCACATGGCATAGTAATTTAGCACACAATATAAATTGATATATGCAATCAGTTATCCCCCAAATAGCTGTTTTAAGTCTCACTTTGGGAGTCCTTAAAAACTTACACTTTTAAATGACCTTTATTAATAAAATTATCAATGAACAACAAAAGGAGTCACTTCAGAAAAATCTTAAAAGACATCAACTCTTAGGACTTTTGTAAAGGAGGTTCTTGATTTGCCTCTCTACATCTGAGCCAGAGCAAAGAGTCTCAAGTTCCTTTTTACGTAGGGTAACACTGCTAGGGTTCCTAGTTTGAGATGATTAAATTTAATATTGCAACTTTCACCATAGGGCCTCCATTTAAACAGCATTTCAAGTGGAAGGAGTTTGAGAAAAGAAGTCAGATTTTGCTGCAGACCAAAATTATTCTGAGATGCAGAAATGGCAACAGCTCGCCATGAGCTTAGCAAGGTTTAATAAAAATACAGTAGGTAGACTTTACAAATATTCACTTCCAGGAGGTGATCAGAGACGAGTTGAGGAGACAAGATGATGTCTGGGACAATAGCCCTTTAAAATGGATAGAGATCTCGAGATACATAAAGAATTTCATGTTAAATCACCATGTGCTTATCTGATATTAAACTGGATATATCAATAATCACCTGAAAGGGTTTTACCAATTCTGAGTGTCTTTTAAGCACAATTTAAAACATGCTAAAAATTCCTTCTGCATCGATCAGTTTTTGGTGAGTGAACTTGACTTCCTCTGTCTGGTCAAAGCAGGATCTGAGCAGCTAAGCTGTCTGCATCCAGACTTAATGGGAAAGAAATCATTCTAGGACAACTTCTAAAATTAATCTACTATTTTATTGTTCTGCTTGTACCTTAACTATGGCATAAGGGATTTGCTAATTGAAAAGGCTGTAGAGCCAGTAACCCCAGTGTTATCTCCAGACCATTTGAGGTACTTTTTACACATGAAAGCATTTTCTTATACTCTGTTGTTTGCTCTGAAAACATGGGCTTTAAATGGTCAAGGAAAACACATCTTGTCTTGTCCTCTAGAAGTACTTCAGGACAGGAGTGCAGTGTTGCAAGCAGCACAGAACGCAGGCGAGACAGTTCTGACTCAGAGCATAGTCCCTCGTGAAGAGCACTTGGTGGTTCACCCTTAAAAACTACCATTTCCCACAGTTTCGGATGGACTGGCTGTCCTGACACCCAGGGCTCTCCTTTGGGGCACTGTCCTCTCTGGCTGTCCATGGCTCTGGGCCTGCTTCTTAGCCAGTCCCTCCCCAGAGCGTCCCCAACACCGAGGAACACCCCAGCAAGATGCTCTTCTGCAGGAGCAAAGGACAGACCCATGGCCTTGGTTGGAGCAGCTACGGGAGCTAAATTTCTTCCCATTGATTTCTTCAAATATGGAAGCTCTTTGTTGCCATTGTGAAGCAAGAGATCAGTGTCACTCAAATCGTTTTTCATTTCCAATGATAACACCTCATTCTGTGAATTTCCATTTACATCAACTGCAGACTTATCCATCCAGAAAGGTATATCTGCTGGGCAAGGGCTCTCCTTCTGTGTTCTTTTCTTAAGGCTACATAATTGTTTGTACCAGTCATCTCCTCCCTCCCCCTTTGCTTCTATCAGGCAGGTGCCGAGGGTCCCTCCTCCGTCCCTCATGTTTTGTATTCTTTGATGCAGTGAGCCTGGGGTAACACCTTTGTCAATCAGGGGAGGGCCTTCAGTGGATCTCAATATGAACCTGGAAAAGACAATCATGTTAAAATTCTACAATGAAGCTAGAGAGTCTTAATAGTGTCTGCACACATCAAACATTTCCTAACATAAGATCTAACAAACTATAGAGTACCAACAATTCCTGCATTAGGACAAAAAGACAGAATGACAGACCACCTAATAGAGATTAAACAATAACCCAGCACATTACAAATACATTATTTCCTACAAACATATAAAAATAAGAAAAGTAGGCTTGGTGTATAGGTCAGGGGGAGAGTCTGCCTGAATGCATGCAGAATACCCTGGGTTCAGTTCAATTCCCAGGATGATATTAAAAAAAAAAAAAAAAAAAGGCACAAAATTCTGAGGCTTTGTACTTTCATGCCAAAGAGTATGAGAAAATGTTTATATAGATTCAATAAAAATCTGTCTTTAGCCAGGATTTACTGTATGACTCTATTATACAACCAAGGCCTTAATGGAAGTATCATATTTGAGCTTCTTGGTGTGATAAGTCACTCTTAGGAAAAGAAGGTTGATATTATTTACAGATCCAACATCTATAAGTGCTTACCCCAAAAATCAACCTGAAGTCCTCTCCAGTAAGACCCCAGTTTTCAGGTGGTTTTAAGATCACTTCCTGGCAGGCCAGGAACCTCAGCAAACATACAGCCTCATTAAGAAAAGAATTTATGGGGCTGGGGTTGTGGCTCAGCGGTAGAGCACCTACCTAGCAAGCATGAGACCCTGGGTTCAATCCTCAGCACCACATTAAAAAAATAAATAAGTGAAATAAAGTATTGTGTCCAACTACAACTAAAAAATAAATATTAAAAAAAAGCCTAAATTTAAAAAAAAGAAAAGAATTTATCCAGACTTACAGGTACTGCAGGTAAATACACGGCAGTTTCTTGGGTTTAGTTTACCAACTTCAGATTTGAAAAAAAAAAAAAAAAGAGGCTTTAAAGCTCCATCTGAGATTCCTCATGAAAACCTCTGCACAGTGACCTGTACCATAGTAGGAGTTCAATATACAGTGAGAGTACACTTAAGGTGGCTAATGGCCAATCAAAACTCTTGTTGCACCTACAAACCTAAAGAGGCCAGACTGTTCTGTGATCAAGAATCATCTGTCTTTGTCATTATTACACTCCAAATGGGGAAGATGTCAAGAAGAATCATGAAAGGCTCTAAATGGAACAAAAAGCAAGATTACTCGCTGTGCTCTCCAGTGTATCCTTCTAGGTTCTCTAATTTTATAGGGAACTGTAGCTTTCCGTGTCTTTGATTGGCTTTACAACTCTGTAAATTATCAAAAACTCTTAAGAGTAAGGCTAGTAAATTCCTGTCCAAAGGAATGAAAATTGTGCCTTGTATGATACAATTAATTAATGCCTGTCAATATTGACCAGTTTTATGTCTTATCTATTTGTAAATTCACATTAGCATTTTTTTTCTTTTCAGGAGACAGGGTCTTGCTATGTTGCCCAGACTGGCCTGGAACTACTGGACTCCAGTGATTCTTCAGCCTGTCTCCCATGCAGCTGGACTACAGGCACATGCCATTGTCCAGCTCCAGATTAACATTCTAGATTGCATGCATGTTATCTGAATTCTCCTTTAATCTGATTGTAACATCTTACTAGTTCCCTAATATATATAATATTGATAAGCTAAATAAAATCTTGGACACATGCTGTTTTTATTAAAAAATAAAAACAGATTATTAATATGAAAATAGATATAGTATTTCTAAGCTAGCCTATAAAATAGCAATCTTGTTGAAATGTAATAACTCTACCAACAGGAAGGGCCATAAGTGAGAACACCTTGTCTTCCACAGCGAGAAGACAAACACAAAGCCTAAAAAATGAAAAACCAAGAAGCAACACAAGCATGTAATTTAGCAATAGTGAAGCAAGCAGTGAAGAGAACCAGCCCCAGCTGAAAGTGGTGGCTACAGACAGGATGATTTCTTTGAACCAATCTTTTGCTTTTTTTCTCTGAAGCAATCTAGGGAACCAGGAGACTCCGCCATTCCTACCCGCTACTGGGGATTTATCCCAGAGGCACTTATCACTGAGCCACTCCCTCAACCCTTTTTATTTTTTGACATCTTAGGGTCTAAGTTGCTTAGGCTGGCCTCAAACTTGTGATCCTCTTGCCACAGCTTCCTGAATTGCTGGGATTATAGGTGTGCACCACTATGCCCAGCTGGAACCAGTAGACTCTTAAAGCTGTATGAGCCGGGCATGGTGGCACACGCATATAATCCCAGTGACTCTGGATGCTGAGGCAGGAGGATCACAAGTTCAAAGCCAGCCTCAGCAACTTGGCAAAGTCCTGAGCAACTCAGTGAGACCTTGTCTCAAAATAAGACATAAAAAGGGCTGGGGATGCTGCTCAGTTGTTAAGCATCCGTGGGTTTAATTCCTGGTACCAAAAAAACCACAACACCCTAGATAAATGTGTAACTGTGTAAATTTTCTTCCTTCCTCCCTCCCTCCCTTTTTAATTTGAGTATACTAAAAAGAAAATAACTTTAGAGCCAGGTGTAGTAGTTCATACCTGTAAACCCAGCTATACAGGAAGCTGAGGCAGGAGAATCAAAAGGTCAAGGCCAGCCTTAGCAACTTAGAGACACCCTGTGTCAAAACAAATAAAAAGGGCTAGAGATGTATCTCAGTGGAAGGGCACCCCTGAGTTAAATCCTGAGAGAGATAGAGAGAGAGAGAGAGAGAGAGAGAGAGAGAGAGAACACTAGTGCATTATTGGAGGCTTAAACAGAAAACAAGCAGAGCTGAGGAATGGAGCCACGGAGCTAAACAGCCCAGAGTTAGAAAGGCACTGACCACTGTCACAATGAGCTGGGTCTTCATGGAGAAGCAGTGAAGAATTTTTAGCAAGGAAATGATGGCTAGTTTTACATTTTTAGGTGAATCACCCTGGCTGCATTGTGGTGGACAAACTGGAAAGAAGCCACAGCAAAAAGGCCATTTATATATTTATATATATATATATATATATATATATATATATATATATATATATATATATATATATATATCCCCCCGCCTTTTTCTCTTTGTGGTACTGGGGCTTGAATCTAGGGGCACTCTACCACTGAGCTACACTCTCAGCACTTTATTTTTGAGACAGGGTCTAAGTTGCCCAGTCTGGCCTCAAACTTGGGATCCTCCTGCCTTAGCCTTCCAAGTAGCTGGAACTACAGACATGTGCCACTGCAACCAGCCCTAAGTACATTTTAATAATAATTTAAAAGTTTTTTTTTTTAATTTTATTTATTTATTTATTTTTTAATATTTATTTTTTAGTTTTCCGCGCACACAACATCTTTCTTTGTATGTGGTGCTGAGGATCGAACCTGGACCGCACGCATGGCAGGCGAGCGCGCTACCCCTTGAGCCACATCCCCAGCCCCTTAAAAGTATTTTAAATTAAGAAAAAAACAGGTTATTTAATATGGAACAACTCTCAGGAAAATTAGTTCCTAACCACTTTTATTATATCCTTTTACAAGGACTTAATATCATTCAGAAAGATGAAATATTTCCAGAATTGTGTTAAAATATTTTAAATGAGGCAATTAAAATAATCATGTATTTAATGATAGAGTAATCATGTATTTAATCATGACAGAATAAACCATTCCCTGAAGTTCTTCTAATTCTTTAGTAAATTCAGTAATAAGCTAGTATTAAATTCTCTTACCAAAAATACTTCAACAGGTCATTGATAACATTTTGGTTCAAAGCCTTAAACTGAACCCTCCTGATATTAGACTGTTAAATATAGTACTTACATTTTGAGAGCCAAAAATAACTTCCAAATGACTTCTAGATATATTTAATAGCCATTTGTGAATTACTTTGCAGTTTATTCTCACTATACTAGATATACACAAGTGATATACACAAGTGTATATCTAGTATAGTGAGAATAAACTGCAAAGCAATTCACAAATGTATCTATACATTCATAGTGTATCTATAATACCCTCCTTGATTCCAGGCCTCATCATCCTCCACCCTCCATCCAAGTCTACCAAATAACAGCATAAATTATGGCAAACAAACTTGTCTATCAAAACACCAGTGAGGGAAGGAGTCTACTTTGAAGTTCAATGGGAAAAATAAAGTGCAGTACTGGGAATAAATTCCTGAACTTCTATCCCCTTGCTCTCCATCAAAGATAAGGGCTGAGAGGGGCAATGTGCTCAGGGAAAAGAGACTGTCCAGGTAGGTCCACAAGCCTCAAGAAACCCTCTTCTACACAAATCCCTGCCCCTGTTGGAGGCAGCCAGCCTGCTGGATGACAATAGGACTGACCCAATTAAGCAGCTGCTGCCCTCTTGGATGCTTGTCCCCTTACCTGCCCTAACCCTGGCTATTCATGGCCTGCAGCAACTGACATTGGACTACACTGCTTTGTAAACTAAAAATATCCTGGCCCCAATATTTCTAAAAGCAAGTTGGCAAGGCTACTCCTAAAGGGGACACGGGAAGTCACTGCTAAAATGAGCAGAGCGCTAATGGGACTCAAGCAGGATCCTAGGTGCTGATGGCTCGCACACACACTCAAAGACAAACTGGCTTCACCCTGCCTGTAGGTGTGAGCGTTGGTATGTTTACTGCAGTATCACTGTGCCTGTGACTAAGATGATCAGGCTGGAGGTGGCTGAAACAAATGCCCCATATGTCTACATAGCTTAGAAGATGAGAAGCAAAAATGACTCCATCATTTCTAAATTAAGCAGACTCATAACCAAAGAGAACACACCTCAGAGTTCCTGCTACTGATCTTGCAGCACAGCTCAATTTCACCTAACCTTCCAAAACCAGCTGTGCCAACTCTACGACCACCTCCCTATTTCCTGATCACCTGGATGCTCAAAGGTGCGCTGAGGTGGAATGGACTCGGGTACAACTCAAGAGACCAGGCTATTCACCATGCTCAGGGAAATTGAGATTTCCAGGATGCTGTGAGGATTCATTGTGAGAAAGCACCCAGCATCCCATGGGCATCCAATTAGCCAGCAGCTATTGTTACCAGTATCAAAATACTGAAGCAGAATAGAATGAAAGACAGAAAGCTGCTGAGAGGTTCAGTAAAATGGAGACTTTTTTTTTTTTTTAAAAAAAGACTGCTGCGTATGGCAACATGAAAGTGACCTCAATATGGGCAAGTGCAATGGAATGGAGTAGAATGGCAAAGGCCTGGCCCAGGCTGGTGGAGGTTGAAGAGCAAGTACAGCCCACCCAAGGGAGACCCTGACATGGTGAGGGCAACACTACTGAACAGCTTCCATGGAGCACAAGCTCCCAACAACAACTACAAATGTTGCCAAGCACAGTGACCCATGCCTACTGTAATCCCAGTGACTTAGGAGGCTGAGGCAGGACTGCACATTTGAGGCCAGCCACAGAAACTTAGTGAGACCCTATCTCAAAATGAAGAATAAAAAGGGCTGGGGCTATTAACTCTGTGATAGAGCACCCCTGGTATATAATAAAATATACCACAAAAAATAAACAAAGAAAATAGAATAAAATAATAAGGCTGGGAAGGTAGTAAAGTGGCAGAGTGCTTGCCTAGCAATGGGAGACCTGGGTTGAATTCCTAATACTGCAAAACACAAAAGCAGCAAGTCAAATTATGTCATAAACCTCAGCTTAAAAACTTATTTCCTGCCATACTTAGAGTACCACCCAAAGTCCTTACAAAGGAACACAAAACTGTCCTCCCCACTTTCTGTGCCTGTTACTTTGGGGGCTCCTCCTATTCTCTTTTCTTGGTCAATCCCAATGGCTTTCTTGCCACTTTCACTCAAGGATCTGTATGCCTCCAGGTTATCATCATGAGCAGACAAGAACAGAAATTAAGAACAGGCATTTGGGAAATTTAATGGCAACTAAACATTACCACAACATCCAAGGATAGTTCTGTTAATTACTCTCTTAAAAACTGCAGTAAAATACACACAACATAAAATTTAGTATCTTAACCATCTCTAAATGTAAAGTTCAGTAGCATTAAAATATTCACCTTATGCAACCATCACCACCACTCACCTCTAGAACTTTATCTCCTCAAAACTAAAGCTCTGTACCAACTAAACACGAGCTCCCTACCGTCCTATTTTCTGTGTCTATGAATCTGACTGCTTGAGGGACTTCATGTTAAGTGGAATTCATACAGTATTTGTCCTTTAGTGACCAGTTTATCTCACTTAGTATAATGCCCTCAAAGTTCATCCACGAAATAGCATGTATCAGAATTTCCTTCCTTTTTAAAACTGCCTAATATTCTGCTGTCTGAATAACATTCCACTTCAAACAGACCACATTTTGTTTGTCTATCTATTCACCTGTCAATGGATACTTCAATTATTTCTACTGCTTAGCTATTGTGAATAATGTTGCTATGAATATGAATTTGGAAGCACAAGTATTTGAGTCTGCTTTCATCTCTTTTGTATATAACCAGAATTCCTGGGTCATATGGTAAAATTCAATGTTTAACTTTCTGAAGAACCACCAAACTGCTTTTCATGGCAGCTGCACCATTTTATATTCCCACCTGTGACACACAAGAGATCCAATTTCTATACATCCTTGCCAACATGTGTTTTTCTTCTTTTTTTTTTTTTTTTGAACCAGAAACTGAACCTAGGGGCACTTAACCACTGAGTCACATCCACAACTCTCTTTATTTTTTTGAGACAAGGTCTAAGTTGCTTAAGGCCTCACTAAGTTGGTGAGGCTGGCTTTGACCTTGTGATCCTCCTGTCTCAGCCTCCCAAGTCACTGTGCATGGCACTTCTCCCATATCTTTTTAAAAACAACAGCCATCCTAACAGGTGCAAAGTGTTACCTCATTGTGGTTGACTTATTTCCCTTAGAGTTGAACATTTTTTCATGGACTTATTGGCCATCTGTATATCTTCTTTTCAGAGAAATCTCTAGTCAAGTCCTTTGTCAATTTTTGGACTGGGTTTGTTTTTCAAGTTATATGAGTTCTTTATATATTCAGGCTATCAATCCTTTCTCAAATATGTGATTAGTAAATACTTTCTCCCATTCTGTGAGTGTTCTCTTTCACTATCTGGGTGCTGAGGATCCAACCCAGGGCTTCACACGTGTTAAGCACCCACTTTACCACTGAGCTACACCCCAGCTCCTCCAGCTTTGTCTGATGCATGTAGAAATAATTCATTTTTATCATATCCTACAAAGCTATCAGGAGGTGAAGACAATGGCCTTTCTCCACAAGTCATCTGAGAAGCAAGGCTCAGGTTCTCCCCTGGGCTTGCAGTGCCTCCCCAGGCAATGACAGGCTTGTTAATGAGAATTTTCAAATGGGTAATAGATCAGGGTTCACTGTTGTTTGTTTTCATGTGATGGGGATTGAATCCAGGGCCTTGCACATTCTAAGCACATACTCTATCACTGAACAACACCTTCAGCAATAAATTGTTTTTAAGCTTCCCCCCACCTCACTGTATATATGGCAGTTATCTTTTAACATTAGTAAATAGAGACTGAATTCATATACCTTAATATCTGCTTGAACCATTATATAATTAAGTGTAGGATTCTAGAAATGAGTTGAGGATATAGGTGTTTGCTATCCTAGTCTAGTTTTATATAGATTTACATTTTTCAAAATAAAAAATTTATGAAAAACTATGATTAAAGCATTCACTTGAAAGTCAGAAAAAATTCCATAGTATTTGTTTCCTATACTTTTGGTATTTAACATCTCAAGTACACAATTGGTTCATTATTTTGAAGTCAGAACTCTTAAGCTTGAATTCACTCTTTTGACCTGATATATTAAGCTTTTGCAAAGCTTATAAAGTTTTCTTAATAGTCTATAATTTCACCCAATTTTCTTTGAGGGGTCTGATGTAAATCAAGTAACACAGTAAAACTCATTTCAAGCAGCAATTAACCCTGGGAATGGGGGGGTCTCAGGATTTTTACTACTTTTTTAAATAGTTCAACCAGGTGTGGTGGCCCGTGCCTATAATCCCAGTGACACATGAAAGGCTGAGGCAGGAAGATCACAAGTTCAGGACAACCTGAGCAATTTAGCAAGACCCTGCCTCAAAATAAAAATAAAAAATGGCTGGATGTATAGTGATAGAGTGCCCCTAAGTTAAATCCCCAGTACCACATAAAATTAAACAAAAATTTTCAGACATAAGATCATTTCAGTCAAAGTCTTAAGTCCTTCAATGCCTGCAAACCACAGTAGCTGCCTCAAATCCTCTCAGTTTAAATCTTCTCACAACTGCTCCAGCCCCATCAGCCTCCTGCCATTTCTGGAACACACCAGGTTTGTCCCAGGTGTGGGGCCTTGGTTGTAGCTGTTCCCTCGGCATGACACTCCTTCAACCTAGATATCTCCATGGCTGAAGCTTTCACCTCCTCCAAGATTTCGCTCAAAATGTCACCTTCTCAGTGGGGCCCACTGTCTGCCCTATTTAAAATGCCAACCAGCTCCCTACCTTCCTTGGGATGCAAAAGAATAAAGATTTCCAAGTAATAAGTAAAACCTATGGAGCTATGGATTTAGAGAGTCATTCAGAGACACTGAGAGAGAGAGGCTAGGAAGAACCAGAAGACAGGCAGCAGCCACAGGAAGGTTCACAGGCTGGGACAGCATTGAGCAGTTCAGCAAAAGGCTGTTAATGAAACAAGGGCACTGCTTGGTTTGACCATAACCACCAACCTTCACAATATCTTCCTTTCTCTGTTCTTTTTCAGGCCTTCTCTCCTGATGTTTATAAGAATCTGAGTGACCTGGGATTAACATGCTTGATCTTCTCACAGGTCATATAACTGAAAAGTTTGGGCATGATTTGTAAATTACCACAGGTTCCTGGTGCCATTTCTTGTTTTGTTACTACATTTGGTATTTAGTACAGATTCTCCCTTTGTGACTGCCTTGTACCTCAGCTTCTGTATAAATAAGTAGGATGCTACTAACTCCAGGGATTAAGATTTGCTTAGAAATATCACTTTTACATCATAACACTCTCAGTCTACAAAGCCCTTTTGCATCTCTTTTCTCATTCAATCATCTTTCATACTGAAGAGGTAGTAAATCCCCTTAAAATGACTCACTACTCTACAATCAAGAGATTTGAGGGTCCTAAGTAAACATGTAGAAAATGAAATCCTTTAAGACTTATGCTTCCTAAATAGATTCTAACACCCCTAATCGAAGGGGATGGGTACAACATGCTTGAGAAAAAAAGGGCATGAGCTGGGGCTGTCCCCCTTACTCGGATTCTATTTCCTGGTGCCATATTCCATTTCTTGTTCCCTTTACTAGAGGCCAGAATAATTAAACCCCTAAACCAGTTAAGTTAGTGATTGTTCACAAATGAACATAAACTCTAAAACCTGCAGGGGAGCTTACAGTAGCCAATTTAAGTATTACAGTTGTAAAACATACCATTATCTCACCCACAGGTTGTGAGACAGATGCTTGTTGCACCTGATGAAACCCAGGATTCAAGTCTAAAATTCTGTGCAGTTCTGAGAAATCCCTTCTCCAAGGTACCTGGTCATCATCTCCATACCACCCTCCCTTTGTACGCACGTGTCCCTGAATTAAGAGCCCACCATTCAGCTCCCCATATTCGCAGCTCTACTGTGCCTGGACTATCTACCACTTGATGTCAAGCTCACCAAGTACCCATTCGGGGTTTCTGGGATTGGTGTATCTGCACTCACTGACTGCCCACACCACTCTTATTATAGATCCAATTTCCCTCCTCCAAAATGCACTTGCCCTCAATTATTACAGTGCAGAGTTCTTGTTATGAAATTTGTATTTGAATAACCTTTCCAGAGATGATCTCACTGTCCTACAAACAAACGTACTATTTGGAAACCACAAGCGTCTCAGTGATATGAAGTCCTTTACTGTTTATTACCTATAAAACAAATGAGCCTTCAGCACATCTGCAATAAAGACAGCAGATGCAAGATGATGGCGATATGGTGATTTCCAAAGTCCTCTCTGAAAGGAGAGCTAAAGAATTAAAGTGTAAGACCAGCATTCAGGTTGAAAGAACTTGGGTGAATGCACAGAGGCAGGAAGGGGCTCTGTGCAAGCAGTTAGGCAGCCCCGGGCAAGCAGAGTAAGCATGGTATAAGGCATGTGACAGGCAACAGATATGTGGAAGCCAGATCTGCAGGGTAAGAAATGTGAATGGCTCCAGGGGAGCTGTTTTAAGGATGGCCAGACCCAACTTAGTGTTTCAAAGACTTCTCTTGGGCTGGGGGTGTGGGTCAGTGATAGAACCCCAGCCCTGGGTTCAATCCCTAGCACAGCAAAAAGCCAAAACAAAAAACTTTTGAGCTGGGTACTGTGGTGCACACCTGTAATCCCCGCTGCACCAGAGGGTGAGGCAGGAGGATCTAGAGTTCAAAGCCAGCTCAACAAAAAGTGAGGCACTAAGCAACTCAGAGACCTTGTCTCTAAACAAAATACAAAATAGAGCTGGAGATGTGGCTCAGGGGTCAAATGCCCCCACGTTCAATCCCTGGTACCCAAAAAACTGAATTGCCCAGTGGAGAACAGATAAAGGATACTGAAATAGTTCAGACAGGTGATTAGTTTAGATTAGAAAGGTGATCATAAATAAGAGAAGTGGATATTTAAGAAAGTTCTTTTTTAAATGATACAAAACACGGTAATCTTCAACATACCAGTATTATGTAGGTGTTCTTACAGTCCTTCTTGTGACTTTATAAATGACTACAAATCATATGTAACTCTAGACATAAGGTTCCTAAGTGGGAGCTTGGGGGTCAGATACAGCCTGCATATACTTTTCTCTTTGTCCACTTTCCAAAAAAAATCCAAGTTAACCTGATACCTAAAAATCAGGACATCTGATTTCTCTAAGATCACTAGATCTGGCCAATACTGGGCCCATGTTTCCTCAGGGTGGTAACTGGCTAGAGCACAGGCTTTCTGGTTTACCTTAATCTCAAAACTCAGCACCCTTTATTCATTTATACCACCTGCTGCAAAGATATTTGGGTTTCTACTCCTTCAGCCTGGTACTGCTTATGGATGCCAAAAGTCTTTTCTTACATAAAAGTATGTCAATGGGACCTTAAAATAAAGACATGTTCACTTTCACTCACTTTTTTTTTTTTTTTTTTTTTTGTACCAGGGATTTAACCCAGGGTTGCTTAGCCCCTGAGCCACATTCCCATCCCTTTTAATTTTGAGACAGGATTTCCACAGGGCCCTGTGATGTGCCAAGGCTAGTCTGGAACTTTCGATCCTCCTATCTCAGCACAAGTCACTGGGATTACAGGCATGAACCACCATGCTAACCCTTAATACAATTTTGATCAATAGTTGGCTTTAGGCTTCATGTAGTCTATCATCACCTGTGCCAGGGACCAAAAACCTGAAGATACACCAATTACACTGATACGACCAAACCAGAGAAAAACCTGGTACTACTGCTCAAACTAACTCATTTTGCATATCAGTGCTAAGTACTGTTGGACAGTTAGCTCCCCAAAGCCTGGGACACTCCGAGGTGTGAAAAAAGAAATGCAAATGAAGCTCAGTATCTAGCCATTTTTCTTTGAGGAAGGATTCCCAAATTGACACCTTCCCCTTCTGCTAGAAAAAAGGCATCTGCTAATTCAAGAGTTGTAGAAATGTCAGTCATTTACAGCGAAAGTGGCCGGTGAGCGCCCTTTTATTTCACATCTGAATTGTTTTGGCACTCTTGAAACCTTTTACGTCTCTACCTCCTCCACTTCATTCTCTCAACTTTATCCCCACCTCACTTCAACCCCCACCCCAACCCCTAGGCTAGAATGAATTAGATACGTGATCAAAACATCATTATCTTGCAATCTATCTTAAGCTATTAAGATAATATTAAAAAACCTCCCAAAGTTTGGGAACCTGAAAATTTACCCATAAATACACCAACAGAACCCAACAATTTGTCATCTTCAGGGCAAAACGTCCTTTTCAGGACCTTTCGGGCCGGTGCTACCTCCTCCGACCCCACCCCCAGGTGTGGTACCTGCAACCTGAGCCTTATTTGCAAAAGGCGGATAACAACCTCAGTGGGTTTTTTTTCTCGAATGGGGTTGCATGAGAAAATGCACGGTGCTTGGCACACACACAGGCTCCAACCGATAGTGGCTACCATGGGCATCTGCATCCCTCTGGGCCTTTCGGGGAGGGCCAGGCCCGGGAGACCCGGCGGGCGCGGCTCACCCACCTGCAGGCGCACGTTAAGCATCATGGAAGCCACGATGTAGAGGTAGGGGAAGTTGATACGCAGCCGCCAGGCCAGGTCGAAGAAGATAAGCAGTGTGCGGGTCAGCCCCTTGCAGAAGACCCCATAGGAGCGGGCGGCGGCCGAGCGCGAGAGGCGGACAGCCAGGCCCGACAGAGCCGCCGCCATATAGAGACCGGCGCTCCCACTGCCCGCCCGCCCGCCGTCCCTCTCCGCGCCGCGTCGTCCCGGGCCTTCGCCCCGGCCGCTGTCCTGCGCACGGCGCGCTCAGGGAGCGAGGGAGGCGGCGGTGAGGCCGGCGGGCGGGCGGGCCACTGGGCAGCCGAGTCCGCGCGTCACGCTAGGGAAGCGCCTCCGCGAGCCGCCGCCTGGTCCCGGCCCGGCCGCGCGGCCTGACGTCACAAAGCCCGCCCCGCGCCTGCGCGGCCCACAGGCCACACCCAGCCACGCCCCCGCCCCTTCCAGCAGGTGAGGCGCGCATGCGTGGGCGAAAGGGCGTAGGGGAGCGATGCTGGTGTGTTGTCTCCGGCTGCCCCCTATGGGTGAGCCTAAGAATAAAAACAAAGGGAGGAGGTGAGCGGTGCGATGGCCGCAGGACAAAATGAATGTACTTTATGCCTCTTAAAAAACGGTGACAGTGGTAAATTTTATGTTACCTATGTTTGATCACAATTTCAAAAAGCGAAAGAGTCCTTTGGGAGTCTAACTGGTAGTCTATTCTCCCTATGGATTGGAATTCCGGCCATTCTTGTTCAATGTCTAATTATATAGAGTTTAATCTTGTAATAAGTTTAATTTTATTTGAACCACCTGATGTGAAAAGTAAAAATACTTAAGCGTCCAAAACTTCTAGTGTCCTGAGGCTTTTTGTATAGTTTTAACATTGCTAATTAGAAATCTAGGTTTCTGTTGAAAATTTGCTATTCCTTCCTTCTAGTTTCTGACAAAATATTTCTTGTCATAATACGTCTGCCCACCCGATGAGAAAGTCTGAGGATTTGGTAAGGGTGGAAAAAAGATTTCCTTGATGAAATAACCTTTAAGTAAGCCACAGTAGAAAGTAAGCATGTAAAAAATGAGTTTATTTCATGTTGAAATCCTTTGTCCCCAAATGGATTCATATTCAAAATCATTCTTTTAAATATTTATGTACCTGTACTTCAAAGAGGAAGATTATAAATCATAAAGAATGTTTCTAGTATTGTCATTTAATGTTACTTTAATGTCTATTGTATAATTGTCTATATTTACTATCCATTGCATTTCAGGGAAATATATTAAGTAGAAATTTTGGGGTTTTTACCTTTTGGGCTACCTTTATTATTAAAATAATATTTTTTCAAAAAATTCACAAATCTTTAGTTTCCCTTATTTTTCCAGCGTTACATTTCAGCACGGTTATGGTTGACATTAAAATACTCATTTCCCTTTTTATGTAAGCTATTTTTTTTTCTTTCAGTGCACATTGGATGCTATCTTTGAGCACTGAAGAAAACATGCTGCTTGAATTATCATTGTTTTTCAAGTGATCCCTTTAAAAACAGCAAAATGGAAAAATCTTTAGGCAATCTTTCAGGCAAATAAAGATTTTTAAAGACTGGAGTCTTTGGAGGAAAATTTTCCAGAAGACACAAGATCAATTTGGCAGTGTGTCAACAGGTTTGGATCAGCTAAATTTATTGTCAGGCTTGTAAAATCTGGTGGAGAACTGGCAGTCCAATTAATCTGAACTATGTTGAAAGACCAGATGAGGTGTGGCCTTGTGAGACATATATATATATATATATATATATATATATATATATATATATATATATATATATATATATATCCTCCCTGGTTACTCATTTCTTTAAATGCCACTGAAGCAACAAGACATTTTAACAAGAGCTTTAGTTGCCATACACAATAGCACACAGATTTAACAAAAAGCTTAACTGAACTGGAGAGGAAGCCTGGTATCATTAGACATTCCTGAGATGTCAAAGGGAACACAAAGAAAAGGTAATAAGATTTCAAGTGTCAAATATAGCAGAGTTAACTGGTTCCAAGTTACAGTGCAGCTGGTAAGTTCGTCTAGGCTCACAACAGCATTCAAATCAGTCCTTCATGAAGCGTCTCTAGGAAGGCACTGCTGATCATAATTTGAGGAACAGACAGAACTAATTATAAGTCAGTGTGAAAAATATTTTCACAGAGGCGCAAAGCATTATGAGAAGATGCTAATGGAGAATAATTCTATTAACAACTGATCAACAGGATCCATCTGCTTTTCCTACAGTTTTCTCTCCTGCTAGCAAAGCTGTGTCTCAGGTAGAAATTAGTTGGTGTGAAAAGCAGACAGAAACTAGGTTCCAGATTCAGCAACTTCTCAGTGCTTCTGTGACCTGATTCTATAAAATGAGGATAAGGACACTCATCCTACAGGGTGTTTGTGAGAAGTAAATGAGATCAGGTTTGTAGTGTCAGGCACAGTTCCCGGCAGATAGAGGGCACCCAGAAAGTGGTAGCTATTCTCAGTGTCCTTGAGCCCTTAGACAGGATGCAAATTGGTAGATCCATTAATACTCATTATGATTAATAAAGTTAAATCACAGACCACAAGCAACCTGAAGAAGGAGGAGGGGCACGTGATGATGCTTCAGGAAGAGGGGATGAACATGCATGATCCAAAATGTGGGTCAAAAATAATTTCTATTCCTTTGCATATTCCTGGAAGGGTGGGGTAGATTTAAATATGTGAGTTCAGTTACCATTGTGACAAAGTGCAAGTTTCTAGTCTCCCTCAAAAGGGCTCTTGCCAGGTACCTTGGTGCATCATATCACACATCATATCACACGTCACAGATCAAGGTCAATGTGAATTGTTGACACCGTGTTAGGTACAAAGAATGCATAATGTTATGTGGAAAAGGTCAAAGGGAGAAAAGTATGCACAGAATTCCACTACTTACCTAAGAAAAGGAGGATATATAACATACATATATACACATGTGCATTACACACATGTAAATATGTATGAACACACATATTTGTGTTTTTGTTTGTTCTTTAAGTGAAAGAAGAAATCATAACTCTACTTTTAAGTGCTTACCTGTAAGAGGAAGGAAGGAATAGGGTAAAGGATATGGAGATAGGAGGCTGGGGCTATAGCTCAGTGGCAGAGCGCTTGCCTAGCATGTGTGAGGCACTAGGTTCAGTCCTCAGCACCACATTAAAAACAAAACAAAACAAAACAAAAAGCAAACTAAATAAAATAAAGTTGTTATGTCCATCTACAACTAAAATTAAGAAAAATTGAAAAAAAATGATATGGAGATAAATATTATACTTCTCTGGATATACCTTGTTTTGTAGAATTTGACTTTGGAATCATGCAAATGTCTTACACCATTATGAAACAAAATTACATTTTTAAACTTAAAACTTTGTCAGGTGTGGTGGTGTATGTCTGTAACCCCTGCAACTTGGGAGGCTGATACAGGAGGATTGCAAGTTTTGAGGTCAGCCTTAGCACTCAGTGAGGTCCTAAGCAACTTGGTGAGACACTGTGTCAAAAATAAAAAAAATAAAAATAAAGAGCTGGGGAGTGTCTCAGTGGTAAAGTGCCTTGGGTTCAGTTCCCAGTACCAAAAAATAAAAACTAAAAAAAAATTAAAACTTTAATTAAAAAAAAAAAAGTGTGTGTGTGTGTGTGTGTGTATGTGGTGCTGGGGATCGAACCCAGGGCCTTGTGCATGCAGCGCAAGGACTCTACCAACTGAGCTATATCCCCAGCCCAAAACTAATTTTTGAGAGCAAAATGAAAACAAATGAAAAATCTGTATATCCAGTTAGTAGCCTAACCACACACAAAGAGGAACTATACCAAGAAACATTAAATATAGTTTGGGATTAGCAACGTAGCCTAGCGATAGAGCACTTGCCTAGCATGCATGAGGCCCTGGGTTTGATCAACAAAATCTGTAATTTGACTGTATCCTCTGAAATGAAAAACTAGGATAAATTTCTAAGCTGTTTACAGTAATCATATGTTATGATTCTGAAAATCTTGTGTTGATAAATGAGAACAGGGATTTTTGACATAGGAGAAAGAAGTTAACAATACCAACTTGTCAAGATTCAATAAAAACAGTGTAGCCAAACCCTGATGTGGTGGTATGCTTATATCCCAGCTACTTGGGAGGATGAGGCAGGAAGATCGCAAGTCCAAGGCAAGCATAGGCAACTCACTGAGACCCTCAAAAATAAAATGAGCTGGGTGCAGTGGTGCCCACTTGTAATACCAGCAACTTGAGAGGTTGAGGCAAGAAGATCACAGGTTTGAGGCCAGCTTCAGCAACTTAGGGCCTAAACAACTTAACAAGATCCTAGTAAAAAGGGTTGGGGATGTGGCTCAGTGGTTAAACGCCATGGGTCCAGTTCCCTGTACCAAAATTAATTAATTAAATGGGCTGGGGATATAGCTCAGTGGTAGAGTGCCTCCAGGTTCAAGGTTCAATTTCAAGTACCACAACACACACACACACACACACACACAAAAATAAATAAATAAATAAATAAATAAATAAATAAATAAATAAACAAACCCAAAACACTGTAATCCTGAATTTGAATTGGATGTATGGCATGAAATGAGAGAGAGAGAGAGAGAGAGAGAGAGAGAGAGAGAGAGAGAGAGAGAGAGTGTTTTCCAGCTCTAGTCGCTGAAAAGCCCTAAGAATAGTGCTAGGGATAGTGACCACTCTAGTAGCAATGAGCACCTTTGGTGGCCAAATGCTACTTGGAGTCTCTGAATACCATATCTCACTAACAGATTCCAAATCTGAGGCAGAGCCCGGACCTTCTTGTCACACTAAATAGCAAGGAAGTTCTCAAAGACTAAAAGGGATGTGTCAGAAAGACTCAGAAGCCAACTGAAAGAGGCTCACACTGACCAAGAACAGGACAATTTGAGCATCCCTAAAGATACCAATTGCAGCAAAATGAAATGCACCAAATATGTGCAGCTCACTATGGTACCTGCATTTGTTTCCCAGGGATGCTGTATCAGATGACCACAGACTAGGTGGCTTAAATATCAGAAATTCATTCTTTTGTAGTTTGGGAGGCCACCAGTCTGAAATCAAGGTGGTGTCAGTGCCATGTTCTTCTAAAGGCTCTAGGAGAAGATCCTTCTTTGCCCTTTCTACCTTCTAGCATTGCTGGAAATCCTTGACATCCTTTGGTTTGTGTGAGTGCATAACTCCAATCCCTTCCTCTATCTTCACATAGACAAATTCCCTGTGTTTGTGTGTCCTCTCCTCAACTTATAAGGACACCAGCCACTGGGTTTAGGACCCACCCCACTCCAGTATGACCTCATCTTAACTCATGACTCCTACAAAGACCCTATTTCCAAATAAAATCATATTTGTGTTCATCATTTTTCTGTTACTATAACTAAATACCTGAGATAATCAACTTATGAAGAAAAAGGGTTGATTTGGGCTACAGTTTTGTAGGTTTTAATACATGATGACTTGGCCCCATTACTTTGGGCCTATGATAAGGCAGTATATCATGGTGGGAACATGTGGCAAAGCAAAACCACTCACCTCATCACCAGGGAGCAAAAAGAGATGGAAAGGAATAAGCTGGGGTCTCTTTTACCCCTGATGACTTAAGTACTTCCTACTAGGCCCCACTTCCTAAGGGTTCCACCACATGCCAATAGCACCACTCTGAGGACCACCCCTTTAACACATGGACCTTTTAGTGACATTCCAGATCCAACTATAGGTTAGATGTGGTGGCACATGCCTGTACCCAGGTACCCTGAAGGCTGAGGCAGGGGTATTTCAAGCTCAAGGCCAGCCTGGGCAACTTAGGGAGACCCTGTCTCAAAATAAAATTTTAAGGACTGGGGATATAGTTCAGTGGGACATTACTTTTCTAGGATGCGTGGGGCCCTAGGCTTAATACCCAGTACAATGGGGGAAAAAAAAAAGAATATCATTTTGCATCCCTTGATGAGTCAATGTCATCAAGGCCTGCTCACATTACAAAAATATGATCATGAAAAATGTCACACTGGACATGTGACTCTTGATGTAATACTCTTGGGAAAAAACTGGATCTATCCAAGCTCTACATCAATTTACCAGAAGAACATATAAAATGATTACACAGAGGAAGTCAGCAAAACCTAAAATATGATGACATTTAAAAGAAAATATTATTGCAAAAATAGGAAGAGAGGGCCAAGGGTATAGCTCAGTTGGTAGAGTGCTTGCCTCACATGTACAAAGCCCTGGGTTCAATCTCCAGCATGATAAAAAAAAAAAAAAAAAAAGGAACAGAAAAAGTAGAAGGGAGTTGAGATCTAATTTTAAAAAGAGAGAGAGAGAGAGACAGAGATCTGGAAAGTCCAGTGTATGGTCTTTCAAGAGTCAACGGATTGGCTGATTGGCATAGTGGTGAGCACCTGTAGTACCAGCTACTCAGGAGGCTGAGGCAGGAGGATCTCTTGAGCCCAAGAATTCAAAATTCAAAGTCAGAAAGCTAGCATGAATGACAGTGAAACCTTGCTTAAAAAAAAAAAAAAGTCAGCTGAATGTGGTGGCAAATGCCAATGATTAAAATTCAACTATAAAAAATTGAAATTATGATATACATATATTTCACTTGGCATCCACCGTTCCTGGCTCATAACTCTGCCCACCTGGCAAAACAAACCGTAGAAACGAAAATTTCTCTTTCTCAAGGTGAGTAATACATAGAAATTCTAATCTTCCCCCACCTTTCTGTCTTTGAGCTGCCATAAAGAATTTCTCTGACCTACCCTTGTCTAATAGTAGAGGATAAGACCCTTCTCATTCTAGAAGGGTGTTCCTGACCCACCCCCTGCTGGGAGAAATGCTGCACAGAGTATTCAAGAATCAGAACAAACAGGTCCCCCCTCCAAGGTCTGCCAGCAGTAGAGCCCACCCTTTGTGACCCAACATCTGTTTCTCTGTATCCTCTGTGACATCCTTTATGATAAAACAATACCTGTGTTTTCCTGAGTTCTGTGAGCTGCTCAGGCAAATTAATCGAACCCAAGGAGGGGACTGTAGGAACCTCATTTTAGTTGCTGAGGCTGGCTTCATTTTATAGCTATTTGGTCAGAAGCACAAGTCACAACCTGGAGCTTGTGCTCAGCACGTACAGTTAGAGAGGCAATCCCAGTGACTGAGCCCTCAACCTAGAGGGCCTGACTCGGTCTCCAGATAGACAGTGCTAGAATGGAATTCAGTGAGGGCATGCCCAGCAGGGTTTGCTGCAGAATTACTTGCTTGCTGGTGGGGAACTCCCTCCATGCTTTTTGAAGGGTCACAGAAGTCTTCTGTGTTGTGGTGTGAAAGCAAAGGGAAAATGGCTTAATTTTTCCAGCAAAGATTTATTAGGGCTGAGATGAAGCTCAGTGGTAAAGCACTTGCCTAGAATGTGCAAGGCCCTAGGTTGAAACCCCAAAGCAGCAAAAAAAACAAAAAAAGGGGGGAGATTAGGTAGGTATGATATGTAATTAAGGTTAAGTAACTCTTTTGTAAAAAGAGTTTATATTTCAGAAATACATTCTAAATATTTATAGACAATGTATGATATATGTAATTTACTCCCCACCCCCTTTTTAAAATATGTTTTAGTTATTGATAGACCTTTATTTTATTTATTTATATGTGGTGCTGAGAATTGAACCCAGTGCCTCACACATGCTAGGCAAGTGCACTACCACTGAGCCACACAGCCACAGCCCTTCCAGCCCCCCTTTTTAAAAATGGGAATTGAACCCAGGGGCGCTTTAATACTGATATACCTCCCCAGTTCTGTTTTATTTTTTTAATTTTTATTTTTTACTTTTTGTTACTGGGAATTGAACCCGAGAGCACTTAACCAGTAAGCCATATCCCTAGCCATTTTTCCTTTTTTTTTTTTTTTGGTACTCAGGATTGAACTCAGGGGCACTCAACCACTGAGCCACATCCCCAGCCCTAATTTGTATTTTATTTTTAGAGGCAGGATCTCACTAAGTTACCTAGCACCTCGCTTTTGCTGAGGCTGGCTTTGAATTCCCAATCCTCCTGCCTCAGCCTCCTGAGCCACTGGGTTTACAGGTGTGCACTATCATCCCAGCAAATGAGGTATTTCTGATGTCAAAGAATTATTAAGTGTGCTAGATGTGTCCTGTAATCAAAACCATTTTATTAAGTCTTTATCTTAGACATTTATACCGAAGTAATTATGAATGAAATCATATGATAAAGAGGGTTTGCTTTAAAATACTCCAATGTGAGGAATGATATTGGCCAAATTCTATTTTTACAATGTGTGAATGTACAAATATGTAGTAACAAATCCTACCTTTATGTACAACTACAATGCACCAATAAAAATATGGAAAGAAGAAACATAAATAGAGAAAGAATGGAAAAATAAAGTATTACAGTGTGGAAGGTGGGGAGTCACAGCGTTGGTCATGTGTCAATAGTAGTTGAAGTGGAGTGTAAGAGTTCTGGGCCTCAGGCGAGTGCAGTGCTGCACGCTTGTAATTCCAGAAGCTCAGTAGGCTGAGACAGGAGGATTTCAAAGCCAGCCTCAGCAAAAGTGAGGCACTAAACAACTCAGTGAGACCCTGTCTATAAATAAAATATAAAATAGGGCTGGGATGTGGCTCAGTGGCCAAGTGCCCCAGAGTTCGGTCCCGGATACACACACACACACACACACACACACACACACACACATGAGTTCAGGGTCTTGCTAAATTGCTAAGGCTGGCCTCAAACTTGCAATCCTCCTGCCTCAGCCTCCTGGGATTACAGGTATATACCTTCAGGCCTGGCCACATTTTTGTTTTTGAGAAAAAGAATTGTTCTTGTAATACATTACTTATGGATCTTGCTTGTAGCAAAAGCAGTAGACACAGAGTAACCCATCAGTAGTTCTCACTACTTGCTAATTTTTTTTTAAAGAGAGAGTGAGAGAGGAGAGAGAGAGAGAGAGAGAATTTTTAATATTTATTTTTTAGTTCTCAGTGGACACATCTTTGTTGGTATGTGGTGCTGAGGATCGAACCCGGGCCGCATGCATGCCAGGCGAGCGCGCTACCGCTTGAGCCACAACCCCAGCCCACTACTTGCTAATTTAATTATCCTCCCATAGCAGGAGACAGTGATTATGAGTGTGTGTGTTTGTGGGCCCCCTCCCATATCCACAGGATGATGTAGAAGTGGCTATGATTATACCACATAATTCGTACCACTGCTTGCTGTTTTCTATTGTTTTAAGCCCCTAAGGTTTGGGGTTAATTTGTTACTCAGCAATAGATGACTGATATCGCAGGCATAAAGCCTCAAAAGGCCGTCAGAATCCCTATGGGGTCAGAACCTCCAAGTACTCAGATCTTTCAGGGAGCAAAGTTTGGGTCAACTTATTGAGCAAAGAATCTCCACTAGTTTCGATGCCAGACAAAAGAAATCTTAGAAAAGGTCATATAAGGGGAAGAGGTTCTGGCTTGTGACTGTGGGAATGGGGATGTGGGTAGTGTTTACCAGCATTTCTTTGCTTGCTATGCTGTGATATTGTTAATTAGACATTTCCCCATCTCTCTCTCTATATATATATATATATTTTTTTTTTTCCTCAATACTGTATAAAGGGTGAACTGGTGCTGGTTAAAATTCTGTTGAATTGCACAATGTTGAGACAGATTTGAAGGAAAAGAATATTCCCCAGAGGTCCTGGACTTGGAGCTGTTGTGGTACCTATACCTGATTCTGTGTTGTTTCTCTTGAGAAAGGAGGGAGTGTGTCCTTGGGTGAATGTGAGATAATGATTGCATTATGATGGGTAGGGGGCATTTAAAAATATTGAGTGTGCAGAAACGTAGAAGTTATGTGAGTAGTGGGCAGCCAGGTAGCAGCACATGATGGATGTGGCAGGACCTGGATCCATTCTTCTCTTCTTTAGGGGTAACAGAATTTTTAGCAGGGCCTGTATTTCCCAGCTTGCACTGCAGCTTGGTGTGGTCACATGACTACGTCCAGGCCAATGGATAGAATAGGAAGCATGGTGGTGCCCCAGAATCCTCCTCAAGAGACACTTAGCATGCTCTCTTTGCATCCTTTCCTCTCCATTTCTCCATCCTCTGCTTGGAATATGGATGTGCTGACCTGAACTCTGCATTGGTCCATGAGGAAGGAGCTGGGCCATGAGGCTTTATCTACCAGCTTTAATTACTTACCTCTGGATTTTTATACATGAGGGAAATAAACGAGGGTCTTCTTTAAGCCATTGTCACTTTGGGTCTCTTTCACTGCATGGATATGGTGGATATCTTTTTTATTTTTTGCCTGCCCAGCCACAATTTCCTGTTCTTTGAGAGGACTTCCTCTACTCCATTCCTTGTGGTTGAATGAGTCACCAAGTCTCTGTATTTTCCCCAGTGGGTGGGCTGGTGAGCAGACCAGACCAACCAAGACTCCTTCCTCCCCCTCATCAGGAATGGAAGCCTGAGGAGTGGCACAGGTTTCTTGAGGCAGATTCTGTCCTTTCTGAGCCCTGGTTACTTAGCCTTTTCTTTGATTCTTCCCATTTCTCTCTTCTCTCCTCCTCCTCCTCTTCCTCCTCCTCCTCCTCTTCTTCCTCCTCCTTCTCCTCCTCCTCCTCCTCCTCCTCCTCCTCCTCCTCCTCCTCCTCCTTCTTCTCTCTCTCTCTCTCTCTCTCTCTCTCTCTCTCTCTCTCTCTCTCTCTCTCTTAATCCAGAGTAGCTTTCTGTAAGACCCATAGCTGATGAGTTCCATTGTCTTGCTCTGTCTGTTGCTATAACAAAATACAATAGACTGGTCGATTTTCTAATTTATTTTTATTTATATATGACAGTGGAATGCATTACAATTCTTATTATACATATAGAGCACAATTTTTCATATGTCTGGTTGTATACAAAGTATATTCACACAAATTCGTGTCTTCATACATGTACTTTGGATAATAATGATCATCACATTCCACCATCATTCCTAATGTCATCCTCCCTCCCGTCCCCTCCAACCCCTCTACCCTGTCTAGAGTTCGTCTATTCCTCCCATATTCCCCCTCCCCATCCCACTACGAATCAGCCTCCTTATATCAAAGAAAAGATTCAGCATTTGTTTTTTTGGGGATTGGCCAACTTCACTTAACATTATTTTCTCTAACTCTATCCATTTACCTGCAGATGCCATGATTTTATTCTCTTTTATTGCTGAGTAATATTCCATTGTATATATTTGCCACATTTTTTAACCCAATCAATAAATGGGCCAAGGATCTGGATACTTCTCAGAAGATGATATACAATCAAGCAACAAATATATAAAAAAATTCATCATTGCTAGCAATTAGAGAAATCCAAATCAAAACCACTCTAAGATTTCATCTCACTCCAGTCAGAATGGCAGCTATTATGCATACAAACAACAATAAGTGTTGGCAAGGATTTGGGGGAAAAGGTACACTCATACACTGCTGGTGGGACTGCAAATTGGAGCAGCCAATATGGAAAGCATTATGGAGATTTCTTGGAAAATTGGGAATGGAACCACCATTTGACCCAGCTATCCCTCTCCTTGGTCTATATCCAAAGGACTTAAAAACAGCATACTACAGGGACACAGCCACATCAATGTCTATAGCAGCACAATTCACAATAGCTAAACTGTGGAACCAACCTAGATGCCCTTCAATAGATGAATAGACTGGATGATTTATAAAAAAAAATGAATAAATTATTTCTCACAGTGGAGCCAGGGAAGTCCCAGATCAAGATCTAAGCAGGACTGGTATCTGCTGAGGGCTGCTTTTTGCTTGCAGAATTTTTTTTCTTTATTGGACACACATACACACAAATATAAACACACCCGTGAATACAATATGCAATGATATTTCAGGAGCAGTATAGCCTTCACTGTGCCTAGACCTAAAGTAAGATCCTAAGGAAAGTAATGTAGTGGGTAAGATGGTTAGTGAGGGCTGGGGCTGTAGTTCAGCGGCAGAGCACTTGTCTAGCATGTGTGAGGCACTGGGTTCCATCCTCAGCACCGCATAAAAATAAAATAAAGGTATTCTGTCCATCTACAACTACAAAAAAACAAATTAAAAAAAAAAAGATGGTCAGTGACATTCCTACCGTGGAGAGGAAAACAGACTGAAGGAACTTTTATACAGACACTTCTGACGGTCCCTCCAGGTAGGGGCTTGCTGCAGTGTTAGCGTCATCATCGTGGTTAAACCTGTTCTGTCTAATACTATGGCCACATGTGGCTCCTGAGCTTTTGAAATGTGGCAGCTACAACCAAAGAACTGGATTTTTTCCAGGTGCGATGGAATGCACCTGTAGTCCCAACTACTCAGGAGGTTAAGGCAAGAGGATTGCATGAGTCCAGGAGTTTGAGACTAGCCTGGGAAACATAGTGAGACCCTTCCACAAGCAAGCAAGCAAGCAAGCAGCAAGGAAGTAAATGACTACATTTTGCACTTAATTACATTTAAATTTGTGGACTAGTACTCAATATGGTTATAATCAATGGGTATACCTTATGAGAAAATGCATTGTTAGGAAATTTTGTCATGCAAATATCAAAAGAGTGTATCCAAGCAAGGGATGCCTGCCTGTAATCTACTGAGGAGGCTGAGGCAGAAAGCTTTCAAGTTTGAGGCCAGCCTGGGCAACTTAGCGAGATACTGTCTCAAAATGAAAAATAAAAAGTTCTGGGCTGGGGATGTGGCTCAAGCAGTAGCATGCTCGCCTGGTATGCGTGCGGCCCGGGTTCGATCCTCAGCACCACATACCAACAAGGATGTTGTGTCCGCCGAGAACTAAAAAATAAAATATTAAAATTCTCTCTCTCTCTCCCTCTTAAAAAAAATAAAAATTAAAAAAAAAATTTAAAAAAATAAAAAGTTCTGGGGATGTAACTCCGTGGTAGAACATTCTTGGGTTTAATCCCCAATGTATACACACACACACACACACACACACACACACACATACACACAAATTATAGTGTACTTACACAAACCTAAATGGTACAACCTATCATCCACTTAGGCTATATAGTATAGTCTATTGCTCCCAGGCTACAAATCTGTACTGCATGCTATTGGACATAGCATGCAGTACACATACTCTATAACTTGTGTGTATGTGCACCACTGCAACTGTAACACAGTGCACCAGTGCACCACTGCAACTGTAACATAGTGGTAAGTGTGTTACATATCCAAACACAGAAAAGGTATGGTACACATATTAGGTGATAGGATTTTTTCAACATCACTACAGTCTTATGGGACCACCACGACTATCAGAAAACCTGTAAGTATGTTTAGAACAGCCTGGATATGAGGATCTTTTTCCCACAAAAAATTTTATTCACTCCAGGGGCTGGGGTTATGGCTCAGTGGTAGAGCGCTTGCCTCACTTGTGCGAGGCCCTGAGTTCCATCCTCAGCACCACCAAATAAATAAATAAATAAATAAATAAATAAATATATTGTGTTCAACTACAGTTTTAAAAAAGTTTGTATTAACTTCAAATACAGAAACTGAAACTGTTATTATATGAGTGCACTGTCAAACCTAGCCTCAGATTAAGATCAAACTTTTTTTCCCCCCAATACCAGGGGTGTTTAACTCCTGAGCCACATCCCCAACCCTTTTTATTTTTTATTTTGAGATGGGGTCTCACTAAGTTGCTTAGGGCCTCACTAAGTTGCTGATGCTGCTTTGAAGTTGTGATCATCCTGCCTCTGTCTCTTGAGTCTCTGGGATTACAGTTGGGTGCCACTGGGCCCAGCAGATATATATGTGTGTGTATGTGTGTGTATATATATATTTGGTACCAGGGATTGTATTCAAGGGCACTCTACCACTGAACCACAACCCCATCCTTTTTTTTGTATTTTATTTATAGACAGGGTCTCCCTGAGTTGTTTAATGTCTTGCCATTGCTGAGGCTGGCTTTGAACTCACCATTCTCCTGCCTCAGCCTCCCGAGTCACTGGGCTATCTGGTGTGTATCACTAAAACTGGCGCAGCAAATATATATATATATATATAAAATATTTTTTAGTTATACATGGACTCAGTACTTTTATTTTATTTACTTTTATGTGGTGCTAAGGATGGAACCCAGTGCCTCACACGTGGGAGGCAAGCGCTCTACCGCTGAGCCATACCCCAGCTGCAGGAGAGAGAGAGAGAGAGAAAGAGAGAGAGAGAGAGAATTTTTTTTTAATATTTATTTTTTAGTTATCGGCGGACACAACATCTTTGTTTGTGGTGCTGAGGATCGAACCCGGGCCGCACGGATGCCAGGCGAGCGCGCTACCACTTGAGCCACATTCCCAGCCCAGCAGCAGGTATTTTTGATAAACATTTAGTGTCCCAATATTTAATGTCCCAACATTTAATGTGCTGAACTGAAATGTGGTGTAAAATACACAGTGGATTTCTAAGACTTAATGTGTACAAAAAAGTGAAAATATTGCAATTATATTTTACATAGATTAATATTTTAACTACACTGGATTAAATAAAACATACAATTAAAACAAATTGTGGGGCTGGGGATATTGTTCAGTTGGTAGAGTGTTTGACTCACATGCACAAGGCCCTAGGTTCAATCTCCAGCACCACACACACACACACACATACACACACACACATACACAAAGAATTGTGTTTGTGGGGCTGGGGATGTGGCTCAAGCGGTAGCGTGCTCCCCTGGCATGCGTGCGGCCCGGGTTTGATCCTCAGCACCACATACCAACAAAGATGTTGTGTCCGCCAAAAACTAAAAAAAATTAAATAAATAAATATTAAAAAATTCTCTCTCTCTCTCTCTCTCTCTCTCTCTCTCACTCTCTCTTTAAAAAAAAAAAAAAGAATTGTGTTTGTTTTCTTTATACTTTCTTTTTCTTTCTTTTGGTACTGAGGATTGAACCCAGAGATGCTTAATCACTGAGCTACACCCCTGGCTCCATTTTTAAATTTTGAAACAGGGTCTTGCTAAATTTCTCAGGGCCTTGCTAAATTGCTGAGGCTGGCCTCAAATTTGTGATCCTCTTGCCTCAGCCTCCCGAGTTGCTGGGATTGCAGCTATGCACCACCACACCTGGCTCCTTCTACTCTTTTCAATGTTTCTGTTAAAACATTTATGCATGGAGGTTGCATTTCTAGAGAGAAACTCACAGGATGCACTACAGCTGGGAACCTCAGGGAGCCCACGAGCAAACAGACTGGAGACTGGAAGGGGGATGCACTATCTTAAACATTTTGTCCACCCAAATTCGGGGCAGGATTCTAACCCTCCCGTGTCCTGACTCCAGGGACAAATGCTGTGAATCAGCAGTAAGGACAGGGTCCAAGCAAACAGTCTGTCCCTTGCATAGAGATGCACAAGCCTTTTGACCAGCACACGCCACCGCTATTGGTCTAGAGTGAATTTACTTTTTATTCCTATTTTAACAGGCAAAAATGATATACCACTAGAAACAGAATGAGTAAAATTGAAAGACCCATTTAAGCCAGGCACAGAGGCACATACCTGTAATCCCAGTGGCTTGGGAGGCTGAGGCAGGAGGGTCATGAGTTCAAAGCCAGCCTCAGCAACAATTTAGTGAGGTCCTAAGCAACTCAGCAAGACTCTGTCTATAAATAAAATATTTAAAAAAGGGCTGGGGATGTGGCTCAATGGTCAAGTGTTCCTGGATTCAATCCCTGGTAAAAAAACAAAAACAAAAACAAAACAAAACCGATTTTTTAAAAAAAGGCAAGCATTGGGGCTGGGGTTGTGGCTCAGTGGTAGAGCACTTGCCTGGTACATAAGAGGCACTGGGTTCAAATCTCAGCACTACATAAAAATAAATAAATAAAATAAAGGTATTGTGTCTGTCTAAAATATATATATATATATATATATATATATATATATATATATATGTAATTTTAGATTCACAGCAAAACTGAATTGAAAGTATTAAGAAATATATATATATGTATATATATATATATATATATATATATATATATATAAATTTTTTATAAGATAAAACACATCTACTTTGTGATCTGACAATTCCATTCCTAGGTACCTACCCATGATATATGAACACATTTTTCTAAAAAGATTTGTTCTTAGAAACTTTACATATAATAGTCCAAGCTGGAAACACTCTAGGTGTCTATCAACAGGAAATCAATAAACCATGACGTATCCTGTAATGGATTACTATTCAGTGATAAAAAGGAATGAGCTGGGCTTGGTGATTCATGCCCTTAATCCCAGTTACTCAGATGGCTGAGACAGGAGGATCAAAAGTTCAAGGCTAGGGCTGGGGCTCAGTGGTAGAGCACTTGCCTCTCACTGTGAGGCACTGGGTTGGATCCTCAGCACCACATATAAATAAAGATATTGTGTCCATCTACGACTAAACACACACACATGCACACACACACACAAATATAAAGTTCAAGCGTGGGCAATATCGTGAGAAACTGTCTCAAAACAAAAAATTAAAAGGATGTAGCTCAGGGGTGGAGCACTGGGTTCAATCCCCAGTACCAAGGGAGGAAAAAAAAAAAAAAAGGAATGAACTTCTGATAAAACGACATGAATAAATCTGAAAAGCCTTCTGTTGAGAGGAAGGAGTCACATATAAGAGAATATACACTGTATGATTCCATTTAAAAAGGGTTAAGGTTGTGACTCGGTGGTAGATTGCCTGCCTCACGTGTCTGAGGGCCTGAGTTCAATCTCCAGAACTGAAAAAAAGGAGGAGGAGGAGGAAGAGGGGGAGGAGGAGGAACACTGTACTGTAATGATATGAATGCTGAAGTTTTTAAGGGTGAAATGTACTGATTTCTGTAATCTTTTTGGAAACAGATCAGAAATAGATGAGTTGTTGAGCGGATAAAACAAGTCTGTTAAAATGTTCATGGTAGAATTCAAGCAGATCAATGGGTGTTTGCTGTTTATTTTTTTCAACTTTTCTGTGTATTTAATTTTTTTCTTTTTTTTTTTTTTATAATACAATGCTTGAAAGAACAAGGAGAAAAGAAAGACCTAGGTACCGGCATAAGCACTTGCAGCAAGATGCAATTCTCTGTTTTCTCATTCTTGTCTTCTTGCTGTCACTTCAAAGGTCCCTCATCAGAGTTGAGCAGGCCAACAAAAGTGCTGCTTCCCTGGGCTGTTCACCCTGGAGGAAGTGGCCACCAGACTCAGCGTGGGTTGAAGCCACCAAGTCTCTATGCTCCAACGTGGGCTGCTCATGGAGCAGTTAGCATGACCTGGGCTGGTGGGGGGTGGGGGATGTCTTCTCCTTTCTTCTCTGTTTGATCTCCAGTTTCTGCCGCTCATATCCTCATTTGTTTTCTTTCCTCCTGTGGGAGGAACATATGTTCCAGTGGCTTCCTGGGATATGGTATGTGGGAGGTAAAACTTTTTTTTTTTTTTTTTGAGAACTTGTATAGAAAATGTTCTTATTTTACCCATCTTCTGATCACTGGTTTGGCTATGAGTAGAGTTCTTGTTTGAACATTATTTTCCTTCAGAATTTTGAAAGCAATGCCCCACCACTATTAATGCTGAGAATCCCAAAGCCATTCTGTTTCCTGTTTCCTTAAGTCTTGTGTTTTCTCCTTGGAAGCCTGTAGTATCTTATCTGTTCACATTGTTCAACATGTCCTCTGAGTGGGTCTGTTTTCATCCATAGGGGTTGGCACTTTCCATCAGTAAACTCCTTCAGGCCTGGGAAATTTCTTTTCAGTATTTTCATGAAGGTTTCCTGATGAACCCAACCTAATTCTATTCTAAGATTGGGAGCCATCTCGGCACAAAGTTATAAAAAGCTCATTTCTGTTTGACTAAGATACCTATTTGGCTTGACCATACTGTGAGGGCTAATCTTGTTGGGAATTCCTGCTTGTGTTCCAAACTCACCCATGCCTGGCTCTCCTTGACCACATAATAACACTTCATAAAATCTTAGCAGCCCCTCATCAATTCTGATGTTGGAATATCAATTTAATCCCTTTCCTGAAATATTGAATCATGTAGATCATTAACCTGCTACCTGCCTTTGTTATGCTTGCCAGAATCTCCTTAGCTGTAAGTTCCCAACACACCCCCTTTTGTTACTTTTTATGCTATCAAGCCTTTTTCCTGGAGAGTTGGGCGGCTGTTCTCCAGCCTGGCTTTGGGTGAGACAGTGGCTGGCCAGCTCTCTCTGTGTACACAATATAAGCTTGCTTTAATTTGATTTAAAATTGGAGTTGGTGGCCTTTTCTTTGCATCGTGGTTCAACATTTCCCTCCTTTGCTTTTTCTTCGTTCTTTCCACTGAATTTTGAATTTTGGCTAGGTTGCTTTTTAATTTCTTTCTTGTTTATTTATTTATTTATATTTTCATTTAAAAAATTTGTCTTTATTGCTTTTTAATTTCTAAGAAATTTTAAAAAAGTTAGGCATGGTGGCCCAAACCTGTAATCCCAGCAACTCTGAGAGGCTCAGGCAGGAGGATCACAAGCTCCAGGCCAGCCTGGACAATTTAGCAAGATCCTTTCTCAAAATAAATAATAAAAAAGGGTTGGGGATGTAGCTCAGTGGTAGAACACCCTGGGTTCAAGTCCCAATATCAGAAAAACAAAAACAAAAACCCAAGGTTTTGGGGTGGGGCCTTACAGTGGTAGAGCAGAAAGCCCTGGGTTTCATCCTCAGTACCGCATAAACAAAACGATATTTTTTGAAATGCTCCTGTTTTCAGATAGAATTCACTTTCATTCCTTCTTTCCTGCAGGGGATTGAACTCAGGGTCACTCTACTTCCGAGCTACTCCTCCAGCTTTCTTATTTTTTTAAATTTGAGACAGGGTGTCCGTAAATTGTCCAGGCTGGCTTTGAACTTGTGATCCTCCTGCCTCAGCCTCCCGAGTCTCTGGGATCAACAGGCATGCATCATCATACCCAGTTTAGATTTCCTTTCTTAATCATGGATGAATTTTATATATATTTATATATATAATATTTATAAATATATATAATATTTATATGTATTCTCTTATCTGCAGATATTGACAACCTTTAAAAGAGGCTTTTCTTTTCTCACCCTGGCTTCTGTGAGTGAGTGTGCGCAAGCGCATGTCTGCTGTTGATGGCCTGAACTCAGGGGTGCTCTTCCACTGAGCCGCATCACCAGTCTTTAATTTCTTTCTTTTTTTTTTTTTCCTTTGAGAGATTTTTTTAAATATTTATTTTTCAGTTTTCGGCGGACACAACATCTTTGTTTGTATGTGGTGCTGAGGATCGAACCCATAAGCGAGCGTGCTATCGCTTGAGCCACATTCCCAACCCGCCAGTCTTTAATTTCTGAGACAAGGTCTCATTAAGTTGCTGACGCTGGTCTTGAACTTTTGGTCCTCCAGCCTTGGTTCTCCAGTGGCAGAGACTACAGACCTGCCACTGAGCCAATCCTCCGTTTTCCCCAAAGTATTCATTATGATTATTTTAATGGTACGGGGTACAATTTTAGATTTCGAATTTTTTGGAAAGACCCATATCAATGACATAAGTTATGGTTATTATATAAAAAGGATAAAAAAAGGGGATGCAGGTGGTTCGGCGGGCCTGGTCAGGAGCTGACGAGGGCCCGTGGGGCTCCCGGAACCTGGGTCTCCTTTTCAGACCCAAAGCCGGGCGGACCGCGAGGTGGGGATCTCCAGGCCTGGACACGCCCAGGAGTATTAGCGCGCAAACATGGCGGCCACTCCGCTGCCCTCCGAGGCGCGCCCGCGGCCCGAGCCGAGCGCTTCCGAGCATTCCCGAGCGCTCCCGAAGCCCAGAGGAACCCCGGGAGCCGCGCGGGCGGGAGCGGCCCCGCCCGGAGCCTGGGAGCGGCGGCGCCGGCGCGGGGGGAGGGGAGGCCGGATGTGAGTGGAGCGGCCATTTCCTGTTTCTCTGCAGTTTTCCTCAGCTTTGGGTGGTGGCCGCTGCCAGGCTTTAGCTTCCAGTCCGCGGAGGGCGAGGCGGCGTGGACAGCGGCCCCGGCACCCCGCGCCCCGCCGCCCGCAGCCGCGCGTCCGCCCGCCCGCCGCTTTCCGCGCCCGCCGCTTCTCATCTCAGCGCTCGGCCGCTGCCGCGGCCCCGCGAGCGGCCCAGATGCAGGCCATCAAGTGTGTGGTGGTGGGAGACGGGTGAGTGCCGGCGGGCTGGGGGCTGCGGGGTGGGCCAGGGAGGGCCGGGGGCGGCGAGGGCGGCCGGCTGGGCCCGGCTGCCGGGCTCGCGTGGCCGCCGCGGGCCTCGCGGGGCGCTGGCTCCCAGCCTCCCGGGCCGCGGCGCGGGCCTGGTTCTGGCGCTTCGGTGGGGGAGGGCTTGGGCGCTCCGGGCCGGAGGGAAAAGTGAACTCCACCCTCCGCTTTCTTCCCGGGCGGACGCCGCCCGCCCTGGTTGGCACGAAGATTAGGCGGGTTTGGAGGTGGTTGTCCCTTTTCCCCATGGAGGAAGGAGTTCTTTTTGGTTTCTTTCTTCATCTCTAACCCGGAGTCGGTCCTGTTGGATGCCTGTTTGCACGGGCCACTTTGGCGGCCTCCAAACTTACTTAGGACCACCAGGTTGCTTCTGATTGGCACGTCTCCACTTTAAGGGTTCTAAAATGATCCTTTTCGTGGAGAAACTTAATTGAGATGCTATCTGTGAGGAGCCCGATCTGATAGAGAAGGTTCTGAAAAGAGCCTGGTGTCATAAAGATTAAAAAAAAACAACAACAAAAAACCAGACCCAAACTTCCAAATGGACCTTCGTTTAATGCATTAGGTATGGCTGGAGCAGAACGGGCTCCGTGTGACTCTAGGCTTTTCTTTTCATTACTGTCCGTGGTGGTTACAGGCCCTTGAGGAAGACAAGACTTGTCTTATTCGTCCCCCCCCCCCCCCCGTATAGAAACAAGAATCTCAGTGTAATCCGAGCAAAATTGCGCGTCTGAGCTTTGCTTGTGTAGGTTAGTGTTAACAAGGAAGCTCAGAGAATTACTAGCAGTTTCATGAAACTCAGAATGCAACTGGTACGTTGTGAAGTTGAGTAAAGTCGAAGGACAAGTTCTGGCATCCCGTTAATTTTTGGTTAATATTCTCCAAACTTAACTTTAGCATTGATTTTACTTTTATGCTTCTAAATGTATTTGTTGATTTTCAACTTATTTAGATGATTCTAGGTAGGACATTTGAAATTGTTTCTATAACTAATTGAGATGAAAGACAAACAACTGATATTTGTAAGATAACCAGTCTTTGGGATTTGCCCATTTGCTGGCTTCTATGTATATAACTAGAAATTGTAAAGTTCACTTAATTTGAATGTATCTGCGTCTTCAACTTTTTGAAAGAAAGCTTTACTCTGTCACTTGGAAAAGATGTTCAGTTTTATAGTGAATTATTTTAGATGAAGTTTTCTTCTTTTTGCATGTCATATAGTTATCTGAATTTCCTTTAAAAGTTAAAAATACTGAATCAGTAGTGGCATGGGATATATAAAAGTACTACATACTAGTTTTTTAAAAGTTAAATTGGCCAGTTGCAGTGGTGCAAGCCTGTAATCCCACTTTATCCTAGATACTTAGGAGGCTGCTGTAGCCCAGGCTGGCTTGGGCAATTTGGTGGGACACTGTCTCAAAAAGTGCTGTGGATGTAGCTCAGTGGTAAAGCCCTCCTGGGTTCAATCCCCAGTACCAAAAAATAAATAAAATAAAAAGTTGCTGCTAATTCATTACTCAATCATAGTATGTGATGTTATTTGAAGAATTCCAAGACTAAAATCTAAGGAGAAACCTGGTGTGGTGGCACCCAGTGGTTCAGGAGGCTGAGGCAGGAGGATAGCAGATTCAGAGCCAGCCTTAGCAACTTAGAGAGGCCCTAAGCAATAATAAAAAGAGCTTAGGATGTAACTCAGTGGTTAAGTGCCTCCAGAGGCACTTCTATTCCTGGTATCCTCCCACCCCCCCAAAAATATATATGTATGCACACAACAGTTACATTTAATTTAATTAATATGAGCAAGTCATGGACCTGTAATGTCTTGTTTTGGCTCCCCAGCTCCTGTTGCTAGGTATCAATCCAGGGCTTTGAATGTGTTAGGTAAGTGCTCTAACCACTGAGCAACACCTCCATCCCTGTATTAGCTTTTTTTTCTTTTTTTTAAAAAATATTTTAGTTGTAGATGGACATGATATCTTTATTTTATTCGTTTGTTTTTATGTTGTGCTGAGGATTGAACCCAGTGCTCACCTATGCAAGATACGCCATCTGCCCCTGAGCCACAACCTTAGCCCTAGCTTTTTAAAATATAGTCAGATACTTGTTGAATGCCCACTATGGGAACTATATCCTTCCTTAATCCCCACCCCACCACTTATGGGGTAACCTTGAACATATCACTCATCCTGAAGAGATGCATCAAGGGAAAGGTAAATATTAAGAGCCTGATAAGTGCCTTACTCTTTGCTAAGTGCTTAGTAATTGCCAGTTATTGTTGTCATTGTTACTATTGCTCTTTTTATTACTGGAAGACTCTGAGGGAATATGTAGTTCCTGCTGTGCATAATGTTGCAGCAACCTAGAGAGGCGGAAGTGGAGGATGGCAAGTTCAAGTCTAGCCTCAGCAACTCACCCAGACCCTGTCTCAAAATAAAAAAAATAAAAGACCTGGGGATGTAGCTCAGTGGTAGTAGAGTATTCCAAGAGACCCTCATACTGGACACCAGAAAGCCACAGTTCCTGGCTTTTTTTTTTTCAGTATGATTTTTAAGATTGCATTTGACATTTGGTATTGACTAGTGATATAGCTAAGTGATGTAAATGAAATGTGCCTTTACAGAAGAGTTTAAGCTGTATTACGTCAAGGGATAATATGTAGCAAACATTATTTTAGTGAAAAATCTAGGTACATACGTAATTTTCACACCAGAAATATTTTTCTGCTTTTAACCAAATAATATTCCTGATATTATAGTTTGAATTTTTTTTATTCAGAAATTGCTAATTATAAATATGGGCCTAAATTTTGTGGGGCTTAAAGCTACTTAATGTTGAAGCTACTTAATGTTATAGAATTATAAGCAATTAAAAATAATAAAAGCAATGAAGGCAAACTGAGGTTTCACAAATTGCAAGCTTTCTTTTTTTTAATATTTATTTTTTAGTTGTAGTTGTAGTTATTTTATTTATTTATTTTTATGTGGTACTGAGGATCAAACCCAGGGCCTTGCACGTGCTAGGTAAGCGCTTTACTGCTGAGCCACAACCCCAGCCCCAAGCTTTCTTGTTTAAGGAATTATAAACTATGTTATAACCGTATTATAGTGAGAATAATTTAGCTTGTATTCTTTTTGTTTTTAAATTTTATTTATTTTTTTAGTTGTAGTTGGACATAATACCCTTATTTAATTGATTTATTTATTTATAAATTTTTTGATGGGGCTTTATTTTGTTTATTTATTTATATATGGTGCTGAGAATCAAACCCAGGCAAGCACCCTACCACTGAGCCACAAACCCAGCTCCAATACCTTTATTTTATTTATTTTCATTTGGTGCTGAGGATGCATGTGCTAGGTAAGTGCTCTACTGCTGAGCCACAACCCCAGCCCCTAGCTTGTATTCTTTTGGTATATAATTTCCTGTATAGCAGTAAATTGGCATTGGGTATAAAATATGAGATAGGATTTATTTTTTAAAGATAGTCTTTCCTGGCACTGGGGTTATAGTTCAGTGATAGAGCACTTGCCTCACATGTGAGGCACTGGTTTCGATTCTCAGAACCACATAAAAATAAATAAAATAAATAAAGATATTGTGTTCATCTTAAAAATCTTTAAGAAAAAAAGGTAGTCTTTCCTGAATGTAGGACCTATAATTTTTATTTGAGGGGGACCTCTGCCCTAAGATTGTCTCTTTACTTAGGTAAGACAGCATCTCACAACTGTTTTGAAAATTTTTTTTTTTTTTTTAGAATTTTTAATGTTTATTTTTTTAGTTCACAACATCTTTGTTGGTATGTGGTGCTGAGGATCGAACCCGGGCCGCACGCATGCCAGGCGAGCGCGCTACCTCTTGAGCCACAACCCCAGCCCCTGTTTTGAAATTTTTTAAATAAAAAAAAATTTTTGATGCTGGGGATAGTATATGCTTCACCACTGGGGTATACCCACAACCAAAAACAGTATTTAATAGTGTTGTTTTAACTTTGGTTGACTAGAAGGTGGAGGGTGAATAACTTGAAGACCTCATACAAAATGATTTTTGGTTGGACCAGTGATCTGTGCGCCACAGTGTCTGACTTAAGACATAGCTGCCTACGTGTTTTTTTTTTTAGTTGAGTGTGATAAATGCCTCTTGTGACATCATCTTTATAAGAATGTGTGCCATTTAGTATTTCCATTGAACTGTGTGATAACATGAAAAATGAATTTCAGTTCTTCAAAAATTGTCTTGGTGTGTTTTGAGGTTTACTTTTTATCTTCTTTAGTTTTGACCTGTTATAAAGGTATTTGAATTCTCTGTACTGGCTTACAAGCTTAGATTTAATGTATGACTGATAATGGTTGGCAAAATTATATATAATAATATACATTTTTTTTTTTTTTTAAATACAGGACTAGGGATACAAGATACAGATACTAGTATGCCTGAAGCCCTGGGTTCAATTCCCAGCAATGTGGGGGTGTGGAATGGCAGTACTAGTAAAAGTTTGGGATTGGGTTAAGTGGAAGAGTATCAGGAAGCCATTTTTAGAAACCTTCAATCTGTCATAATCTTCTGTCTTTTGCATTTGTCATTTAATATCTTAGTGCTTCCTACTTTTTCACCTCTGTATCACAGATAGCTCTGTCTTCTGATTGTAGTCTTCCTAGAGGGAGATGTTTCTATCAGGAGTCTTGTTATCAGTGTAGTTATCACATGTCATCAGAAGGAACATTTTTCCACCAACAGGTTAATATGAAAAATTTCAAGCATACAGAAAAATTGAGTATAGTCAACACCCGTATTCTCACCACTATAATCTGTAGTCAGTATTTTACTCTATTTGCTTTATCACATATCATCCCACTAACAGGGGATTTAATAGAGGAGTTGAAGGAGAATGGAGTGGTATGCAGTTAAGATATGTATTTTTGAACTCTGTATCTTGAGCTCACTCATATCTGCTACACCATAGTTGGACTTGATTCTAGAAGGGTGGACTGGAAAAAAATCTGCTTCACACTTCAGTATTCATTCTCTCTCTCTCTCTTTCTCTCTCTCTCTTTTTTTTCCTTTTCAGAGACACAACTGTTTATTTAGGAAAGTAAAGATATTTAAGGGATAATGTAGGCTGTGTCAAGAGTGAGAAGTTTTTGAGATAAAGCAAGAAATACACATTCAGGAGAGAATGTGGGCCTTCTCCAGAGGAAGAGACAGCCCATAATTCAACAATTCATATGTAGTGTCTTCAGCCTTGAGTGTTTGAGAAACTTTAAACAGAATCTTAATTTGTATGTGTGTGTGTTTGTGTCTGTGTGTGTGTGTGTGTGCACATGTGTGTGCGCTGTGCTGGAGATTGAACTGGGGTCTCACACATGCTAGGCAAGTACTGTCCCATTGAGCTATATCTCCAGTCCTGGAATCTTAATTTTTTAGGGAGCCTCTAATGGTGATGATGGCTAGCTTTCTGTTTTTGTTTGGTTTTGGCTAGCTTTCTGTTCATTTGCTGTGATATTCACTGTTGGAAATAGAACTTAAGATTTCAGATTGGGTTTTGTGTTTTTGTAACACTGAACTTCTGTCTCTCTCTTTTTTTTAATATTGGTTGTCACTGTGCCTTTCTTTAAATTTATATGTGGTGCTGAGAATCGAACCCAGTGCCTCACACATACTAGGCAAGCGCTCTACCACAGAGCTACAACCCCAGCTCTGACCTACTCTTTTTAAAAATAATTTTTTTGTAGATGAACGTAATACCTTTATTTATTTTTATATGGTGCTGAGGATTAAACCCAGTGCCTCACACTTTCAAGGCAAGTGCTTTACAACTGAGTCACAACCTCAACCCCTGAACTACTCTTACTAGTTCATATTTTTTCTGTACATATTCTCTTTAAGCATTTGTTACAGAATCCCCATACCTTATTTCTCACTGTAAATTGAGGCTGAGGCAGGAGGATCTTGAATTCAAAGCCACCCTTAGCAACTAAGTGGGAGTGTAAACAACTTAGTGAGATCCTGTCTCTAAATAAAATATTAAAAGGGCTGGTTATGTGGCTCAGTGGTTGAGTGCCCCTGGATTCATTCTCCAATTAAAAAAAAAAAAAACTAAAACAAAACTGTGTTTTTAGATGACATTGCATGCTCTTTGTTTTGGTTTACAGTTGTTCTTGGAAGAATGTTTTTTCTTTCCTAAGATCAGTTTATCTTAAAAAGCAGTGCAGAAAATTATTTAAGCTTCCTAGATCCCTTAAAAATTTTTTTTGACTTATAGATGGACACAATATCTTTATTTTTATGTTGTGCTGAGGATCAAACCCAGTTATCTCAGACATGCTAGGCGAGTGCTCTGCCTCTGAGCCACAACCTCAGTGCCCCCCTTTTATTTTTATTTTTTTAATGTGAGGAAATTGCCAGTGTTTCGTAATTATTGATTTTATGTGCTTTTAAGTTGTGGTTTATAGATTGCAAGAAATAATAAGGTTTGCAGAAAAAAAAAAGTAAAACATTCTCTTATTGGGAAAGTGAAGAACCTAACAGAATGTACGTTATTGGCTTTAGTCAAATACAGGTTTAAAAAATTGTAATGTCGTCGTGAACTTGGAGAAATCCAATATAGAACTGACATGAGCTTTCTCCCTGCAGGCCAATCCAGGTTCATTTTCTAGAGTGATGACATCTTTCAAAGATTTTTTTTTTTTTTTGAGAGAATTTTTTTAATATTTATTTTTTAGTTCTCGGCGGACACAACATCTTTGTTGATATGTGGTGCTGAGGATCGAACCCGGGCTGCACGCATGCCAGGCAAGCGCGCTACCGCTTGAGCCACATCCCCAGCCCTCTTTCAAAGATTTTTAACTGAGCAGTTAAATATATAAAACTGGAAATTCCAAAGCAAAACTTCCAGAAATTCTACAAGAGCCTGTCCACACTGTGATCCAACATGGCTGACATTCTTCATGCATTTATATTCAAGTTGTTTTGCCAAGTGCAGACATTGACTCTGACCTCTAGAGTTGATTTATATATGTTTGTATATGTATGTATGTATGTATATATAAACACACACATATTTAGTTGTAGTTGGACAGAATACCTTTATTTTATTTATTTATTTTTATGTGACGCTGAGGATTGAACCCAACGCCTCACATGTGCTAGGCTAGCGTTCTACTTCTGAGTCACAACTCCAGCCTCTGATTTATATTTTTATATATACAAGGAATGAATAAATAAAATTTTTAATTTTTTTGTTCTTAATAATTAAAAAAAGGTAGGGCATGTACTTATTTTAAAAATCAGAATTCCACAATTTAATCTTTTTCGCAAAGACTTATAGATTAGTGTCTCCGGAGACTGAGGCAGGAGGATGAGAGTTCAAAGCTAGCCTCAGCAAAAACAAGGCACTAAGCAACTCAGTGAGCCCCTGTCTCACTTTGTAAAATACAAAATAGGGCTGGGGATGTGACTCAGTGATTGAGTGCCCCTGAGTTCAATTTCCGGTAACCGCCCCCCCCCCCCCCAAAAAAAAGAACATAGATTTGTAGCCAGTAATCAATAATGATTGATAGTAAATTATCAGCCAGTATCAGATTATGCCAATATCTTTTTTCTTTTTTGGTACTGGGGATTGAATCCAGGAGTGCTTTACCACTGAGCTACAATCCCAGTCCTTTTTATTACTTATTTTAAGACAGGGTCTCAAATCGTCCTGCCTCAGTATCTTTAGTGACTGGGATTACAGGCCTGCACCAGTGTGTTCAGCAAGATATTTTATCTTAAAACATTTATAGTTGCTTGTCTTAGACATTAAGTGACAAGAATTGTTATCGTTTTCTACACAACATTTGTCATTTTGAAAAAGGGTTTATTTATCCTGGCCTTAGACTCCACTTTCTTTCTCAACTACCACATCCAAACCATGGCCAAACCATGATTGTTCTGCTTTGTGTCTAAGTAGCTCATGAAACAGCCCGTTTATTTTCACCCTACAGTCCCTCTCTGTGGTCCAGACTACCACTGGAACACAGCAGCAGCTTCCTTATTTTCCTACCTCATGTCACACCTTCCTCAGTCCTCTTTCCACAGTGTATTTGGATATTTCTTGGAAAATCGAATGCATTCTTGGCAATGTACCTTCTGGCTTGTAGGCAGGATCAATCCCACATCTCTTCTTAAGGAGATGACACCTCTTCAGATTTTCCTCTACCACTGCCCCCATATTTCTTGTTAAGTTATGCTGGGCTTCTTTCAACTCTGGGCCTCCCCATCTGCTGTTGCTTTGTTTGCCCATTCTGTCTCCATTCCTCATAAGTTTTTAGCATATATTGCAGCCTTCTCTGTCTACCCCAAAGACAAGGTTAGATTTTCTTCTGTGCATTCCCAGATTAGGTTAGATTTTTTGCTGTGCATTTCCAGAGCATCTTTACTAATATCATACTGATGATGATGATGATTATTTATTTTTTGGACTTATTTATTTGTTTGGACTCCAGGGATTGAACCCAGGGCTTTGTATATGCTAGGCAAGCACTCTACCACTGAGCTACATCCCCAGCCTCATACCAGTACTTCTGTGTAATGATTGTGTTCTTCATTTTTTAGTTTAATAAGTGCACATACTCTGTGAGGCCTTGTTCAATGAAATATCTTCGGTGCCTAATATACTTCTTATAGTACACACTTGCTATAAATTAAAACTGAATTTATGCTCACAATAGTTTGCTGAATGAGTTGGTAGTTTTGCATCTGTTTGATAAACACAAAAACTGAAGCACATAAAGAAAGTTGGAACTTGCCAAAAGATTGGAACCACTTAGTGATAGTTGGTTCTGGATCTCAAACGCAGGCTTCTGACTCTAAATCTTTTGACTCTTGCTTATACAGGTTCATTTTGAAAGTCTAAGCCTTTTACAAAATGTATGTCCAATGACTCATTTCTATTTAGGAAACCTTAGAAGTTGGAAGTTACCTTCTGATGATGTAATGTTTGATTGTGAGATCTTTGGGGTGGAGAGTTCCAACTTTTGTTAAGCCCTTAATAATGTTAGGAGTAAAACAAGTACTGACAAGACTGAATGAGCCTGTAATCTGCCCTTGTTGAGACATTTTCACTTTAAAACTTTAGAGTGTGAGGGAAAAATAGTAAAGCACTAAACTTTCTTTATGGTGAATCCATTTATGGCATTTGGGATTGAACAATAAAAAACTTTTAAACCAATACCATAGTGAACTCTTATCATCTTAACTTTGGTAAACCAACAGAAAACAGCAAGAAACTGGGCTCACTATAGAGGACATTTGGTGAATTTAGCCCTTAGAAAGCCCTGAAGAAGTCAACCTATGAATGCTGTAAAACTCCAACCATGCCCCTGCACAGTGGTGCAGTGACCTTAATTTATTTTTGTCCATTGATTGGTTTGTACTGGGGATTGAACACAAGGCCTTGCACATTCTACACAAGTGTTCTACCACTGATTACATACCTAGCCCCTTGTAAATTTTATTTTGAGACAGGGTTTTGCTAAGTTGCCCAGACTGGCCTCCAACTTGGGAGCCTCTTGAGTAACTGAGATTATATGTGTGCTACTACACCTGGGCTAGGAATCTTAATTTTTATTTTTTTTAAATTTTTTTTTAATATTTATTTTTTAGTTTTTGGTGGACACAACATCTTTGTTTATATGTGGTGCTGAGGATCGAACCCAGGCCACACGCATGCCAGGCGAGCGTGTTACCGCTTGAGCCACATCCCCGGCCCCAGGAATCTTAATTTTTAGAAATATTCTCTTGAAAAACATTTCAGGTGGTTGGGAGACTGAATCACCACTTTGACTTTTGCCTGATGATTTACTGGTAATATTGATCCAGTCTGTACCCATTACCAGTTGTACAGGTGGCTCTTTTGCCCTGAATATTTATTTCTACATGGTTCTCTTTTACTTTCTCTTTGTAACTGTTTGGGATGTTTACACTATCATCTCTGAGCTATTAATTAATATGTGTGGACTGTATTGTTAGACCCTGTTTTTAAAAGCTCATGACGTGGCAAATGCATACAGATAAATTAATGTGAGAACATTTGTGTAAGGTGGTTTTTAACTAAAAGCTCTGGAGAAGAGTCAAAACTGAGGGAAGCCTTTAGGAAGTGGGTGGGAGTTTGAGCTGTGTCCCTGAGGGATGACAAAATAAGTTAGTTCTTACAGAAATAACTGCATGTATGTTGCAGGGGCAAGCTATGTTTGCATTAGTATTAGTGAACTAATACATTGAGTATAGAACTTAAAACTTCTTGTATGAAAGGCTTGTTCACAGAAGAAACTTTTTTTAAATTTTAGAATGTTCTTCCTTTTGTAACTTCCTTTTGCAATTTGTACAAACAACTGTACAAATATTGACTATTGGTGCTAATACCACATCACCTTAATAGAACTAGATGGATCCAAAGTCTTACCTTTCTGAAAAAATGCTGGTTTGTTTGGATTTCTAGAAATTATTTTAACAGAACAAAGAAAACTATAATTATGTTCATGTCAACTAAGCAATCTTATTTTTCTCCTTTTAGAGCTGTTGGTAAAACTTGCCTACTGATCAGTTATACAACCAATGCATTTCCTGGAGAGTATATCCCCACTGTGTAAGTATCTTCAGTTATATTTGTATTGTCTGATATGTTTTTTTCTGATTTTTTTCCCATTTGTTGTTAACCCTATCTTAATGCTTGTATATGTGGATATAATTTGTTTTCCTCTCAAACATTGTCTGGGATTTAATTGTAAGTATTTTGGACTTTTATGAAATACCTGGTCAGTTTAATATAGTTTTCTCACATGATGGAACAAACACAGCCTTGCTTTTCTAATTTTTAGATACTCAAGAAAACAAAGTTAAAATTTAGTGTGAGATATAGCACTTGGTAGTAAAATAAAGAAATCCAGAGCTAGTCAAAAGGAAGCTGACCAGAGATTGGTCAGAGAACAATTCTTGTGAATGTAAGAGTTTTGGATAAATTTGGCTCTATGGGAAGTGAAACGTGAAGTATTCCATTAGATTTTAATTGGCTTTTTCTGACAAGTCATCCATCAGTTGGTTCTAGGTCACTGTTAAGTTACAGGCTTCACAGTTGAAACCAGGTAGGATAGAAATGGCCATTGAGCTGCATCTTCCCCAAGGGCAGCAGAATTGGGTGGAGAAGGAAAAGTGCTTTTTTGTTTTCAGTTGTAGTTGGACACAGTACCTCTATTTTATTTTTATGTGGTGCTGAGGAATAAACCCAGCACCCCGAACATGCTAGGTAAACTCTACTGATGAGCCACAACCCCAGCTCCAGCAAAATGCTTTTTTGATGTTGGGTTACCAGGGAGTTTCAAGTAGCCAAGCTTCACTGTGGCCCAGTGAGTCTTGTGCATCCCAGTGAAGGCAGAGACACTGTGGAGAGGAATGGCTTTAAGTCCCGCCCTGCTCAAGCACAGCACACTGCTTAGGTGCTCTCTGAAAGTGCCATTGAACATTTTAAAGTATGTAAATGGTAACACTCTGTCCTAGTTGTCTTGTATTTATGGTGGGAATTTACTTTATCTATGCATATAGATAGAGCTTAAATCCCTAATGATTATTGATTTTGAAGTACTATACCTGATTATACCACTGGTCACTTTTTTTTTTTTTTTTGCCTCGATGCAAGAATATTATCTAGTATTTTTTTTTTGTAGGCTTTTTTTGGCTAATGTTTTTAATTAAGTTTTGGTATAGTATGAGGCAAGCATCTGATTTTCCACCCATGTCAGTGGGGGGAAAATACAATACTGTTTATTGAATATTTATTGAATAATCTGTCCTTTCCTCATGGAAGTAGAATTACCACATTCATTTAACCTACTTTGCTACCAGTAGGGGCCGTGGGCACCTCCCAAACCTTTTCTTTATAAAAACAAGTTAGGTCATTAAATTCTGTAAATTATATTGGGAGCTTGCTTAGATCTCGACTCTGCTCTTCTTGCAGTATAGTAAGAGGCAGTATAGTATGAAGTATTAAAAGCATATAAAAAGTAAATCCTTGACTTTATTATAGACTAATAATGTATTAGGGTATTTGTCTTGGCTTAAATTGCAAAGCTTGAAAAAAATCATAAAGCCCTTATTTTTGTTTTAATTGGCTATGATACCAGTAGCACTTTTTAAATATCTGTCAGCCTATAAGCCTTTTTTCTCTGTTGCCTTTTCCTATAGTAACTAATTTGTGTATAGTAGCTTTAAGTTATTTTAAACATTGATGTGATCAGGTGTGCTCATTTTGAAAACATGGGTGGCTTCTAAAGTCAGGTATGTCTTGTTACCACTGTACTTTGGTTGCAGGCATGGATGACCAAGACTGTACCAAGTATCACTCCATATACTCAGATGTTTTAAGACTGGAAACACTTGTTGAAAATTATAAGACATGTACATGAAAAACCCCACACGTGGGATTTGAAGGAGGAACTAATTCCACTTTTTCCTGGGAAAAAAAGTCTTATTAAACTTTCTGTTTATTTTATTTTTTTAAATTTATTTTTTAGTTTTAGGTGGACACAATATTTTTATTTTACATTTATGTGGTGCTAAGGATTGAATCCAGTGCCTCGTGCATGCTAGGTGAGCACTCTACCACTGAGGCACAACCCCAGCCCCAACTTTTTGTTTATTAAGGCAAAGATTTTTTATTGCTGACAGAAATTTGTTTCACTTAAATTTAGTAGTTTGTCCTTTGTTTCTCAGGCATTTTTCTTTCTCACGTGTGTGTTTAGTTGGTTCCTCATACATTTCAGCCAGCCTGCCTGCCATTCTCTCTCAGAGCTCTTTCTCCTTTTGCCAGGTCATTTCCTGGCCTGGCAGTATCCAGGTCCACTTGCTGCCTTTTAGCAAACCTTCTATGAGATGTGAGGTACTGCTGGGACAGTGACTTTGATTCTTTGTCTGCGACTAACCACTTTTATCTCATTCTACAGTTTTGACAACTATTCTGCCAATGTTATGGTAGATGGGAAACCTGTGAATCTGGGCTTATGGGATACAGCTGGACAAGAAGATTATGACAGATTGCGCCCCCTCTCCTATCCACAAACAGTAAGGACTAAACTGAATTTTAATGTTTTATTCTTGAATGTTTTATTAATGCATATCTATGGTTTGCTTATTTTGCTGTGATTTGGGTATATTGAGTAATAGCACTCAATATAAATTGGTTCCCTACATGCAATTCAGATTTTTACTTTTTGAGCATTACCAGTTATTTAGCCTTGTGCATTCTACATTCTTTCATTTAATTTTATTAGGCTTTTTTTTAGCTAAAGGTTTTATCTTTAATTTATAATTCATTTTTGGTATAGTATAGGCAACCATCAGACTCTCCTCCAAGTGGGGGTAAAATATAATACTATTTATTGAATAATCTGTCCTCTCCTCATGGAAGCAGAATTACCATATTTATTAAACTTCCCCCACTCATAATAAAACTGGTAATCTTTTTATTGTCACAAACCAGTTTTTAATAGCAGTTAATTTGAAGATGATTTGCTTTGGGACAGTTTTTCACTACAGTATCAAATTAAGTAGTTAAGATTAAGGTCTCTTTAAACCACATTAGTAATTAATCAGGGCTTAATAATTTTTTTTTCTTATAAAATATATAATTCTTTGACTTTAGACCTAAATCTTTTCCATGTAGATTGAGGTTTTATTTTTATAAAATGGGTCTGCTGTGCCAATCAGAAAAAATTTGTTTTGCCTTTCTATAAAACAACTAAAAGATTAAAAAGTGAATTAGAGCAGAAGCTGGCAAGAACAATGGGTACTTAAAGAGGAAGCAGAGCAAATTCCTTGGGTTCAGATCCTGCTTTTCCACTTCCTAGCTGCTGTGTGACCTTAGTGTCTTCTCTAGTTTTTGCCTCTTTGTTTCTTGAGTGAGTTAATACATGTAATGTACATAGAAAATTCTTAGCATATTGCACACACTCTAGTGTTAACTGCTATTTGGATTCCTCTTCATTCTTATTGATAAAATTTGATCAATCTAGAGGCTCATTAGGTGAAAGTTGTGTTTGGTGAGTGTCATTTTCTGTGAATGTGCTGGATGGGATCAGGAAGAGCTTAGAGAATGATCATATTTGAGCCCTGATTGGTAGGCCCTGATTGGTAGGGTAGCCTTAATTGACTTAATCATTACTTTTTTTTTTTTTTAATTGAGTGTTATGTATTTAAAAAAATTTTTTTTAGTTGTGGGTGGACACAATACCTTTATTTTATTTATTTATTTTTATGTGGTGCTGAGGGTTGAACCCAGTGCCTCACATATGCTACTGCTGAGCTACAACGTACCCAGCCCAACCATTATCTTCTTAGATCTTGTTTTTTAAAACAAACTTCCTATGTAGTGATAGTTTTAAGATTTTGAATACAGCCTTTTCCCTCTAACCAACAGTCTCATGCATTTTGTTTCTAGCTGGAAATATTGCCAAATACAGTTCTAAACTATGTAGTTTTTGCACATTATACTTTAGCTGAATTTTAGTTAACAGTGCTAAATATAGTGTGGGAGGTTTCAGTTGGGTGGTTTCTCAGTTAAATCTATAGCTAAAAATTAAATGTGATTTAAGTATTAAAAATCAGCCCATAAACATAAAATGGTTCAAAATCTTAAATATCTTGAAAACTATTCTGTAATCAGTGAGTGTTGAATCATTCCTTTTTTGGGGGGGGGGTGTTGAACTCAGGGGCACTCAACCACTGAGCCACATCCCCAGCCCTTTTTTGTATTTTATTTAGAGACAGGGTCTCACTGAGTTGTTGAGGGCCTTGCTAAGTTGCTGAGGCTGGCTTTGAACTTGTGATCCTCTTGCCTCAGCCTTCAGAGCTGCTGGGATTAGCATGCACCACTGCGCCTGGCAAATCATTCCAAATTTTAAGTGGATTTAAAAACAGTGACTGGTAGAATAGGAATATCAACCCCTAGATAATCTGGAAGAGTGTGGCATCATTTCTGAGAAATGAGAGCCACCCCATTGTGACTCAGGGGATATAGGATAGGGCAAGGCCATTTTCTCTGAGGGAGTCACTCATAGCAAGTCAAAGGTGACTTGGCAAGAGTCCCATTCTGCTGAGGAGCACAGATAAGGTGAACTCTCAGATTGAAGAAAGCTATGTTGTTATGTTAGAGGCCTGAAATCAAAGGGGGTGTTGCCCTGATGGGGCTTAAGACTAAACTTTTTAGGTCTTGACTATGTACATCAGTGGACTGTTTTCCTATAAAGCGCTTGAGTAGGAAAAAAGGAATAAGACAGGGTTCTTGCTCTCAAGTAACTTTCAGAAAAGACCCATAAACTGACTGCTATGTAATACATCATGTGCCAGAATTGAGGAGGGTGAGTGGGGGTGCTTAAGGAGCATCTGACTAGAAGTTAAAGATATGCTTGTTTCAACTCCTTTTTGCAAGGGAATGATCTTGGGAGCTCAGGGGCAGGCCCAAATGGTTCGGTACCAGGGCCCAGATGTCTCATTACTTTGAATCACTTTTTACCAAGAGGATTTGGCCTGGGAGTTACAGGATGGCACCTTGGTGTCTTGTTGGTAATGGGGAAACCTCTCAACCTAAGTGTTGAATGGAACTTGATCTCTGATTTTGGCTCTTTGGACTGCAGGGCTTTTTATGTGGCTTACCCAAGACTTCTCAAACCCATTCCTGAAGGGCCAGGTTGAAGATTTCTTATTTAGGCCATGCAAAAAAGAGATATTATGCTCTTCATGTTATTTAAAGTTGGCATCTTCTCTGTTGTATAGTTCTATGTAACTAAATCTTGTCTAAACCATTAATTTCTACTTTGTTCTCCAAAAGATAGTGAGTAGCTAGTCATCATTTTCAGTTGAAGTTACCCTTCAAATTATTTTTCCAAATTAAATAATCCTAAGAGCTTTTCTATCCTTCAATAAGTTACCTATATTTTTTTGCAAGTTCTGCATGTTCATATAGGTAGATCAACGTAATGCTCAAATCCAACATCTTGTATTTCACTGTGTGGACTTAGTGACAGGAGTAGGAACATGAGTGGTATGTCAGCATCATAAGGCTTATGCCCTGTGGGTGTCTGATCCAGCTGATGTAGCCTGTTTGCTGAGATGGTAGGCCTCTGTTTAGGTCAGCCCTCCCCTCACCTTTTTTTTTTTTTTTTAAATTTTTTTTTTTTTTAATATTTCAGTTCTCGGCGGATACAACATCTTTGTTTTGTATGTGGTGCTGAGAATCGAACCCAGGCCGCACGCATGCCAGGCGAGCGCGCTACCGCTTGAGCCACATCCCCAGCCCTCACCTTTTTTTTTTTTTTTTTTGCTGGGAATAGAACACATGATTTACCACTGAGCTATATCCCCAATATCCTGTTCCTACCCCACCATTTTGAGACAGGGTCTCAACAAAGTCTGGGTGAACTTGTGATTCTCCTGTCTCAGCTTTTTGAGTCACTGGGATTATAAGTATGTGCCACCACACCTGCTTGAAGGTTTTAACCCATTAAGTCCCAAGTTTTCAATTCTGCAAACATAATAAATATTTACACATTTTTTCAAAATTGCCCAAGTAGTATATTTTTTGCTTAGTTTAAGGTCTTTTTTTTTTTGCCTTTTGACTTTTTATTACTCAAGCTTCAGTTTTTAATTATTACTTTTTAAAAATGTAGGTTTCTGATTCTGCTTGTCCGTTCAACATAGCGGTTTTCTGTCCCTCAGTAAGGAAAGCATGCTTGATCCTGTCATGGGCATATTTAGCAAGCGTGGACCCACTGTAGGCCTTGCTGATGTATGAGTATTTGTTTTAGATATCTCGTAGGTCTCACAGCACATACCCTTGAAATCTGCCTGGGCACACAGCACATGCAGATTTTGATGCTTTCCCAACCTTCTTTGTATAAAGGTAAACGATTCTAATACCAGGGGTTTGGGACAGCCTAGTTTTGTTAGAGGCTGTATTATAGGAGAAGCCTACAAAAGTATGTCAGATGCATTCTGAGTCTGTCTTCGGAAGGACTGCCAAGATTGAGGAGTTTTTGAAGCTTAAAGTAGGGGACTTGCTCACCACCAGCCTTCCTCTTTCTCCCCTTACCAATCCTCATGCCAATTCAAAGAACTATTTGGTTTAAGTTTTTGTTTAAGGGCTGGGGATGTGGCTCAAGCGGTAGCGCGCTCGCCTTGCATGCGTGCGACCCGGGTTCGATCCTCAGCACCACATACCAACAAAGATGTTGTGTCCGCCGAGAACTAAAAAATGAATATTAAAAATTCTCTCTCTCTCTCTCTCTCTCTCTCTCTCTCTCTCTCTCTCTCCTCTCTCACTCTCTCTTTAAAAAAAAAAAAGTTTTTGTTTAAGTTTTTCATTCCACATCTGGAATGAAATTAGAATAATTCTCATTTGCCCTTAGAAGAATCCTCAAGAGTTCTGTGTTGAAAGAATAAGTCTATTGATTTTTATTTGAAGCAAAGAAGTGAATTAAAAGCATTGTGGTAAACACTGGAAATGTTAACTTTTGTCTCTAAGGAACAACCTCACCAAATCCATAGTGGGGCTTGGAATTGAGTCTTACTTTGAACCGCATTGTTCATTTCAGTAATACAAGTCTAAATCCAAACTACACACAGAACTAGGAGGAAGACAGGAACACAGCTCTGCACAGGAGCTTTTAGTGTTCAGTGTTAGAATTGTCAGCTCTCAACTCTGGCTGTGTCCTGGAAAAACCCTCAAGTCTGGTCTATTAGGCATGTTTCACAGGCAGGTGCCTTTTCTGTATTCAGGCTTCTGCAGGACTTGTCTGTAAGAACTTGCATGCAGCTCTTTGAAGAAGTGCCTGTTGCTGACTTATGCCAGTGACAGCACATGAGCAGGCCTTTATGTTAGGGGACACTTGCTAACATTTCCAGCTGCATGGGAATGTGTTAAATTCTGGTGTGTGCTCTACAGGTAGAAGGAACACCTTTGTGGCACCCTAGTGGGTTAATAGTGGGTTAGACTGCTGCAACATTGGATAAAAGAAAAACCATGCTTTATAGCTGGGAATTTTTTTTTGGGGGGGGTAGGATACAGGGATTAACGAAGGGTGCTTAACCACTGAGCCACATCCTCATCCATATGTGTGTGTGTGTGTATTTATTTTAGTTGTAGTTGGACACAATACCTTTATTTCACTTATTTATTTTTATGTGGTTCTGAGAATCGAACCCAGGCTCTCGCATGTGAGGTGAGCACTCTACTGCTGAGCCACAACCCTAGTCCCCCCGCTTTTTAAAAAAAATTTTAATATTTATTTTTTAGTTTTTGTCAGACACAACATCTTTGTTTGTATGTGGTGCTGAGGATCGAACCCGGGCCGCACGCATGCCAGGCGAGAGCGCTACCGCTTGAGCCACATCCCAGCCCCCCCTAGTCCCCCTTTTTATATTTTATTTTGAGACAGGGTCTTGCTCAGTTACTTAGGGCCGTGCCGACTTGCTGAGGCTGGCTTTGAGGTTGGAATTCTCCTGCCGCAGCCACCCGAGCTGTTGGGATTACAGGTGTGTATCACCATGCCTGATTTAGCTGGGAAATTTTGATTTTTTTCAAAAGGCCTCAGTGTCCTTCGGCTACAGGTCATTAGGAACACACTTACAGTTAAGCAGAATTGGGTTTGTTACTTTTTGCCATGAAAGAGAAATACCTGAAAACTGGGGTGAGATTTGCTCTTGTGCTGTATGGTTGGGGGAGTGGTAGGGCTCAAAAAGGAAGTTGTTGTTTGTGGATGCATACCATCAGGAGCAGGATAATTCTTCATTGGTATATTTTGATCATCTAGTTGGTGGGGAGATGAAGCAAAACTAAAGCTGTGGTGGAAGTATGTAACTCATTTATTAGGAGTGGTGGATGTTTAGCAGTTTTGTAGTGTGCAGTGATTCTTTTGACTTGTCTGCACTTAGACAAGATTATAAGTTTGTCTTTTTCTTTACTTTTGGTCTCATTTCATTGTGGTCACATGGGGCCTTGTCTGATATTGGTGTTCTGAGAAATTATTACATTCAACAGGCCCACTGTGACAAAGCTGTTGGCACCAGGCTACTTCCCAGGTGTTGGGCTGCTTCTTTTTTTTTTTTTCCCTGGGGCTTATTTTCTTAGAGGTTCCACAGTGATGACACATGTCCAGCTTTTTTTAGTTCTGCCTTTTCTCTGTCATGTATGTATATCCTGGTCCTTTCTTTAAGCATAAAATGCCCGTATTAACAAAAAGAAAATTTCACACACTTGTAATCCTAGCTAATTAGGAGGCTGAGGTAGGATGATTGCAAGTTCGAGGACAGCTTGGGCTGATTAGTGATTCCCTGTCTCTAATCAATCCCCAGCCTCTGGCTGGGGATTGATAAAGCACCCATAGGCTCAGTCCTCAGTACTAAGTTGAGGGCAGGGCAGAATTCCAAGATTTACGGGAAAAGAGAATAAAATGAAAGAAACAATACTGCTTTTGGAGTAGTGAGATTTCAGCCATGCAGATGTCTGCCCAGTCACATTCTACCAAGACCAGCCCATCAGTGTGAACTGTACTGTAGACAGGCAGAGGAGCAGCTGGTGGAATTGTTTCTGTCTGTACTTTTGACCAGTGAGGAAGGGAAGTGGCTTGTGATAGGAGACTAATAAAGACATGGAAGACTTGCCACTTTCTTAAAAGGCATGTTGGGCGTCTGGTATAGTTGGAAACATCATAGTGATCTGAGGAAAGTATTAGTGTTCAAGTCACAGGAAAGATAGGCCAGGACTAGAGGTGTTCTAACAGCCACGTGACTTGTGAAGAAGGAAAGTGAGAGACCTTGAAAGAGCCAGGTATTCCTAAGGAATGCTTGCTGATGGTTCAAGGACAGGGAAGAACAGAGAGCCAGGTTGACCAGCACAACCTCACATGCCACGGTGTTAGGAAAGTAGTGTTGGAAGGAATAGGTGGTAGAAAGTAAGTGTCAGAAGCACCAGACATGTTTTCTGAAAGCTATATTTAGGCTGGAGGAAGAAAAAGCAACAAGGAAGGAACAGGCAGATGGTGCAGTGTTCACATAGGAGGAGAACTGGAACTGCTTGGCTCCTGTTGTGCATGTCCTTTATCTATCAAAAAAGATGTTCTTAAAAACTGAAAAGGGTACAACAAATGTGATTAGATGGTATTTTGAGTCTGTTTTTTTGTGTGACTGATCTCAGCAAGTATGGATCACAATGAATATTTGGCCCCTCATCAATTCCTTCAGAGGACAAATCTTTAAAAACAGCCCAAACATTAAATCAGGAGGGTTAGGGGAAACAAATATTATCTTTGAATTATAAATTAGAGAATCTTGAGTGAGATGAAATTAGAATAATTCTCATTTGCCCTTAGAAGAATCCTCAAGAGTTCTGTGTTGAAAGAATAAGTCTATTGATTTTTATTTGAAGCAAAGAAGTGAATTAAAAGCATTGTGGTAAACACTGGAAATGTTAACTTTTGTCTCTAAGGAACAACCTCACCAAATCCATAGTGGGGCTTGGAATTGAGTCTTACTTTGAACCGCATTGTTCATTTCAGTAATACAAGTCTAAATCCAAACTACACACAGAACTAGGAGGAAGACAGGAACACAGCTCTGCACAGGAGCTTTTAGTGTTCAGTGTTAGAATTGTCAGCTCTCAACTCTGGCTGTGTCCTGGAAAAACCCTCAAGTCTGGTCTATTAGGCATGTTTCACAGGCAGGTGCCTTTTCTGTATTCAGGCTTCTGCAGGACTTGTCTGTAAGAACTTGCATGCAGCTCTTTGAAGAAGTGCCTGTTGCTGACTTATGCCAGTGACAGCACATGAGCAGGCCTTTATGTTAGGGGACACTTGCTAACATTTCCAGCTGCATGGGAATGTGTTAAATTCTGGTGTGTGCTCCACAGAAGAAGGAACACCTTTGTGGCACCCCAGTTGTTTTGTCTGACTTGACCATTGTTGAACTGCACTGATGGAATGAAACCTTTGGCCAGGTTTCATTGAATGATTCAGTGGTGTTTGGCATCAAAGATGTCTTAGGTTATTAAATGCTTTTGGATCCCTCAGGAGGGTTGAGCTGAAATTCTGATAAAGAATAAATAACAGGTTACGTTGATTTTTTTTTTTTTTTTAATTTTTCTTCAGTTTGTACTGAACTCAAACAAAGTTCTCATACGTTACTAGGTTGGAGACACGTATGGTAAGGATATAACGTCCAGGGGCAAAGACAAGCCGATTGCCGTATGTAAGACTTTCAATCGACTTAAGCCTCAAGCTTTATCTCTTCTCTCATTTCACTTAGTTTTCCTAGGAATTCTTATTGAACCTCAAGTTCCTTGAGTGTTTTGTTTGTAATTCACTCAAGGTGAGGTTTTGCTTGATGAAAAAAAGCTTTCATTGGAGCGTGACAGGTCACCTACCAGCTTGATTGAAGCAGTTTTTGAACTGCTTGCTTCCCTCCTTCCAAGTGCAAGGAAGGGTTTGTGAGAGGGCCCCTTCTGGGCTGATTAGAGGAGGTGGTGTGAGAATCCACCTGGGAGCTCACAGGGGTGGCTTCATGTTGAGCCTGGGCAGGACTAACCTTGCTGCCAGAGCATTCTCTCTTTGCTGTGTTGTCCTGTGTGGTGGGCTGTCTGGGTGGCTGTGCGGCACTGGTGAGCTAACCCACTCATGCTTTGAGATGGTTGCAATCAACTTGGATGCTGGGGTGCCCTGGTGATTCTTGGACAAGCTTGTGCATGAGCCAGTATTTAAACAATGTTATTCATAAAAAAGCTGTTGTATGGGATGTTTCTTTCCTTTTCAGGTACAAGATAACCAGCTGGATGGTTTAAAGTGCTAGCTTGGGAATTGTATGCATTTCAAAAGCAGCATAATTGCGTTTTTCTAGGGATATGTTTTATAATCCTAGCATTTTAGAAACTCTTGGGCATTTTTTATACAGGTAAATATTTGAATTTTACATTATGTGTAGTATTAGATGGGAAGAAAAAGTCAAATATTTTCTGTTTAACCAGCAATTCTCTTCAAGTATTTACTCTGCGCAGCTTTTCCTTTGCATCTCTATTTAGCAACAGCTGCCCTGGGGGCAAGTTCTCCAGAGGCCCTGATTGTGCTTGAGAGTCTGTGACTGTATCTAGATGGTTCTCAGCTAGGAAGATGTTACTTCCACATTTAAATTACCCTTTGTTGGAGAGGGAAGGGTGGGGACAGCAAATAAGCCAGCCACTATTTTGTGGCCAGGGACTGTGACAGCAGTTTAATTGGAACTCAGTAATAATCTAAAAATGTTTGTACTTAACCTGCAATTAGAAAACTTAATGAAAAGCATATTGTTTGTAGCTAATGTTTTTAAAATTGACTCTGCTTTTGGGAAACTGAGAGATCATATTTTACAGAAGTATTGGAAGAGCACTACTGTACATTTTTTGCCTGTTTATAACAGATAATTAGGTCTCCAGTTGAGAGTTAGGGAAAAGAGGCCCCCTGGGGGTCTGATTTGATGCTTTCCCAGCCTCCAACAGCTTTCAGTATTTTCCTTCTCCCTTCCTTTCTCATAATTCACTAGTTGCTTGATGTGCTGGTTATGATTTGGGAGTCGTCTGACAGACTGGTGGGGTGAGTGGGGGGAGCTGGCCTCTGACATCAGCTGCTGGTACCAGTAAGCACCGCACCCAATGACTCATTCCCAGCAGCCTTTAGGAAGCAAATCACCTTCCTCATTTTAAGGTTGTTTTCTGAATGCTTTCCTGTTTCCTTTTTATAGGATGTTTTCTTAATTTGCTTTTCCCTTGTGAGTCCTGCATCATTTGAAAATGTCCGTGCAAAGGTAAGTAGGATTTTGTTTTGTTTTTTCTTTTGGTATTGAGGATTGAATCCAGGGGTGCTTTACTACTAAATTTACCTCCCTAGCCCTTTAGTTTTTAAATTTTGAGACAGGATCTCACCAAGTTGCTATGGCTGGTGTCCAACTTGTAATCCTCATGCCTCAGTCTCCTGAGCAGCTAGGATTATAGGCATGTAATGCTTATTTCTTTTAAATATTGGAAGGAACAATAAAAAAAATCATTCAGTGCTATGAATTTTCAGTTATTCAAATTGGTCTTAGTGATTTTATTTCTTGGGAACTTTATCAGGTTTATTATTATTATTTCTTTGTGGTGCTGGGGATTGAATCCAGGGCTTTGTGCATGTGAGACAAGCACTAACCAACTGAGCTATATCCTTAGTCCCATAATCAGTTTTTAAGCAATGCCTTTAGGATATAGATTTCTAAAGCTTCAGGTCTCATTCAGAAAATAAAGAACATCTTTGGAGTCAGTCTAATGACCATTTCTTTTTGCTTCATCTTTGTCAATGTAGTCAAACAGGAGGGAGAGAGACCTTTTTGTTGTAATAATCGGACATTTTCAGGGTGGGCAATGGTGGCAGAGCCAGAGTACTCCACTAGGTAGTTTGTGTATTTTTATCCCTGAACAGGTGATGAATTTTCTGAGATAATCCTAAGAATTGGATGTTTTCCCCCAAATAAAGTGATTTCCTCTGATTTTTTCCTTAATCACAGGAGTCCTGGCTTGCTAGGATTATTTCTTGCAGTTCTTTCAGGCTGAGCTGGAAGGTGTGAAGGACAGGCAGCAGCTGAAGTGGGGTGGTTGGCACAGTTTGGCACCTTAGTTGTAATTTAGGTCATCTGTGGAGGAGAATGGTACAGACTTTGTTCTTTTCACATCTAGTGGTATCCGGAAGTGCGACACCATTGTCCCAACACTCCTATCATCCTAGTGGGAACTAAACTTGATCTTAGGGATGATAAAGACACAATTGAGAAACTGAAGGAGAAGAAGCTGACTCCCATCACCTATCCACAAGGGTTAGCCATGGCTAAGGAGATTGGTATGAAATCCTGCATTTTCCTACCTGATCTGCATGTCTTTTACTCTAGTGAGAGGCTAAGGTTCAGTCTGGGGAAGTAGAGAGAATGTATTTTTCCTGCTTAGGGTTGGCTTACTTTTGGGGAACCAGCAAGGCCCTTCTAGGCCTTAGTGTTAGTTAGCCCTTGGGAGGTGGAGGTGGGGTTAGAGTTGGCTCTGCAGTGCCATGTCACATCAGCAGAAGAAGGTGCAGGGTTCCAGGGGAGCAGCCTTTTGCTGCTGTCCTAATCAGGAGAGTCGTGTCGTGCCATGCTGAGTGTACATTGCTGTGTGGCTGTGTGTCTCGTAGGTGCTGTAAAATACCTGGAGTGCTCAGCACTCACACAGCGAGGCCTCAAGACAGTGTTTGATGAAGCTATCCGAGCAGTTCTCTGCCCACCTCCTGTCAAGAAGAGGAAGAGAAAATGCCTGCTGTTGTAAATGTCCAAGTCCCTCGTTCTTGATCCTGCCCCTTGGAACCTTTGTATGCTTTGCTCAAAAACAGTGGAGCCTTCGCACTCAATGCCAAGTTTTTGTTAAAGATTAATTTTTCCATAAAACCATTTTGAACCAATCAGTAATTTTAAGGGTTTGTTTTAAGTGTATGAGTTCCAACTCACATTCTATTAAAATTTAGCCCTGAAGTGACAAGCCTTCTTAAAGCCTTATTTTTCAAAAGCCCCTATTCTTGCTCAGATTAAGAGTTGCCAAAATACCTTCTGAACTAAGTTGCGTTGTGCTGAGAACACTGAGCACTAAACTGTTGGGAGACCTTTGTCTAAGAAGACTGCGCTTCTGAAGTCAGGAGGTGCAGACGCTTTCCAAGTAGTTTGAGATCGTGTGAAGCAGCACAGCCTCCTTAATGAAATGTTGCCGTTTAATGCATCAGTAACTTATCAGCCCATGTTCACCACGTAACTGTACTGTATGTTGTAATGAAATGAGTATAACTCAGCTCTTTGGATAAGTTTCTGATTTCATAGTGAGGTTTTTTTTTTTTTTTTTTTAAATCAGTCGACTAGCTTTTGCAGAGACTTTGAACAGAACTCTCATTCACGTGTTTCCTCTAATGAAGTATTCTGTTCCTAGTCGTGGGTGTGCTGGGTGGAGTGTGTGAAACACGACGTGATCAAAGGATGAAGACAGTATTTTGACTAAATATAAGTGGAGATTAATTTACACTACATTGTACACAGAATAATTCAACTGAATAAAGTGTCACGGGTAAAGATTTTTAAAGATTAATTTCTGTCAAATGCAGTAGATGAAGAAAGGTCGGTATTAAGTGTCTTTTCTTAAGCTTCTCCATTTTCCTATACTTGCCATCCCTCCCAGAATTGGGCATTTAATTCACTTTTGAACGGCCATTCCCATAGTTGCTAACTTAGTAAGTGCTTTTCTTATAGAACCCCTTCTTAATGAGCAATATGCCTAATTGTACTATAAATCTTTCTGATAATGCATTAGTTTTTTTGTAGGTTAGTAAAAGTGCATTCCTGTTTTCATGTTACTTTATTCAAAGCTAATAAGTGCTTTCCTTAGTTTTCTAGTAACTAGGTGTAAAAATCATGTGTTGCAGCTTTACAGTTTTTAAAATATTTTAGATATTCTTCAACCATGAACCTTCTTAACATCACTGTCTTGCCAGATTACCAACACTGTCACGTGACTAATACTGACCCTGTTTACCTCACACACACACACGGACACACGCTTCCTGTTGTGGCTTTGCCTAATGATGTTCCTTTGGGTCTGTGAGGTTCTGTAAACTGTGCTAGTGCTAACAATGTTCTGTACAACTTAAACTCACTGGCAAGAACACAATGTTGGACCTTTCAACCACTAGAACAAAATTTTTTAAATTGACAGTTGCAGAATTGTGGAGTGTTTTTACATTGATCTTTTGCTAATGCAATTAGCAGTATGTTTTGCATGTATGACTTAATAAATTCTTGAATCATATGACTGGTAATACTCGAATTTTTGAGAATTTGGTGAACAAGCTCCTAGTGTGTTTGTCTCACTTTAAAGTGGATTTTAAAATCCTGGATTGCTAGAGGTTTTCATTTTCACACTGGAGGGACAAAGGGAGTGTCACCTGCAGGGGAAGGGAGTGTCACCTGCAGGGGAAAAGTGGGCGAGTCCACAGCTGAACCATACAGTGTGTGTGTGTGTTGGCGGGGAGTGGGGGTCATGTTTGGGCCTGTTGAATTGTTGCAAGCTGTCCACGTGGAGATAGGCATGCTGGGACGCGTGTGTCCTAGGCCAGAGCTCAGGGCCAATATCCCAGTGTTGAGAGCTTGGTAGGGTGGGGGGTGGACTACATCACCTCAATCCATTATGTCTCAAACATACATAAAAAGTTGATGTTAGAATCAGTTTTCCTTGAAAAGTCTTATATTTTTATAGAGTTTTTTTTTTTTTAAACCAAAGGTAAGTAAGCAGTTTTTCAAGATAAAAATTCTGAAAGTTACAAAGAACAGCAGTCTCTTATTCCCTTCATGCCCTCTAGAGGTAATACTCCAGGTTATTTTTGTAGTGCTGGGCACTGAACCTAGAGCCCTGTTTGCAAATGCTGTACCAATTGAAAATCTGATATTTACTACACACCTAAATTTATGCTTTTCCTGTTTGTTGAATCTTTCAGATATACTCCCATGGTGAAAGACTTGAGGCTTTCTCTCCTGACTGCAACCCTCCTCCTCGAACACTTCCCATTCTTAAAATACTGATTTTTTTTTTAAAGCATCTATGTGATTATTGCTATATAGACTAACTACTTCTATTTTTCCCTTGTAGTAACTCTTTTTTTCCCTTCTTTTCCTACATTTTTGGTTTTCTTTGGGATGTTTAATTTGGTTTTCTGTGTAGGGGTAGGGTCCTGGGGATTGAACTCACTGAGCCACATTCCCAACCCTATTTTTTATTCAATTAGAGATGGGATCTTACTGAGTTGCTCAGCGCTTTGCCATTGCAGAGGCTGGCTTTGAACTCAAGATCCTCCTGCCTCAGCCTCCTGAGCCTCCGGGATTACAGGTGTGGGCCAACACACCCAGCTTCTGTGTACTCACTGTTCAACAGTCAGCATCCATCTGTTATCTGAGTCTCAAGATTTTCCTAAGCCTCAAAATCATTTGATGACATCCACCTCTTATATGTTGATCTTGTATTTCCTTCATCCTGATGAATAACTTCTCCAAGAGATTCCTGAGAACATGGGGGAAGGGAAAGCATCTATTTTTGAGCCTTTACATCTTTGAAAATAGCCATTCTACTGTGATACTCATGGCCTGTTCTAAAATTTTAGATTGATAATTTATCTCATGCTTTCGGTTCAGATGTTCTTTAACTCTTCACTGTTTAGCTCTTTAGGTCAGTTTTGTGATGACAGCACTCTCTGGCCCCAGCTTCAGCTTGGGGTTTTTTGGAGCTTCAGCCTATGTATTCTTTGTCACTTCTGTTCTTGTTCCTCATTGGTAAGGGAGCATGTGGTGGCACTAGGGCGGCAAGTCAGTTCTCACCATCTGCCCCCAGGAAGTGTAGAAACTTGTGTTTTGAGGCAAACCTGGGAGCAGTGGGGTACTCTTATGATATTTGTCCCCTTCTCGCTTCAGAAGGGGGATTGAACCCAGATAAACTTAGAGACATGGCTGAGACAGCTAGGGGCCTACCTGAGCAAGGTCTCCAGAGGTCAGATTTGCCTGGCGTGTTCGCCCCGATTGTCCAGGGAGTACAGTGAGAAATGCTGAGGAAGGTCATTCCCTTTCCTCAACTGCTGATGCGCAGACCCCACCCTCTGCCCAAGAGCAAAGGGCCAGACCAGATTTTTCCTCCCCCTCAGACCCTTTGGACCGAGCCGTTTTCACTCTGCTCAGTTCCTAGGAACCTGGGTGGTGAGCCAGCTAGCTCATCTTTCCTACTTGGGAATCTTTTTTTTTTTTTTGGTACCAGGGACTGAACCCATGGGTGCTTAAACCTCTGAACCACATCCCCAGCCTTTTTTATTTAGAGACAGGGTCCAAATTGCTTAGGGTTTCACTTGCTGATGCTGGCTTTGAACTAGAAATCCTGCCTTAGCCTCCTGAGCCACGGGTATCACAGGTGGTCACGGCGCTTGGTTGGGAGTCATTCTTGAGCCAACCATTCTTGTCTCTGGCTTTCCCCCATCCTTGTGGGTTTATGCTTTTCAGAGAAATTCCTCAACCATCATTTATTAGGTGTCTTGTGGGTGAAACAGGGTACTTGTGCATCTTTAATATTTAGCCAGAATGCCCAGAAAATGTAAGATTTCATTTTTGTTTACAGTAGGCAGAAAAAGCCAATACTTAAAACACAATTGCTGTAAAACAACTCAGTAAAGCGCACCTACCTGGAAATACTACTCATGGTGTGCAAGTACTTTATTTTTTAAACTTCTGAACCCACTGGCTGGCCTCAGAGCCAAAATAATACATGAGAATCAAACTATCAACTCTCACTGTTTAAACACCCAGGTGGTGTAAACACAGGCAAAGCCATAGGCTGAGGGAGCAGGAGTGGCCTTTGCTTACCTCCCGACCTGGCTCATCTTCATTTGAAGACGGAGCTCAGGGCTGCCCTTAGTACCCTGAGATATGGAAAAATAAACTATACACCTGTCATCTAAGTTCAGACCCAAGTGGTAGCAGGACAAGACCCTGAGGGGGGAAGGCTACAGTCCATTTAGGGTCTTCAAATGCCGTTGGATTCCTGCCCTTTTGGGGCCATTCTTAGGTGGCGTGGGTCGGGGAGCTGCTTCCACCTGGCTTCCCCACATTGCTGTCTTGGCAGTCCCGTAGTCTTGGTACGCTTCCCTGACTCCTGATCCTGCTGCCACTATGATCAAAAGTAGTTCCAACGGACTGTTGAGTCATCTTGAAGCTCATTAAATTGAGTACCCATCAGATTCCTGTCAGTGGGCATCCAGTGTACTGGCATCATGGAAGTTATTTGCGCATTAAGTTGGTTTAAGAATTAATGTATGAATTCATTGTTCTGGGGCCATTCCCAGGATACCTGATTACACCACATCTGTATTAGAGACCCCTTGTCCTGGACAGGAGAGACAGGCTGCTCTGTCGGCCACCATGCTGTCCAAGGCTCTCATCAGGATGTCTGGCATGTGGTCTGTCAGCATCTTTGGGCCTATGAGTATTTTGCTGAATTCTGCTTCATGTGACCACCTTGCTCTATACCGAGCAGCAGCCCAGCAGCCAAACCTTCAACAGAGAAGAAAATACTAGCTAGTGAGCGTTTCTTGAGTTTGGTCTCCAGCACACGCTTTCTTCCCCTGGTGGTGAGTGCAGACCTGCACACCCTCACACTCACCTCCCTGAGTTGCCCTCTTCCTCCAGGTAGATGATCCTGCCAGGAGGATACAGAGGCGGGTACTTGGGTGGAGAGTCAAGTGGGGAATCACTGGAGGAGCTGTATGCTGGGGACCAGTGTGTCAGCAGACTCTGCTCCCCAAGAAGAGGCTGTGTCAGGTCTCCCTGGTCACCCCCATCCAGTTCAGTTGGGAAGTTATCAGGGTTCCCTCCAAACAGTTCGTACCAGCAGCCTTGCAGCAAGATCTTGTACTGAGGGCGAGAACCAAGACAGAACATTGGTCCTCTGAGGATTTGCCACCCTTACCAGAGGGATCTCACAGGACTGCTAGGTGGCAGCAACCCTCGGGTTCAGGAAGTCCTCTCAGCCAAACCAGTGTTGGGTGCCTCTTGCGTGATAAAGCCAACATACTTGTAGCAATATTTAAAAACTATATTATGCATATTTTGATGAGAAAAATCACTATTTTGGTGGTGCTGAAGATGGGACCCCTGGGCCTTATGCCTTAATTCTTTTCATGAAATTTTGCAAATTAGTTTTACCCTGCCCTTAAAGATACTAGTTATTTTTTCTTTCTCTCTTTCTCAGGGTTGTGGGGAGCTAAAGATTGAACCGAGGGCCTTGCATATGCTCTTCCACTGAGCTACACCCCAGCCTTTAGAAACTACCCTCTAGGAAATTTGGAGAGGATGGCTGATAGAAGGATAATTTAGTTTTTTTCCTAATTAGCAACAAACCAAAAAAAAGTTGAAGTTAAAGAACTGAAGACACCTCTGCTGTATGGGCTGTGATGGAAGGGGGCCTCAGCTGTTTTTCAGGCACCTGAAGGCTATTTTTGCTAAAATCCCTGACTTCACTTGGGCTAACAAGTATCAAATGGGTGACTGGGATATGACCACTTGGCATCTCTGCCTTCATGTTGTGTCTTTCTCCTTTGCTGCCTTAATCTTTGGGTCAGATTTTACTCAGCTTTGCATATAGACATATTGATCATCTGAGAAATGTTTTGTCCAGAACTATAAGATTGATTTGACTTGAATTTGCCTAATGTCTGTGTCTGTCTGTCTCCCTACTCTAAGGCTAAAGACATATACCAGCTGCCATGATTGGAAAAACTGGACCATAAAAGGAATAAAAAGAGGTGGCACCTGAGTTCTGGAAGATCTTTACCTAATCTCAAAAAAGTCACGTGTTCCTCCCCTTTACTACCCAGTCTCTCGCCATCATTAATCCCATCTGTGTCTGTAACCCTGGCCCCCTTAAGTGGAGAAGCTGATTCATGAGCAAAGCTCCCTCTTTTCCATTCTTTGGCTACTGAATAAAGACTTATTTCTCCTGTCAAAAAAAGAAAAAAGTGGGCTGGGATTGTGGCTCAGTGGTAGAGTGCTCGCCTAGCACGTGCAAGGCCCTGGGTTCGATCCTCAGCACCACATAAAAATATATTGTGTCCAACTAAAACTAAAAAAATAAATGTTTAAAAAACAAAAGAAAAGAAATGATCATCTGCAACTCCATTATCCAAATAAGATCACATTTTGGAATTTGGTATATATTTTTCAAAATTTTTGTCAAAACCCAATCATACATGTCTATAAATAGCTCCTTGTCTCCTCCCTCTGCTCATATAATGTTATCTCCTCTAAAATTAATTAATTTATAGCCGTACTAGGGACTGAATCCAGGGATACTTTACCATTGAGTTACATCCCCAGCCCTTTTTAGTAATTTTCAGACAGGGTCTGAATTGCCCAGGCTGGCCTCAAACTTGCGATCCTCCTGCCTCAGCCTTCTGAGATGCTAGGATTACAGGCATGTTCCTGTTTTTTCAGTGCTGAGAATCAAACCCAGGGGTTGATGCATGCTAGGCAAGTGATCTACACTCCCAGCTTCTATCACTGTCTTTACAACTGCATAATATCTATAATGTGGACATAAAATCTGATTTAGCAGCCTTAAAATCTATTTTAAAATCTTATTTTCTTAACCACAGACAGTATTACCAAAAGCACCAGAATAGTCACAAAACAGGCCTAGGAAGTCTGGCAGAAGGCAAAACACTTCAATAGAACAGGATTATTCTGTTACATTACTTTCTAACTGGCATTTTGTGTACTTGCTTTAGCCATTTGCTTTCTTAGGTATCAAAGTCCTAGACAAAAATCTGTTCAGAGGGCAGCAATAGAATTTAGGGCAACAGCTTAAAGTGCCCTCCCTGAGGCTGAGTCCAGAGAGCTCCTGAGCTCCATAAGGCCTCTCCCTGCAGACCCTCTTAACACTGGTGCCCAGATTACCTTAGGCTTATTAGAGTGAGCAATCACTCGCAAGATCCTTTTCTTCAGATCTTCCAAGTTGGTCACACTTAACCTGTTTAGCAAAAGATGAGATTGAGACTCAGTACTCAGTATTTTCAACTACCCCAACCCACTGACCAACCATCCAGCACACTGACCTGGGAATCACATCCTTTCCCAGGACAAGTGACACAATGAAGTCCTTGGAGTATTCGTAAAGAGATTTGCTGAAAATTTTAAACAAGAGATGCCAAGTCAGTCTTCTGCAGTTTCAGAGAGAAAAAAGCAACACTGCCAGGTCAGTGGGAGGTTTGTATAGCTCTTCTCTGTCCTCCAGGGGGGGAGAAGTGGCTTGAGCCAGAGCAGCTCTCGCCAGGTTCTATTAGAGCCACACGGACATTCAATGAAGACTCCACAGCAAAGCGTCAGACTGGATCCAGAGAGCAGACCAAGGTACACGTTGACCTTTGGCCCTGCCACCCCACCTAGCAGAATCTACCTAAGAATGTAAGAGGCAAGAATGTAAGAGGACAGGCAGAAAGCTATTCATTGTGGTGCTACTTGAAAAGCAGAGGCTGGTCACCACCCAAACATCTGTCCACAGAAAACTGGGTCCAGCCTATAACCGTCCATTTGAGTTCTCTACTGCCGTGAGACAGGGTTCTGGGTACTGTTATGGTGCACTCAAAGATTATGCTGTTGGGGCTGGGGATGTGGCTCAAGCCGTAGCGCACTCGCCTGGCATGTGTGCGGCCCGGGTTCGATCCTCAGCACCACATACAAAGATGTTATGTCTGCAGAAAAACTAAAAAAAAAAATAATACTAAAAAATTCTCTTAAAAAAAAAAAAAGATTATGCTGTTGAAGTTAAAGGAATAAAAATGAGGCACAAGAGCAGGTATAATAGCTGCCTTTAAGAAGAGGGCCGGGGCTGGGGCTCAGTGGCAGAGCGCTTGCCTAGCACTTGTGAGACACTGGGTTTGGACCCTCAGCACCATATAAAAAAGTAAATAAAAAAAAAAGTTGAAGAAGATATGCTTGATATATGATAATAATGAAAAGTAAAAAATCATACATAGTTACTTCTGGAATGAAAGAAAGGACATTTTTGAGGGAACAGGATAGAAATTAAATTTCTCTGAAGGTATCTGCTCTGTAGGGTTGTCTCTGGAACCATGTTAACATTTTGTTAATGTAATAATTAACATAATTAGAACATAATCAAATAACACAAATAATCTCTAAAATCAAAAGCTGAATGAGATACATGAATCAGTTATTTCAAGTGACTTTAAACAACTGCAATTTGATCGTATATCCCTAGCAGGAGTAGATCCTATGAACAAACTAACTGCAAAGAACTGGAGCTACTTCTGATACTCACACTGTTGGAAACTACATTAGTGTTACTATTCTCAATCCCTGATCTCTGTGTTTATACACACACCAGGAGAAGGGTTTGAACAAAACCATTCCCTGCCTCTTTATGCTGAAAGGAGCCACAACTGACCCTGCATTACAGTCTCTTAAGTCCTGTTTTCCACAATAGGAACTGACACTCCTTGAAGTATGATTGATTCCAAATTTGAACAGAGAAAAAAAACCATTAAGGCCATTTTAAGCCCAAAAGTTTAGGAGAGTTTGTTTTACCAGAAAGTGAGAAAACTAGCCGACAACTGGGGTTGGTCAAAGGCTGGAGAAACCAATCTGAAGGGACACCCTGTGGCTGTGACCGTGGCCGTGGCCAGGACAGCTCATATGTTGACAGGCTAAGGAGTCAATGTGGGCCAGGGACTGTTTCCCAGAAGTGCTAGGTGGAAAGATCCCAGCGTTTATGTATCTCTCTTGAATTTCCTGTACGAACTACGTACCTCAAAGTAAGCAATATTTGCAGATAGGTTTTTAAATTTTCAACTAATTAACAGAGAAGGAATAACAGAAGCAGGCTATCACCATTTTACAACCTCCAATAAAAACCAAATCTCAGTAACAATCATTAGGGCTAACGCCATGGGAGGCAAGCAGACACAGCGCAGCTGCTGAGGCAATGCAACAGGAAGCACATCCCCACGATGTCATACGGACAGGAAGTGCACCCTGAATCTGATCAAATCCTTCAGTACCATTTTCAAAGAACTACAAACAACCTAGGTGAGACAGATAATGTTCAATGGCACTATGGATATATATCCAGAAGGGGACAAGTTCTTCAGCACACATGATGTGGTTTCTTCAACAAATACAGAAGAGAGGGAAAAATCTGTATGTTAAAAGACACAGGTACAGCTGGGCACAGTGGAGCACGTCTATAATCCCAGCGGTTCGGGAGGCTGAGGCAGGTGGATTGCGAGTTCAAAGCCAGCCTCAGCAAAAGTGAGGTGCTAAGCAACTCACTGAGACCTTGTCTCTAAATAAAATACAAAATAGGACTGGGGATGTGGCTCAGTTGTCAAGTGCCCCTGAGTTCAGTCCCTGGAACCCACCTCCCTCCAAAAAAAGACAGTTGCAAGGCAAATGTACCATATACAATGTAAGAACCTTGTTTTGGATCCTAATACAGACAAACCAATTGTAAAACATTCAGGAGATAGCTGGGGAAATGTGATTCTATTACTAGATATTAAGACACTATTAAAAAGAATCAAAGCTGGGTGGCTGGGTGCAGTGGAGCATGTGCCTGCAATCCCAGTTACTCAAGAGACTGCAGCTGTAGGATCACAAGTCTGAGGCCAGCCTGGTCAACTTGGTGAGATCCCATCTCAAAAAATAAAAAGGGCTGGGGATGTAGCTCAGTAGTAGAGTGCCCCTGGTTTAATCCCCAGTTCACCCCCCAAAGCAAAAACAAAACAAAATTACCAAGCCCTTTATCTTTTCTTCTTCTTTTTTTTTTTAGAGTTTTATACTTACATGGAAATCAGTTTCAGTTTGTGATCCCCCCTTTTCTCAGCCCCTAACCCCTTTATCTTTTACTTATATTAGGGTTATTTACAGATAAAATGATATGCTCTCTCAGATTTGCTTCCAAGTTAACTCAGCTGTGGGGGACGTGGGAAGTAGGGTGAAGGCACATAAAAAGATGAGCCATATGTTGATAGATTATTGTACTGAAGCTAATTAAACAGAAGCTCACACAATGAACTCTCTCTACATGAATTTTTGGGATGAGGTTTCAGGCCCACCTTAAACTCCTAGGCTCAAGTAACCCCCCACTTGCCTCAGCCTCGTGGTAGCTGGGACAACAGGCTTATACCACTGCACCAGCTATGCTCCCTACTCTGAGTTTTTAATTTTATTTAAAAAATTGTAGGGGCTGGGGTGTAGCTCAGTGGTAGAGCACTTGCCTACTACATCTAGGCCCTGGCTTCCATCCCTAGCACTGAGAGGGGGCGAAAAAAAAGGATCTTTTATCTCTTCACTTTTCTATATTTTCCCAATTTTCTATAATTAGGCACAAGGCCCTTTTTTATTCTCTTATTTTTTATTCTTAATTTGTCTTTTTTTTAACTGTGGTACAATTAAAAAAATAATCAGGGTGAAAGGTTACAGAGGACAGTCCAATCAGAATAATGAATCAGCAAAGAAAAATACTTTGCAAATTCATAAGAATGTCATTATTTATCCAGATCCATAGAATGTACACGTCCAAGAGACTCCCTAACACAAACTATGGATACTAGGTGACAGATGTGACAATGTAGGTTTATCAGAGGTGACAGGTGACAGCTGGGGTGCTGACAATGGGGGAGGCTTGCAAGTGTGGGGGAGACAGGGACTTTCTGTACCTTTGCTCAATTCCGCTGTGAATCCAAATCTGCTCTAAAAAATAGTCTATTATAAAATGAATCTTAGATTTACATCATTTCAGCTCAGGAGGCTAAAGCGGGAGGATCAAGTTCAAAGTTAGCCTCAGCAATTTAGTGAGGCCCTAAGCAACATAGTAAGACCCTGTCTCAAAAAACGGCTGGGGATGTGACTCAGTGGTTAAGCACACCTCTGGGTTCAATCCCTGGTTCCCCAAAAAAGATAAGTGGACCGGGCAGCCCCTGTTAAGCGCTGGACAGCATGGCATTACCTTAACAGCCCTCGGGGCGGGGAGAAGGCATAGGCCCGGACTTGTGGGTAGGAGCTCCGGAGCATGATGGCCAACAGGGCAGCTGCTCCTGCGCCCAGGCTGTGCCCCACCACAACCAGCCGGTATTCCTGGAGGATGAAGAGCAGAGTGAGTAACTGCGAACAACACACGGCTAAAGACAGGGGAAGGAAAGAACGAAACAGGATCTCACGGGAGCGACGCTGAATGCTTGGCTCAGAATCCCATCATTGATGAGTCGTCGGTAAATGTATCTGGCAGCCTGAGCAATGCCCTGAAACAGACAGGCAGGTCAGCACGGCTCACACACAGGACCCCACAGTGTGCACTCACTGCTGACTCCCTAATGACCTCCCCAACAGACCTGACCCAGCGGTCAGGGGCCCTCCTGTTCTCTGCTGCCTTCCTGGCACCTGGGCCAGACCTGGCATGAAACAGGTGCTCACTACATACATAGTCGATTATAAAATAAATTAAAAAAATAATCAGGACACCCTCAGGTGTGGGAGACCAACCTTACACGTGACTGAGTCACACTCCCTGGCTGGGTGCTGAGGTGCTCAGTCACAGAAAAGTGGCAGAGCTTTCCCCACCCTTCTTGGGTCTGAAGGTCGGTGTCTTGTGCCTGGGTGTGTCTTGCTACAGCCCCATGGGTGAAGCCTACGCTCACCTGTTCCTTTGTAATATAAGCCCTTGCCCTGTTTTTTTTTTTTTTTTTTTTAAAGAGAGAGACAATTTTTTTAATTTTTATTTTTTAGTTTTCGGTGGACACAACATCTTTGTTTGTATGTGGTGTTGAGGATCGAACCCGGGCCGCACGCATGCTACCGCTTGAGCCACATCCCCAGCCCCAACCCCTTGCCCTGTTTAGGATAGAATCTTCCATGGAAGTGCCTTGTGTGTTTCCCCTTCTCTTACTGTACCCGTGGGCATGGCCTACCCAGGTGTCAGTCAACCTGCTGACAGTGGACATCATGAAGATAGACTCCGCCCCCTGAAACCTGACCCCTTGCCTCATTTGAATAGCTTCTCCTCAGCGAGTGCTCTTGCTCTCTCTTTCTGTGGACCCTTAAGATTAGAGGAGCCATCACAGCGACCCCAAAGAAAAAGGTATTTGTGTCTCTTGTGTGGTTATTTTGCGCAGCCCAGTTAGCCCAGTCCAACTGGAGTGACCCCTGAGCCTTGTAGTCTCGAGAACAGAAACCGGCACCCAGGAGCACCCTCCCACGCCTGCACATACACTTCTGCAGCTTCCACTGTGGCTGCCTGGTGCTTTGCTGTGCGGACCTGTTGCAGTTTACTTCAGCCAAGTTCCTGTGGTCGGTCAGATTTTGATCATAAATGACTGACCACTTCTGAACAATGTTAAAGCTTACAATACAGTTATCTTTTAGTTTTATTTTTGGTACTGGGGATTGAACCCAGGGATGCCTAACCACTGAGCCACATCCCCAGTCCTTTTTATTTTTTATTTTGAGATAGGGTCTTGCTAAGCTGCTGAGGCAGGCTGAGACCCTCCAGTCTCAGCCTTCTGAGTCACTGGGATTACAGGTGTGTCATCATGTCTAGCTACAATACAGTCCTTAACCAATGACACTGAGTATCCCCTGGCTCTACAAAGGCCAAAAAAAAAAAAAAAAAAAAGTTCGTCAAAAGTGAGTTCTAGGAAGTTCAGGTTTGGGCTTAACTTCAAAGAATAAATTTTAAAACTTTCTAATACAGCTATTTAGCTATTTTACATCAGAGGCTCCTTGAATTATGCAGTCTCAACAGAGGAGACAACCCCGTTGGCCGGTCCACTTGTGGACAGCCTCCTCATGACAGTTTCTCTGCCAGGCCCCAGACAAGAGGGCCTTGCCCTGTCCTTGTGTGGCTCACAGTCTACGAGGAGGAGGGAAGGGGATCTGTTATAAGATGGGAGACTGATTGTGACCATCTCTACAACATCTGCAAATAAGATTGCATAATGTGCTAATTCTGCAAGCAGAACACCACACAGGATGGATCAATCGGAAGTGCTGACACTCAGACAGGGCTTCCTGACCCCAACTCCAGACTGCCCCACAGTTCCCTCTAGGCGCTGTTTATCAGGTTCCTACCCTTGGCCAGTTCTGCACACAGAGCCAAAGAGACCGTGGCACGTGGTAACAAGGGAATGCCGAGATGGCTCCCAGAGGCACGGGGCTGGGCTCTGACCACTGAGGACAGCGGCAGGGCCAAGAGCAGACAGCAGGCCTGGGGCAGCGGCGCCCCAGCCGGAGGACGAACTGTACTGGAGATGGCAACTGGTGCGAGGCAGAGGCCTCCGCTTGTGGTCACAGAAAGCCTTTCTCTTAAAAGAGCCCATGAGTTCTGAAGGCCTCCAGGGCTCCCTGAGGTGTTCAAAGTTCTTCACACACAGGATAACAGTTAAACTGCAGTCTTTTGTGAATTGATGCACAAAAGGACAGCTAAAGGTTAAAGAAAAAGTTCCCACTGGGAGTGTCGCTCCGGGGCAGAGCCCTTGCCCAGCACGCTTGAGGCCCAGGTTCGGTAGGTGCACAGCCCTCACTCACACTCACACTCGTGGATTTTAAAGTGATGACTACAGAAGTAGCACCTGTTCATAACAAGGATATAAAAGCAAGTCAAGTCCTTGCCTTCCTCTGACCTTTGGAAGTGAGTCATTCCAACTTTCCCTAAATGTTAACAAACTGCTCTGCAAACGTCATGAGTCATCAGGGAAATGCCAACCAAAACTACAGCGAGATGCCGTTTCACACCCCCCAGGACAGCTATCATCAAAGCCTGCAAATAACAAGTGCTGACGAGGACGCAGAGAAAATGTAAAATGCCGCAGCCACTGTGGGCGCACTTGTGCTTCCTCACCTTCAAACACAGGATCACCACACGACCCAGCAACTGCGCTCCGAGGTACCAACCCCAAGATTGAAACGAAAGGAGGAACTTGAACAGATGTTTGCACACCCATGTTCACAGCCATACTAGTCACAACAGCCAAAGGTGGACACACCTCAAGTGTCCACAGGCAGGTGAGTGGGTAGACGAAGCGAGCACAGCAGTGCGATGCACAATTGTGAAGATTTAAAAAGAACGAAATTTCGATACATTCCACAATGTGGACGGACCCTGAACACTGTACTAAGTGAAAGAAGTCAATTGCAAAAGGGCAAACCTGGACGAATCCACCTACGTGAGGTTCCCAGAACACACAAATCCAAAGAGACGACACAGGACAGAGGTTACCAGGGGCTGCAGAGGGGGCTGTTAGTGTTTAATGCGTACAGACTTTATGGTGGGGATGATAAAAAATTCTGGGTAGAGTGCTGGGGCTGTAGCTCAGTAGTAGAGCACTTGTGCAGCATGCGTAAGGCACTGGGTTTGATCCTCAGCACCACATAGAAATAAACAAGTAAAATAAAGGCATTCTGTCCATCTACAACTATAAAAAAATATTAAAAAAAAATCCTGGGTAGAGATAATGGTGATGGGTACACAGCATTATGCAAACACTTAATGCCACTGAACTGTACATTTACCAATGGTTAAAATTAGTCAGGTGTGGTGGTTCATGCCCCTAACCCCAGCAGCTTGGGAGGCTGAGGCAGGAGGATCACAAGCTGAAGGCCAGCCTCAGCAACTCAGCAAAACCCTTTATAAAAAAATAAAAAGGGCTGGGGATGTGGTTCAGTGGCAAATTGCCTCTGGGTTCAATCCCCAGTACCCAAAATATAAAACAAATGGTTAACATAACAAATATTATGTATATTATTATGTATATTTCACTATCACTAAAGAAATGAAAAAAATAGAACACTGTAAGCATGGTTTAAAAACCTAAGGCTGTGCTCCGTGCGTGGGGGCTTCTTTGTCCCATCAGGTGGTGCTCCTGTGCCCCACCCCACGGCACAGTGAGAAATGGAGGCCCTGGCTCCTGACACATCCACAGAGAACTTGTGAGATGGTGTGCGGCACTGCCAAGGTGTCCCTGCTTCTGTGTCAGGAGCTCTTTTTCTGCTGCTCTGTATTGCACAAGAGCTTTGTCACCGTGACAGTGGACTTTAATTAAGAGGGAAGGAAAGCCACAGCGTTTCTGGCTCACACGCCCAGTCTGACACTCCAATAACTATGTGGGTTCAGTAAGCTACTCCGCCTCTTTGACCCAGTTTCTAAAACACATATACACACGCTGCCCATAGGTCTGGTGCGGGGACCGCAACAGTAAGAACTAGCACTTGCTGTGCGGGGCAGCTGGCATGTGGTGACTGTCACTCTATTAGCGCTGACAGAACCTGCGACCCCACTGTACCTTGTGTGCCACACAGTCCTGCACCTCAGCCTCCAGGTGGAGGCTCTCGCTCTCTGCAGACAGATCGGTGAGGATGTCCTATAAAAAAGGCACAGACAGGAGAAGTATCAGCCTGTGGTGTGCACTCATGTCCTCTGAGGGATAGTGGGTGGCAGGCTCCTGGTCAGATTGCTTAGAAGGGACCCTGGGATGCTTGACCTCAGCAGAAATGCCCACGAGTCAGGCAGGCCCTGAGGCCTTGAGGGCAGCAGCTTGGAACAAGGCACGTACCTGAAGGGACTGTGGGTACATCCAAGTCATCCTATACCCAACAGACTGTACAGAGTCCACAGACCCTCAGAGCACAGAGCCTGTACCAGGTTTGTTTTTTTTATCTTATTTTTTTGGTACCAGAAATTGAACTCGGGGGCACTCAGCCACTGAGCCACATCCCCAGCCCTATTTTATATTTTATTTAGAGACAGGGTCTCACTGAGATGCTTAGTGACTCCATGTTGCCGAGGCTGGCTTTGAATTTGTGATCCTCCTGCCTCAGCCTCCTGAGCTGCTGGGATTGTAGGCAGGTGCCACCATGCCCAGCTCTATCAGGGTTTTGAACAAAGCACTGCTCCTGTCCTGAGGCCCACAGTCAAGAGCTAAACTCTGGCTGCTTGCTGGGACGAGGCTCCACACCTACACTGCACAAAGCCCCTCAGGTGACTTGCATGGGCTTCATACTAAAAGCAGCAGGAAGCATGGGCAGTTTTTGAAAAGGATGGGAAAGGACACACTGGGAAGATGAGAGCCGAGACAGGGACGGAGATAGGGCCTTTCCACTGTAAGAGGAGGCCTGGACAGAATGAGGGCCATGGTGCTGGGAACGGAGGACATGGCCAGAGGCTGGGGCTAGAACTTCACACAGAATGGACTGGGCAGTGACCAGAGAAAGCAAGGACAACTCCACTGTTTCTTCAGGAGCAACTGGGGGGTGCTGGCAGAGTGGGCATAAACAGGAAGTCCTGAGGAAGCTCAGGCCTGGGAGGGGGGAGGGTCCTGGGAGACCCAGATGGCCTTGAAGGTGCAAGTATGGAGTGCTGGGAACCAGGTGCGGGCACCCCAGAGTTGGTCCACAGCAGAAGAGGGCTGAGGGCACAAGCTGTGGAGTCTCAGTACATTTTATGGGTCAGCAGAGAAGTATGAGGAAGTGAGAGAGGAGTAGTCAAGAAGGAACCGGAAAGCACGACGAGAGGGAAGAAACGCTGCTCTGGGATGGAGACCACGGGAGGGGCCGCTGGGCAGGGGGAGACCAAGGGGGCCTACAGCTGCCTGGGGACTGGCAAGAGGACTGGGCCAGTGAGGAACCGGAAGAGGAACTTGGGAAGCATCATGTGACTTTCAACAGCAAGACTCAACTAGTCCTCTCTGGCTATGGGCACAGGAGATTTGAGGGGACGGTCCCTTGGGTTTGGGGCCTTGGCCACATATCCAGGCAAGTTTCAGAAGGGGAGCTAAACAGGTGCTCCTCTCAGAGCCCCCCAAGATGGGGACGAACCTGCTGGCATCTCTGCTCCCAACAATCCCACAGTGTTTTGAAAAGGGAGCATTTCACAATTCTGGATTTGCTTCCGCATTTTCTGTCAGGGCGTTTCCCTGTGGTTTTGCTGTTGCCTAACAACGTTTCCTTCATTTTGAGCCAGGGTGCCTAGCTGATCTGTACTCCCTGCTCCCAGCACAGTCGTCCGCCCCCGCCCCCGTCTAATTTGTCAGGGTCTAGTGTTACCTGGAGAGACATGGTCCCTCTCACAGCGACCACGACGGCCTCCTTCCTGTGGTCCAGAGCCACCAAGAAGGGCAGCTCATACACCTGAAGGATGAGAAACAGTGTGAGGCCTACATAATGGAAACATGCAGCTAATGATACAACGTTAGAACAGGTCTGCATCCCTTGCAATTGCCACAAGAAACCTGGAGGAACATCCACCTCGTCCTCACCAGCCAGGGCTCCACTTGACACTATACACCAAAGGCCTTCATTAAACACTCAACTGTCATGACCAGCGGTTTTCTTTCTTAGCCTCTCTCACCCCTGCCAGTAGGTCAAATCTACTGTGCAGCTCCCTGGTGGGTTCAAGGCTCACTTCACCTCCCTCATCTGGGTCCCGGCACCAATGATCGTTCATTCGATGGATAAATTCAGTCTTGTGCTGAGCAGCTACAGGCCATCCCTGGAGGCCAGGACCACAGGTGCTAGCCACCAGATTCTCAGGCTGCACTATCCTGTCACCTACTGAAGTCAGGTGAGACAGCATGGTATCTCTGATGAACCCTGGTTGTTCTACCTTGTGTTAAACCTGGGTTTTAAACCTGGATCCATGGACTTGTATGAGATTCAAGGGGGGTTTGTGAACTCCTGAAACAGTACACAAGAATTGGGGTGTGTGTGTCTCTCTGAATTATATAAAGGATAATTCCTAATTTCCACTGGAATCTCAAAGGACTCTAGGACGCAAAATTAGTTAAGAGCCCCTGTTTGATACTGCACCTTGTCATGAAAGCTTATGTGAATGAAGTCCCTGTATTGTAGCCTCGTCGTTTGCAGGATGGAGCTGAAATGGCAGTTGAGCTGATCACCTCCAACCAAGTCATATTCTGTTGTTCTGCTTCTGCAACTAAAAAGAGGGCAAAGAGGTTACGGAGGAGCTGTTCTGAGCTGAGGGAGACTATGCAGAAGAGTTGGGGCTGCAGATGGTGTGCAGTGGCACAGCTCTTGCCTTCCACGCACGAGGGCTGGGTTCTGTACCCAGCATGCAAACAAAAAAGGGAGCTGTGACAACCACAGTGAAAAGTACCATCCCCGGTGGAGGAAAAATCATGAAGAGGGATATTACTGATTGCAAATTAGTTAATAATCAGAGATAAACTTCTTCAATTTTATTGGAGGTCTGTAAAAGAATGTCCTGAGAAAATTCAGGCTGAAGTAAAAAAGCATGGAGTAATAAGTAAATCTTGAACGGTTCAGGGAAAAAGAAATATGCCCATGGAGAGAGGCTGACAGAGTACACATGGGATGAGTCAGAACTGGTGGCTCCAGATAAAGGATTGAGGGATGTCTTTGGTCACCTTTGTTGCTTTTTTTTTTTTTTTTTCCCCTTCAGTACCAGAGATCAAACCCACCAGGGATGCTCTGCCACAAAGATATATCCCCAGCCCTCCCCTTTTTACTTTGAGATAGGGTCTATGTTAAGTTGCCTAGGCTGGCCTTGAACTCAATCCTACCACAGCCTCCTGAGTGGCTGAGATTCTAAGGTGTGTGCCACCATGACCAACTTGAAAACTTCTGATTTCAAAATAAAACATTTTTTTTTTTTTTAAAAAAAAGGACAAATGTGGACATGGAAGCCTCACCCCAAGCCAACCTACCAGTCACCTCCAATCTTGCACAGTCCTGTAAATGGGTTTCTATAAATGTAGAGAGGCCACCCATAGGCAGCTGCTGCAAACTGCATATAATGATGGCAATTTTCTAATTCTGCATCCAAATCAGCTTCCTGTAAGAGAAGGGGAAAAAAAAAAAAGCTTTCATTTAGAGGAACTCATTACAGGGAGGATGAACACACTAAGATCTTAAAACTGAGAACTCTAATTCCTGATTCTTCCCACTCTTTCCTCACTGACCAGAACTCTCAGAGAACTTCTGCAGGGAAAATCAATCCTTAAATACAGACTAGATGGACCCCAAAACGCAGGGAGTACGGAGGGAGCTAACATCAAAAAGACCGAGGATTCTTCTGACTCTTGCCTGGAGACATTAGCAAGGTTCTAACTGCAAGAGGTACTGCCAAGAAATGGATGTTTCAGCAAGGAGCAGGGAAACACAAGTAGTCTGTTTGCAGTTTTCACTTTTGAAAACATAAAAATCTATGGCAGATGGGGCTAGGGCTCAGCAGTAGCCCACTTGCCTGGCATGGGTTTGATTCTCAGCACCACGTATAAATAAATAAAGGTCTATCAAAACTAAAAAAAAAAAAAAAAAAAAAAAAAAAGAAAATTAAAAAAATCTATGGCAGAAAACCACCATAAAGCAAAGATGAACTATTTCTATCCCTCAGAGAAGAAAGCACGCACCCCCAGGAGGTAGGAACCAGGCTCAAGTCCCACCCTAGAAGGAATTTTTCTGGTACACAGAATCCAACAGTGAGTTTCCTAAAACAGAGGGCCTTGAAAACATGATGGATGGTAAATTGGCTGAGAATGGGCTCCCACCTCCTGGACTCCAGATGAGGAGCTGCCTCACAGACAGGTGATAAAGTACAAGGAGAAGCCACAAACTGGATTCAACTGCTATTGAAATTGCTTGTGGCTAATTGCGTTATCTTTGAAGATCAACACAGAGGTGTGAGTGTCAAAACTGTCAATCCAACAGAAATTCAGGATTACCTGGGAGTCCCCTGGGGAGTGGCTGATCACCTCACTAGGCTCCTGGCTGTTGCTCACATTGTCCTGTTGCTGGTGGAGAAGGGCGAGACCCGCCGCGATGTCACTGGGCACCAGATCTGTGTCCTGGGAAAGAAATCAAAATGGCCTGTCATTAAAACCCAGCAGGAACTACCCAGTAACTCCTTAAAATTCATTTTATACTGTTCACTGGCACATGTGGACACACATAGATATAATGACATGTACAAGTCATTGAAGAAGCAATTTCCTTGTAGGACTCTTTCTATATGTGACCTTAATATTTTTTCTTATCTTGTTCTCAGACAAATCTATGATTATTCGTTTTAAAACTTCCTCTTCAAGTGACTTAACTATTTCTAGTCTATTTTAAATCTTTTATAAAGTCGAGGAGTAAATGGGTAAATCCTCCACCATTTTAGTAATGCACAATTTGAACCCAAGCTTACATCATCATTTCAAGTTGGTGTGAAAGTTTTTTTTAAAAGTATTTTTTTAGTTGTAGATGGACACAATATCTTTATTTTATGTATTTATTTTAATGTGGTGCTGAGGATCAATCTTAGTGCCTCATGCATGCGAGGCAAGTGCTCTACCACTGAGCCACAACTCCAGCCCCGTTGTGAAAGTTTTGTTAAAACAGTCTACAGCAGAGATTTACGAGGCTGAATGTATGCTTACTGGGTGCAGCATACAGTAAAAGAAACCCCAAACAAGAAAAGCAACAGAGCTGTCCTCTGGAGTCTGACCTTACCCCTTACCCTTTTTCTTCAGGACAGATATGGAGGAGCAGAAGTCCTCTACCAACAGCAGGCACTTCTAGCACACAAGAAAGGACCATGTACTGGTCATTGGGCCTCTGGGTCATCAATTCTGCCTATGATGAAGAATAAGAAATCCTGAGAATATCCAGCTTCTCTTCTTCCTCCTTCTAAATATCTTTAGATATTGGCTGAAGCACTCCTTCAAGATTCAGGGGAACACCCTTCTCTAATCCCCTTGAGGCTGCTGTGGCCTGGTGTCAGGCTCTGGGGCCAGCCCTGAATAGTACAAAGTTGGGCACCACTGAGAAGTGAGAGAGAGAGACAGGAAGGTATGGAGGATGTCGACACTTTTCCTCCTTACTTGGTCTCAATATAGAAAAGAACAGCAGTTTATCAGAGAACATTACATGAAAAGACAAAATCACACACCAAATACGAAAGAAAAACAAATATTTTCAAATCAGTAGAAGGCTCTAGAATGACATTCTTTTGTACCGCCTCACTTCAAGCTTTCTTTCAAAAGTAGAGTAGTCTATCATTTCTATCATGATATGAAGTGGTAAGAAATCACAGGTATTACCCTGGATGCATGACTCTGCCTATGCAGGTAGGTATCCACTGAGTCAGCTGGACAGAGGATGTATAAGAAGACAACTAGAAAATCATTCTCGAAATGTACAGCTTCCTTATTTAGTTCCTTAAAAATGAATTCAAGATCTTGACAGTATAAACCAGTGAAACACATCTGTAATCAAAGCTATTCAGGAAGCTGAGGCAGAAGGATCAAAAGTTCGAGGACAGACTTGGCGACTTAGTGAGACCCTGCCTCAAACATAAAGTAAAGAGTGCTGGGGATATGGCTCAATGGTAGAGCACTTTCCTAGCATGTGTGAGGCTCTGGGTTCCATCTGCAGTATTGGAAAAAATCTCTCAACAATGCAATGAACAGGTGTCAATGACAGGACGCACCTGACTAGCGAGATAGAGTTTGAGATAGCCTGGCCCCTGCAGTTAATGGCTCCCCAGAGCATTCATCCCAGACACAGTGTCTGCCCCCCCACCCCATGCCCAAAGGTTCCAGGTTCTCAAATGCCACTATGGAAGACTAGGGGGCTCAGCTCAAGATGCAGTGCGCTCATCTTCACAGAGAAGCATTTACTGAAACAGAAGAAAGGGACCAAACCATATCCCTTCAGCTTACTGAAAAGTAGGTTGAGAAAAGCTCTGCCGTACTCGAAAAAGCAACTCGAGTATGGTCGTCTTTCCCAATGCAACAGCACAAGAACTTGATTCTGGTTTCCCACACGCTTGTAGCTGCTGTCTTGAGGCCATTAAGTAACTGGCTTGAATCATTACTATCCGGGTGACTGGGACCAGCCGAGGAATATGGGGCCATTTTCCCCCCCAGTGGGTCAAAGACAATGATAATGGTGACCACCGTGGCGGCGATGATGATCCAACTGCAAAACAGAGAGTGGAAAAGGCTCAGTGACGGTGGGCCCCACCTCCAGATGGCTCAGCCCCTGCATCTCTACAGAGGTGCTCCTTCCCGAGGAGGATGTGGATTTCCCAGATCCTGACTGAGGCGAGCAACTCAGTTCTTCAAGAAAGTTCCTCATAGCTAACCCAGGCCCCATAAAGATTAGAGTAGTAAAAATAAAGAAACAAAGGAAACAGAACTATTTGGTGGGCAGAGCTGCAGTATGAACCCAGAAGCAGCTGGAACTAGCTCTTCACAGCACTACCTTTACCAAAAGAATTTCCATATTGTGCGCTACCCCATAGTTCTTTTGTTCATGTGTTTACATATTTCTAGGTTGCCCCACTGTGCGCTTGCGCCCCACCGAGTTCATGGAGTATGCTGCTGGGAAGATGCATATGGGTGAGGAGACTCTGCTGCCCCCTGGTGGTATGGCTGAGGAAAGGCAGCAACAGCAGGAGCCCATTATTCAGAACAGGAGGAGATGGAATTAGATCATCTGTCAATTTTTAGCTTAGAATATATGAAACCATATTATAAACCTTACTACAGTATTATTCCCTGATGCCACTCCTGTCACTCTATTTTTTCTCATCCTACTTTTAGTTTTGGTCGTCTGTAGTCTTCCTTTTTAGAAGAGAGGGAATTCAAAAAAATGAGAACCAGTAAGAAATAAAACATCGACAAATATATAAGGGAAAACGAATTATTTCTCATGTACAAACCAGTGTCTCTTAAGGTTCCATGAGTCACTCAATCTGATTCTAATTCTGCTAGGAAGCCACTGGACACTGGGCTACCTGTCCTGTTTCTCAGAAAGACTTGTTCACCTGCCTCCCAAAGGCATCTGTGATGAGAAAAAAACTAAAAGAGAAGATAGAAGGCCTCACCTGACAACGACGGTTGCTACAATGCCATTCACAACAGTCCTGTCACACTGGACGCCCTCTGCTACCCAGGCTGCCCCCAGAGAAGCCCAGACCATCTCCGGCAAAAAGAGCGCTAAGCGGATGTATAGCAGCTTAGACATCGACTTCCGTGGTCCAGGGTTACAAATGGTTCCTGAAATACAGAAAATAACCAAGGGCTCACTTACCTCTTCAGAGAAGAGCTTTCCTTCCACATAAGTACAGCTAAGGGGGCACACATCTGTGCACACCCACACCCGTCTTGGTAAGCATTGCCCTCACTGGAGAGCAGCTGACAAGGTGAAGCCTGACTCACGACAAAAAGCCTGATTCATTTCTCAGCTTCAATGGGGGTTAAAGCTCTAACTGGGGTGAACACATAATCAATCACTGCCCAAATGGAGAGAATTCTGAGAGCAAAAGGGGACACTGTTAATAATCAGGCTGGGGCAACAGGCACGCCATAGGGCTGTCCCAGACCAGCAGGATACAGTCCCTCAGGTTCTTTTTATGTTTTGCTTTAATTTGGACCAGGGGATTGATCCCAGAGGTGCTTTACCACTGAGCTACCTCCCCAGCACTTTATATTTTTATTTTTATTTATTTATTTATTTATTTATTTTTTAAAAGAGAGAGTGAGAGGAGAGAGAATTTTTTAATATTTATTTTTTAGTTCTCGGCGGACACAACATCTTTGTTTGTATGTGGTGCTGAGGATCGAACCCGGACCGCACGCATGCCAGGCGAGCGAGCTACCGCTTGAGCCACATCCCCAGCCCAACTTTTTATTTTTTGAGACAGGGTCTTGCTAAGTTACTTAGGGCCTCACTAAGTTGCTGAGGCTGACCTCAAACTTGAAATTCTCAAGGATTACAGGTGTGCTTGCCTGGTGCATTGCCCAGGTTCTGATAGTCAGAAAAACAAACTCCACACTCACAGAAAATTGTGTTGTCCAAAGCACCATTCTAAACCCTGTATGTCTGTTATTCTTTAATCTTCATGAACTGTGATTTAGTCATTATACCATTTTACAAATGAGGAAACTGAGACTCAGATAGAGTAAGAAGTACTTTCTGAAATATAATCTGGGTCTGTAAGATGGGGGGACAGGGGCTCTTTGACTTGTGGTCCTCACTTTGGGGAAGTGAACTACTCTTTTTTGTTTAGTGCTAAAGATGGAAGCCAAGGTCTTTCTCATGCTAAGCAGGAGCTCTACCACTGAACTATACCCCTGTTCCCGGAAGTAAAAAGTCTGATGTGTGGGACCCCTTGAGGAGGGCTGATATTGAGACATGACATTTTTATTGTATTTGTAAAACAAATCCAAGTATCAGTAGAGGTCTTCAGTAGAGGTTCCCGAAATACAGAAAATAACCAACGGCTCACTTCCCTCCTTAGAAAAGAGCTTCCCTTCCACTTAAGTACAGCTAAGGGGGCACACATCTGTGCACACATGCTAGGCAAGTGCTCTACCACTGTGTGTTTAAATTCTTGATGTAAAACATCAACTCCTTTTGGGAAAAAGTGGAGATACACTTATCTAAGTAACATAAAAATACCAAATGATTAAAAAACAAAAACAATATTGAAAAAAAATCTAAGATCTAAAGAATGACATGGTAAAGAAATAGTCTTTAAATTTCAAAAATTATCCTCTGTTAATATTTTTAAGTGAGAATTAGAGTCTCACTTAAAAACATTAGGCATTCTCTGGACTCATTTGTGGCACAAAGACAAATTTTATAAAATAATTGTTTCTAATAGTTCTCTCTCTCTGAGGGACAGATAAAGAAGCAGATCTGTAAAAACAGTTCCACATAACTGACCCTCCTAGAGAAACAGAAAACAGTACCCTGACACTGCCTCCAGGGGAGCTGGGACCCTCAACAAGAACGTGTCTTAACACCGTATGTCCCAACGCTATCTGAAACGCCAACAGTGACAACAGCTACAAATGCTGCATTAAAGAAATACACACATAGACTAGGAAGCAAAATGGAGTGCTTCAGATTAAGGTTCCAGAAAAGACATGAGACACTGAAGGTCCCTTTCCATAGTTACACCTGCCTAAGAGGAAAGTGAATGTGCAAATAAAGATAGAGTCTTCCCAGTCTCTCTTTTTTAAAAAATATTTTTCTCAGTTGTAATGGACCTTTCTTTTATTTATTTATATGTGATGCTGAGAACTGAACCCAGTGCCTCATACATGCTAGGCAAGTGCTCTACCACTGAGCCACAGCCCAGCCCTAACCAAAGCCTCTTATAGTAGATATGAAGTTAAACTAGTACATCCACACCTTGCAATACTGCTCAGCAATAAAAAGATAAACCAACAAGGCGTGGTGGCACACACCTGCAATCTCAGCTACTCAAGAGGCTGAGGCAAGAGGATCCCAAGTTCAAGGCCAGCCTCAGCAACTTAGTGAGACCTGTCTCAAAATAAAGAAAAAAGGGCTGGGGACATAGCTCAGTGGTAAGGTCCCTGGATTCAACTGCCAGTGCCACTGAAGAAAAAAAAGAAATGACTCAATAATAGTGATCGCTCCCAACAAAGCTATGTATTTACAACCAAGAAAAAGAGGATCAGTCTCTTGGATAAGGATGACTCAATTATTTTGTTCCAAATACTCCCTCTACAACGTGTGATATTTCTTTCAGAGAACATCAGTGTAAAGCTAAATACATATTGTCTTTCTGCTCAAATGACAGATTAATTACTAAGACTTGACTAATAAAACAAAAGGGGCAATGGAAGTTATCCTTGTACCAAGAATTAAAGTTACCAATGTGTTAATTATTTTAAAATAGACCTGAAATTAAAATGTAAAAACAAACAAACAATACCCCCCCCCCACACACACAAATATACACACCTCACTGAATCAGTAGAGGTAAAATGTTCAAATAGGTCAAGTTGATAAAAACTCAATTTTAGGGTTGAGGTGTAGCTCAGTGGTAGAAAACTTGTCTAGCAGCATAATACCCAGGAATCCACCCCTAGTCCACAAAATAATGGTGGTGATGATGATAATAAAAGTAAATTTTAAGCATTCCTTCCACCCCGGAACCCCAGTCCTCAGTTCCCTTCCCTAGAAGTAAGCCAGTAGCTGTGTCTCCTTCAGGGAGAGTCTGCACATAAACAAACACATATTACATTTTGTGGAAAAGAGCAGCAAACAACATACAATGTCCTGGACCTTAGCCCACATGAAATCACCCTTTACTGTTCACAACTTATTTTCTCTTTCTTTTTCCCCCCACCACTGTGCAACTTGCTTCAGTGCCAGCAGCCTAAAGGCAGAGGTCACCAGTGGTTCTGGGCTCGTCTGCCCTGGGCTGGGCACTATCAGAGGTCCAAGGGAAGGGGCCTGCCACAAATCCAAATCCAGGAATCACTTTCTCACGTAAAGGAGCACAGCAGACCACGACAAGGATGAAGTACAGTTCATCTAATCAGTAACCTTTGGATACACATAGTGTTATATGATGTTTTATTTCTAGGAACAGCATCTCAATGAAGATCCCTATAAGTGCACCTTTGCACAAGTCAATTATATAGGAAAAAAATAGATACACACACTCTTATTGCCATATTGGTCTCCCAAAGGACTCAACTAATTTACTTTCTCACCAACAAATGAGCTGCCTGAGGGCTGAGGATGTTGCTCATGGCAGAGGGCTCACCTGGCACGCTGAGGCCGTGGGTTCCACCCCAGCACGGAAAACAAAAAGAGCTGCCTGTTTCTACCCAGCATCACCATGCAAGGTTCTAAGGGATTTTATTTTGTGATTGAGGCTAAATATTTTATACATTTGAATTTGCTTTCTCTACTGCTCATGCTGTCTGCCTGTGTTTCTATTACCTGTGGGTTCCCTTCCTAGTCACTGTAGAAATCCTTATATACTGAGGAGTCTCTTTCTTTGTCTCAGGTGTTACAATTGCCTTTTCCCATTTGTCCTTTTTTTTTAAGCCTTTTTTATGATATTCATCACTGAAATTTCTATACTGTTTTTAATGACATTCAATAGTAATTACTTGTAATAACTTGGTAATTAAAAAAAAATTTTTTGGTACTGAAATTGAACCCAGAGATACTTTACCACTGAGCTACATCCCCAGCCCCTTTTTAAAATTTTTTTATTTTCGGCCAGGCATGGTGGTGCATGCCTGTAATACCAGCAGCTTGGGAGGCTGAGGCAGGAGGCTTGCAAGTTCAAAGCCAGCCTCAGCAACTTAGCAAGGCCCTACCCAACTTAGTGAAACCTAAGTTGAGGAGGCTGGCCTCAAACTTGTGATAATCCTGCCTAAACTTCTCAAGCCACAAGGATTACAGGCCTGTGCCACCACACCTGGCTACAAATTGGTAATTAAATTGACAAGTTCTTATAAGATATTGCTTTTAGTTTATCTGGGATACCTCTAGAAACAAATAACAGAAAAATCTAACTCAAACTGGTTTAAAGGCAGGAAGAACCTGTGCAGACTCAAAGGACAGGTCCTGAGAAGTAGATGGGAATCAGGCTTCTCATGGGGCTGCCTCCTCAGTGTGTGGGTAGAGAAGCAGCACCACCCAGGACAGCCATGCTGATCTCTCCTACAGCAGCAAGGAAGCACTTCCCTAGAACCTTCCAGCACATGCTCCTGACTTTCAGTGGCCCACACTGGGTCCCACATCCACTCCTAAACCAGTCACCCACATGTGAGGACCACCCTGAGCCTGGCTCACACCAGCTTTTCTCACACTGTTGGAATGTGAGGGGTGGGGATGGACTAAACAGGCTTGGTTAGGGGAGATGGTGGGGCAGGCAACCCACAACTACAGTATGACCTGCAGAGGACTCCTGGGGTCTGACTAGGGGTGTGATGGTGCAGGCATCATGTGAGCATTTAGGAGGAGTGAATAGGGGCACCCACCACAGAAATACAAACGTGTCCTGACACCACCAAAAACAGTAGAAAAACATTTAAGAGGAAAGGGAGTTCACACTTAACTGTTCCAAATCTGAACCTCCCATAACAGTTAGAAACTCAGTGGTTCAAATGGAATGTGACTTGACAAAAAGGGCATGTGAATTAGAAAACGCTATGTCTAAAATGACACCTGTCCAAATACTTTATCTTTCAGAAAATCGGCCTTGACTGGGAAGTGTCACTGCACTGGGAAGTGCCATGCTGTACACATTCAGTTTCTCCTTTCAGCATTTGTACCAATAAAACCCAGACTAGAGATCAACAGAGACCACAGAATGGAGACCTTCTTCAATCCAGACCCAACAGATCCACAGTTTGACTAAATACTGAAATACATAGAGCTCTGTTTTCTGTATATTCCCATCATAAATGAGTGCATGCTCTGCTTCTTAGTGATTCTGGAGCCCTAAGATCTTTTTCTTATTAAACACTTTACTAACATTTGTTTCAGCTGGTCATTCCTAACTGTCAGGACCTACACTCTATCACCCACTGTATAACCGTCCTTCCAGTTGGCCATCCACAATTGGACATATCTCACTGGAAGACTACAAGTTTAGCACATGCAAGGGCCTGGGGTCAATCCTCAGCACCAAAAAGGAAAAAAAAAGGATAATCTTTATATAATAATAATATAATCTTTATAAAGGATAATATATTTTTAGAGTAGACAATTATATTTTTAGAGTTGACAATTCTCCAAAACTGATATAAAAATAGCCAATAAGCACATGAAAGGATGGTCATCAAAAAATGCAAATCAAAACCATGAGATACAATTTCCTGCTCACTAGGATGCCTATAATCAGAAAGTCTGATAATAATGTGTTGGTAAGGATAGGAAATTAGAATGCTTATACACACTGATGTGAAAGCAAAAGGTGCAGCTGCTCAGAAGTCTGGCAGAAGTCTTGCCAAAAGGTTAAACTTAGAGTTACTACTTGACCTAGCAACTCTACTCCCAGGTACACATCTGAGAGAAATGAAAAGACACATCTATACAAAAACCTGCAAGCAAATGTTCAAAGTAGCATTATCTGTAGTAGCCCCCAATGGAAACCCAATGTTCACCAACCGTTGAGTGAGTAAAATGTGGTCTATCCTTCAATGTAACCTTATTCAGCCATGAGAAGGAATGGAATACTGAATGTGAATAACATGAATGAATCTTGAAAACATTATGCTAAGAAGCCAGACCAAAAGGCCAATTAAGGACAACTCTACTTCTGTGATGTCCAGAACAGGCAAATCTATGGAGACAGAATGTAGACTAGTGGATGCCCAGGGCTAGGTGAACTGGGGGGGGGGGGGGAGAGGGAAATAAGTGACTATTAATGGGTACATCTTTTGGAGATGATAAAAATATTCTGAGGTTGATTATGGTGATAGTTGCACAATTCTGTTGGGCAAAAACCATTGACTTGTGCACTTTAAATGGGTGAGTTGCAGAGTATGCAAATTTCATTTCAATAAGGTTATTTAAATAAAAAATAGGTAACAAATAGGAAACTACTACCTTTCATGCTGACACACACGATGGCCGAAACAGTACATATAACAACTGCCAGAAGGACCATGAGGACGATCAAGTAACTGCTGAGAAGAACTCCTCCAGCACAGTCTAGCTTCCTTCTGTGCATGACATACAAGGTCAGAACGCCAATCCACCTGTCCAGAAACAGGGAGGGTCAGAATTGGAATCCAAGGAGCAGCTTTGTAAAACATGATTCAAAGAAGTAAAGAAAGTTAATATTTTTCAAAACAAGGCTGACTGTGAAATACAATTTTCATCAATAAAAGATCAAGCAAGTCAACAAAAGAGCATGGCTTTCTATACTTTCCATGCTTATACCATTGTTCTTATTCTGTGCGTGCTATAATCCCTTTAAAGTCACAAATAAGCAAATATAATGTGAGCTGCTGGAGGAAATATGCAACTGGTAAGCCAAAAATTATGTGTTTGCTAAATTACTAATGAGAATTTGTACATCGGTGGTTTAACAACAAGCACACTATAATCTGCAGTATGTAATTCAAAACCAAGAGGGAAGGAACTAAACAGAAATGTAAAGATGTTCATGCTGAGCACAGATAAGACAGGAAAGGAGTTCTGTGGCCCTGTGACTACAATTTTGTAATTCAGTGCAGAACAATGAAAGACAGCACTGAACACCACAAAGTAATAATGACCCTGACCTATCCCTAGAGGTATTTTAGCAGAAGGCTGCGCAACACTTGGCAAGATCGCCTTATTACATAGATTCAAGCCCAGACCTTTAAGAAGTAGAACTTGGGGGCTGGGGATTGACCTCAGTGGTAGAGTGCTCGTGTGAGACCCTGGATTTGAGTCCCGTGACCACCTGGAGGAATTAAAAAAGAAAAAAGAAAAGAAAGAGGAAGGGGTACTGGACTAGATAACTGCTTTCTTCAGTTTTGTGAAATCAGGACTTCATGTCTAGAAATAACAGGGAAATGACCTCAGAAAACCTGGCCCTGAAAACTAGAAAGTTCCTGGGAAGTAGCTCATAACTCTTGTTTTCAAATTCCTTTCCCCTTGAGAATCTACTGTTTGAGAACGATGATATTACTCTTTGCCCACACCCTTTGCTAACTGACTTCATGCACCAGTGTCGCTTCCCATTGGTTCCACACTCCGAAAGACAACACTTGAGGAGTCTTTCTGCTTCTCGAGAAATTCTGCCACCACCGGCTCAAGAATGCAACGAAGGGCATTATTTTCCAACTTTCGTCTTGCAGGGGCAGGAGCTTTGCTCTCCCACGCGGAGTTAGGGAATGAAGCAAGTGCACCCGGCTCGAGAAGCAGAGCTCGAGGCAATGGTATTTGGTCTGCAACGAGGACCCCGCTCCCGTGTGCCAGGTCTCAGCGTTGCAACCGGGCGCTGCTCGTGCCCTGTAGCGCCGACGTCCGGGCCGCGCACCTGACGCCGACACCGCCTCCCCTGTCCCGGCTTCTGCAGTCAGCAGGCTGGTACTTTTGTCACTGTCTCAAGGGACAGCGCGCCCCCAGCCCATCCTCGGCGCGGTACAGTCGCCCGCAGAGCGGCCGCCCTTACCACAGCACTCGCAGGAACAGCTCGAAGAACCCGGGGAAAACCAAGTCGTCACTGGCGATGGCCCAGCGCCGGCCGAAAAGCACCATGCCCGGCATGGCGCAGGTCCACCAGCGCACGGAGCAGCTCCAAACCTTCCGGACTCCGCGGGCGAACCGACTCGCGACGCCGCGCAGGCGCCCACGAGGGCGAGGCCTTGCGCAAGCTCTCTCCGAGCCGAGGCGCACGCGCAATAACCCCCACGTCCCCCCCCCGCCCCGCCGCCGTCTGCGCCTGCGCGGGCTCGCCGACCCAGCTGATGGCTGTTTACTTTTTAAATATAATACGAAATCTTATTTCTAAAATGAACTATCCAGATCAAAGTATAGCTCCCGAGAAGGCAAAGGACCCTCATACCTCTTTTTTTAGCTATGAAAATGTTTCATATGTAGAGAAGTTGGCCAGCACTTAAGGACTTACCAGGCATCCTTTTTTTTTTTGGGGGGGGGGTACCGGGATGGAAACCAGGTGCACTTAACCACTAACCACTGAGCCACATTAACCCTCTTTATATTTCATTTTGAGACAGGGTCTCGCTAAGTTGCTGAGGCTGGCTTTGAGCTCGTGCTCCTCCTGCCTCAGCCTCCCCAGTTGCTGGGATTACAGGTGTGCGCGGCCCGCTCTGCCCTACCAAGCATCTTTAACAAGGGATAACATCCTACCGTTTTGCCTCGTGGCTTTTGAAAAAATAAAGATCTTTTAATATTATTTTCTGTTCTTTTCGGTTTAACTTCACCATTTGCACGTTGCAGGAAGCAGTCTAAGAGACGTGGCATTTCATCATGAATTTATATTAACTTGGAGAAATTTATCTTAAATCTTTGATTCTTACTCCCTCCATTTCCCCGTTTGGGACTTGATTTTCTTGATTCGGGTAACTTCTATGATTCAGGTGAAATGAACATCCTTGCATTTAGTGTTTTCTACTCTTGCCTACTGTTCCCCAGGTGTTCAGGATTTTGAGTAGTTGTTTTTCTGAGAATTCATTAAAATCCTGAGATCTTCAATTATCAGATTGTGAAGTAAATAAATCACGTTTTTAGTTTTAGGACACAGCAATTTCCTATGACAAACCCATTTATTGTCATAGAAACTTTATCAGATGAGTAAACAGGTTTTTTTTTTTAATTTGAGAGAGAGAGAGAGAGAGAGAGAGAGAGAATTTTAATATTTATTTATTTTTTCTTAGTTCTCGGCGGACACAACATCTTTGTTTGTATGTGGTGCTGAGGATCCAACCCGGGCTGCGCGCATGCCAGGCGAGCGTGCAACCGCTTGAGCCACATCCCCAGCCCCAACAGGTTTTATCTTTTCATTGTATTTTGGCAGCAGAGTCAAGTATAGTGTAGGTTAACTAAAGTCTAAAGACTCACACCTTTTAAGTGCCCGAGGTGAAAGTAGGACAGATTTGCACTGTGTATTTTAGTATTTTTTTATGGCTTGAATATGAAGTGTACCACCCAAAGTGTACACCCAAGTGTACAACAATGTAACAGTGTTCACAGGTGAAGCAATTAGATTGAGAGCTGTAACAAGATCAGTGGGTTGATCCACTTGATGAATTAATCATTTGAAAGGATTGCTGTACTGATGTTAACTGTAGGCAGGTGGGGCATGACTGGAGGAAGTGGGTCACTAGGGGTGACCTGCCTTTGGAGTTTATATATATACTTTTAGTTATAGGTGGACATATCTTTATTTTATTGTGGTGCTGAGGATGGAAGCCAGTGCCTCATGCATGCTAGGCAAGCACTTTACTTCTGAGCCATAATCCCAGCCCCTGGGGTTTATCTTTTGTCCCTGGCATCTCACCCACTCTCTGCTTCCTGGCTGCCATGAATTGAGCATCACAACCACTAGGATATTCTGTTTCACCTGGGGCTCAGAATAATGAAGTGGCAGACCATGGGCTGAGACCTCTGTTACCAAGAGCCTGAAATAAAATTTTCCTCCTTTAAGTTATGCTTGTCAGGAGTTTTGGTAACAGCGACAAAAAGCTGATTAATCGTTTTATTAAAAATTACCCTTGGGTGGGATTGTGGCTCAGCAGTAGAGCACTCGCCGAGAACGTGCTGGGTTCAATCCTCAGCACCACATAAAAATAAATAAATAAATAAACAAACAAAAAATCAAATAAAGAAATTGTGTCCAACTATAACTTACTAAATAACTAAGTAAATATTTTTTAAAAAATTTATCTCTGCTTTGTCATTTAAAACGATTAGTGCTGTGTTGCAACTTGCTTTTAAATTTGCAGGTATAAAAGCAGGCAATACTTCAAACTTGCATGATAAACACCTAAAGATGTGCAAGATTCCTCACCGTAGCTGGGCAAGGTGTTGTACACCTATAATACCAGTGATTAAGGAGGCTGAAGTGGAAGGATCTCAAGTTTGAGATCAGCCTCAGAAACTTAGTGAGATACTGTCTCTAAATAAAAACTTCTTTAAAAAGGTCTGTTGGGGGGGGCTGGGGTTGTGGCTCAGTGGTAGAGCGCTCGCCTAGCATATGTGAGGACCTGGGTTTCGATCCTTAGCACCACATAAAAACAAATAAACAAAATAAAGGTATTGTGTACAACTAAAAAACAAATATTAAAAGAAAAAAGCTGGGCCTTGTGGTGCATGCCCATAATCCCAGCAGCTCAGGAGGCTGAGGCAGGAGGATGGCAAGTTTGAGGCTAGCATCTACAATTTAGGCTGTAAGCAACTTAGTTGAGACCCTGTCTCTAAATAAAAAAAATAAAGAGGCCTGGGGATGTGGCTCAGTGGTTGAGCACCCCTGGATCCAATCCCAGTACAAAAAGCCTGGGGATGTAGCTAAGTGGTATAGCAGGGGTTTGAACCCCAATACTATGTAGTATACCTACACTGTAAAGATTAACTCAGATAGGTGGGTGGGCCCATTCTAGGCAGGTGTTCAGGGTCCCTGAAAATTCCACATCTGACCACTAGAGGGCAACACAGCAAAAATCCCTGGTGAAGCCCAGACCTGGATTCCAGTTCAGGTACCCTCCTTAATAAGATGTCATCCTAATTGACCACAAAAAAATGGTGGTGACATCTTAGCCAATTTTATTTTCACTTGGGAATAGGACTACAGGAGGCTTTCACATGCTGAGGTTCCAAATCTTGTTCTGTGTATGGTGCTCTACAGTGAGTGACCCCAGCTTGTGTTATTTACATGCATGAAGACAGGTATAAACCCCCTTTCCCCCAGTCTGGGCAGCAAGTGGTTGGCTTGACCTACTGCCACTGGAATTGCCACCCTTCCTGCACACTCTGAATTGTCCAAGGAGGATGAAAACAGACCACACCCACTAAACCAAGATTAGGATGCTGAGAAAAAAATGTAGACTGCTACATAAAGCAAAAACAAGGAAGCAATGGGCTGGGGTTGTGGCTCAGCGGTATAGCGCTTGCCTGGCACGTCCAAGGCCCTGGGTTCAAACCTCAGCACCCCATATAAATAAACAAAATAAGGGCATTGTGTCTAACTACAACTAAAAAATAAATATTAAAAAAACATGAAGCAAAAGGGGAAATAATTGAGGATTAAACTATGCGATTATGCTGCCAATTCAGAAAGCTGTTACAATCCACATAAATAAACGTACAACTCTTCCAGCTCCCTTCCTCCACAAGACAATTTAAGGCAGGAAGTAAAAATACTATATCCTCCCTGTGGTAAGCACTGTTAGTATTCAACACTTTCATATTGATGGTGGATCAGGTAAAATCAAAGTCATATACTTATGCATAAATCAAAGAAGTGTTACAAATCAATATAAAGACAAAATCGAGAGGAAGAATTCTAGTATTTCTACAAAATAGAGAAAAAGTTTTCCAGATAATGTGAAATGCTTGCAGGCTGAAAGAGCTTTTGCTATCAAATGAAAACAAATCACATCAACATAGAATGTTTAAATGTCTAATTCGACAGCATATAAATAAATAAAATAAAGGTCCACCAACAACTAATAAAAAAGTCTAATTCATAAAAAATTCTGTGTTTACTAAAGCATTTATTTAGGATAATAACATAAGTCATGCAAGAGCTCAGTTAAAAACAAAGAATATAAGGAATGGTAATTGGTGCTTTAAATTTAAAAAGAATTGTAAATCACTTTACTATCTAATATTGATAGGAAAAATCATTCGACTCTGAGCATGGACATGGTTGTGGCAATCTTTTGGGAACTGCAAATTAAAGTGATAGGAACTGCAAATGAAAGTGATAGATAAGTTGTGCTCTGTTCCTCAGAAAAGTAGGGTCTCATATCCAAAGTAATCACTACAGTCCCTCCAGTCACACTTGGATAGCAAGCAGTCCAGAGCCCTTGCCTGTGAGTTCTTCTGAACTCTTGGGAAAGTCTTAAGGGAGAAGGGCAGTCTCCTTTGGCAACTCTTAGTTGACACCCCATCTACATTCAGAACCTTAAAATTTTGGTTCTGAGGGACTTGCAAGTCACCAACACTAACCTTAAATGTAGTGTTGTGATGTCCACGGAAGTATTTCCACTGCTGGCAGGAATAAACTTGGACAGATGTACAAAATTCAACATACTGTCTCAGATTTCAAACAAATATGACTCACCTTTTGGCAAAAAATAAATGTAGTGGAATTCAAATTTGATAGATGTTAGAATACATAATTTACCAACTGCCAAGAAGTACGATTTCATTGTAGACACACTCAACCTTCAAGAAGTTTTTAAAATAAAAAAGTTTGCACTTACTCATCGTAAAATCATGACTTTTGAAACTACCCCAATTAAACTGCACACTGAATTTATTTATCTATTTATTTATTTATTTTTAGAGAGAGAAAGAGAGAGAGAGAGAATTTTTAATATTTATTTTTTTTTATTTCTCGGCAGACACAACATCTTTGTTTGTATGTGGTGCTGAGGATCGAACCCGGGCCGCACGCATGCCAGGCGAGCAGGCTACCGCTTGAGCCACATCCCCAGCCCTGCACACTGAATTTATTAATACGGAAGGGTATGGAAAACAACAACCCGCAGGGAGAAAAGGAAAGTAATGGGCTCTGGACTTTCACAATTTCCCATTCTACAACTATTTCTCTGACTGCCCAACCCACATATTCTGCTATGATTAAGTGTGTATGATTAAGTCTCACTTAACTCTATAAAAATCAGATCCCTATTGTAACCAATTGCCATTTTCCTCCTGAAAAAGTGTCCCTTTTTGCTTAATAAAGCATGCGGCAGGGGTCCCTCAAGGTCTGTCCCCTTTTGTGTGTTTTTTTTTTTTTTTTTGCTTTCAAATACAGCATTAAGTTTCTTTGTGTTAAAAAAAAAAGATAAGGCAAGATGCATTGGACAGAAACATTCTGGTTCTTTTCCTCTGCATTCTTAAGGGCCACTGATGACTGCAACAAGAGTTAAGTTTCTGATTTTCCAGCATCGAGCATCTGGTCCCTTTGCTGTGGTAAGAATTGTGTCCCTGGACATTGATGGTCTTTGGCACTTAGGCTGGCAAACTGAGCTAGAATTGCAAAGAAAGAAGGAGAAACAATCGGTTACTGAAGTTGACAAGCTCAGTTTCTTGAGCTAACCCTAAACGTGACCTTGGAGAGGCAAGGCCACAGGTGTTCTTTTTCGGTTTGTGTGTGCTGTTTTTTTTTTTTTTCCTTTTGCAGTCCAAGCGCATTCGTTGTGCGATCTGGAAAAGCCACTGTTTCGGTCTTCTTTCCTTTCCTTGGAAAGCATCGCTGGGCATCTGGAATAGCCTAGACTTTTGAGGGGGAACTTCTGCTAGCATCTTAGTTCACTGAATAGGACGCATCCTCTCCTTCACGTCACAACCCGAGGCTCTGAGCAAAGAGGACCTTGGTTCCTGGACCAAACACGCGGGCAGCCACCGAACGCAGAAAGGGACTAGAGTCAAATGAGCGTGCGGTTCCCGGCGGCCAGGGGCTCACAGCAAAGCGCCTCTGAACCCCTGGATGAGGCGGATACATTTTCGACATTCCCTAAGGAGTGAAGACCCACCGGAGCCGCCGGGTCCGCCCCCAAGCCGCGTGCTGAGTCCAGATCTGGAGGCTGAGTCCGGAGCTGAAGGATCTGGGACCTGGAGGGAGGCGCGGCCTGGGCTCTTGGAGCACACCTACTTGGCGAGGAGAGGTAGGAGGCTGGGAGCAGCAGTGGCCTCTGGAAGCATCCACGCCTCGGCCCGCTCGGGAGTAATAACGGCCCCAGGAACCGTACTCTGGACCCATAATGGCCCTCGGAATCGGCTGCACCTAGATCCATCGAGAGCAGCAACGACCAGCGGCGGAAACCATCGCCCCCTTCATCGCTGACCCCTCAGGACCTGAAATTCCACAGTTGCGCATTCCCAGGAGGTGCAGGAACCACGTGGCGGGTTATCGCGTGAGGCAGGGCAGGGTTTAGTGGCTTCAGGAGAGACGGATTGGGGGCAGCAGTCACTGGGACTTCTGCCTGCACTCCTCCCTCTCCCCTCCCCCACTTATGCTCCAGTGTCTCCAGGTGTGTGTCAACCTCCAGGAGCACCTCAGATCTTTGACTCTTTCCCTCTCAGGTCCGTCCTTGCAGAATCAAGCAGTGTAGTGAGGACAAGTCTCTTATTGCCTCATTCGATGGAATCTTGGGCTTAACGTGGGCTTCACCAAGGTCTTGGGCTGGTTTGTGGGCACTTTCAGGCCAGCATGCCTTCCACTGTATTCCACTCAAGTCCAAGTAAGTTTCTTAATAAAATACCCCTTTGAGCAGGGCCACTCAAGCTTCTACAAAGTCCAACCATGCTGACTGCATTCGTTATTCAGAGAATCCTATGGATTTTATGATCTTAAGTGGTTAAAAGAGTCAGTAAGAAAACAGATGAGTGCTGTAGAGCAGAATTTCTTTTTCAGCTGACATTTAAATGATGGCAGATGTTTTCATTTGGATTTGAAGTTCATTCACCCTGAAACTCTTATTCGTTCACTGCTAGAAACATATAGGTGGGGAAGGCCTAATGGGACAGCCTCCCATGAGGTGTCCTGGGAGGTTTCTAGGTAGGTTTTTATGCAGGAGATTTCTGCCACGGCAGGCCAGATCACTCAACCACACTGCTTGCATTTTCTTTTTCTTTTTCCTTTTAAAAAATAGGTTTTTTTGTAGTTGTAGATGGACGCAATATATTTATTTATTTGTTTTTATTTTTATATGGTGCCAGGGATCAAACCCAGTGCCTCACGAAGGGAAGGCTAGGGAAGCGCTTGGCCACTGAGCCACAGCCCTGGTCCCAGTGCTTGCATTTTCCATCCCCAGATCTGCACCTGTTTCCACATCTTCTATGTTTTCCAAGACCAGCAGAAAATGAGTAAATCTATTTTCTATTCATGTGTTTTCTCTACTTTTGCTTACAATACTCCATAGGAGTCAAATAAGTGTTCAAATCTGAAAATGGGAAAATAGAAATAGTTAAAAATATAGTCAACTACAATGGTTATTTTTATCCTTTCCCCTTACTCTCTCCTTGTTACCATTATTACAGTTTTGAGGGTTGATTTTGTTTCTTTGGACTCCTGCAGAAACTTCTTTCCTTCACTGGCTCAAGTGCATTTTCTGCCTTGAGTATTTCTCCTAAAACCATAATTTGATCATGCTGCCCCCATGTAGAAAGCACTTCAGAGGCTCCCTGAGTGACTAGGAAAACTAGGTTATCATTAAACTGGGAGTGGGAGATGGTGAAAAATCAGGTTTGAAAAAAAGGCCAGAATTGGATTTTAGCCATTTTGAATCGGCTGTGTTAGCATGAGGTAAAGCAGAGATAGCAAGAGGGCAAGGCTTGTGTTGGGACTTCAGTGGACAGCCTGCACTGGAAGTCAGCATGGAAAGCTGTGTTGGGAGGTGGACAAGGAGGTGAGCCCAGGACTCTCCCATGTGCAAAGTGCTACAGAAGGTGGGACTGGGTGGGGCTGGTGGTAAGGCCAGAGTGAGGACCAGAGACATGAAGTTTTAGGAGCCAAGGAAATGAAAAGATCTGGGGGTTAGAGGAGGAACTGTATCAAATGCTGTTCACAGTCAAGCCCAAGGACAGAACTGGCTATGGGATTCAGTCCTGGGGAGATCCTGTGACTCCTTGAGGATTTGTTTAGCTGGGTCTGGAAGGGTTTGAGAGAGTGGTAGAATTGGATTTAATATATTCATAATTTTAAGTAATTGTTGACCCAATGGGAAAAGAGGATTTGGTCAGTAGTTATAGGAGTTGAGGCCAAGAAAACATTGTTTAGTTTTGATTTGATGGGAGGAATAAGAATGGGGTTGAGCCAGCAGAAAAGGAAAATCTTTTGACTTGTGTTTTATGCTGTCCTAATTTGGGAAGTGATAAGCCAGAATTAGACACGTCATTGACAGGGGTGGTATGCACAAAGCTGCATTAAGTCCTCTCCATGGAGTCCCTGCTTCCTGCTGATGGATCTTACTGTAGAGGTGATGACAGTAAAGGATGCAGTTATAGTGCTGGAGGGAATTTTTGTGAATGGGACAGTTTGCTCAATGCCGCAGTCTGGTTGGGCACAATTCAGGAGCCACTTATCAAAAGAAACGAACTTTATTTTTAGAACCACACAGGCCAAACAAAAAAGCTCCTCAGGAAAAACCTTCAGAGCCCAACTGCCACCACCGGCTTCCCACAAGCCTCTCTCCCAACCACAAGCCTCTCCACCTCCCACAATCCTTCTGCTCTTGAGGCTGATTGGCTGGGTCATGTGGGCGGAGCCAAAAAATCCCCCAATGAGCAGCTCCGTGGTCTGAAAGGGCAGGGAAACAGCCCAATGAGCATCACCGCAGAGGAGCGAATCAGCTAGAAGTTGCTGGGGCCGCTGTGAGCCAATCATCAGCTGGCAGTCTGAAAGTTTGCTGGGGTCCCTTCTGCTGTGGCTCTCAACAGGACAGTTTGCTCAGAGGATGCACATTAAAAGTCAATTTACAGGTAAGCTGCTATATACATTGATGTGGCTGCATCACTGTAGTATGCTGATTTTAAGTCCTGTGGGTATAAACTGAGGACTGGAATAGCTGGGTCAAATGGTGGTTCCATTCCAAATGTTCTGAGGAATCCCCATACTGCTTTCCATAGTGGTTGTACCAATTTACAGTACCATCAATAATGTATGAATGTACTTTTTTCCCCACATCCCATATAGGTTTTTGGCACCTTTGTCTAGTATGAGTTAACTGTATTTATGTGGGTTTTTCTCTGGGTCTTCTATTCTGTACCATTGGTCAATGTATCTGCGTTGGTACCAATACCATGCTATTTTTGTTATTACGGCTCTGTAGTATAGTTTAAGTTCTGGTATTGTGATGCCTCCTGCTTCATTTTTCTTGCTAAAGATTGCTTTGGCTATTCTGGGTCTCTTATTTTTTCAAAGAAATTTCATAATTGCTTTTTCTAGTTCCATGAAGAATATCATTGGAATTTAATTTTTTTAGTTGTAGATGAACACAATGCTTTGTTTTATTTTTATCAAACCCAGTGCCTCATGCATTCTAGACGATCACTTTACCACTGAGCCATAACCCTAGCCCCATCATTATGATTTTAATAGGAATTGCATTAAATCTGTACAACAGTTTTGGTAGTATGGCCATTTTGACAATATTAACTCTGACCATCCAAGAGCATGGGAGATCATTCCATTTTCTAAGGTCTTCTTCAATTTCTATCTTTAGTTTTCATTGTAGAGGTCTTTCACCTCTTTTGTTAGATTGATTAAAAAAATTTTTTTTGAGGTTATTGTGAATGGGGTATTTTTTCCCTAATTTCTCTGGCAGTGGCTTCATCGCTTATATATAGAAATGCATTTGATTTATGGATATTGATTTTACATCCTGCTACTTTTATGAATTCATTTATTAGTTCTAGAAGTTTTCTGGTGGAATTTGTTTGATCTTCTAAATATAGAATCATCTCGTCGGCAAATAGTAATAGTTTGAATTTACTCTTTTCCTATTTGTATCCCTTTAATTACTTCCTCCTAATTGCTCTGGCTAGAGTTTCAAGGATGATGTTGAATAGAAGTGGTCTAAGAGGGCATTCCTGTCTTCTTCCAGTTTTTAGAGGGGATGCCTTCAATTTTTCTCCATTTAGAATGATGTTGGCTTTACGCTTAGTATAGACAGCTTGTACAATGTTGAGGTATGTTCCTACTATCCTTAGTTTTCTAGTGTTTTGAACATGGAGAGGTGCTGTATTTTGCTAAAGGCCTTTTCCTCTTGCTTTTCATAACGTGGCTACTCTGGACACACTCTGGAGGACACCAGCAGGCTGCACTATTGGCCTGTCATTCTAGGCTCCTCTCCAATGGTCTTGATCCACATTTCCAACACTCCTCTCCCACACGTCTACCATGATTGGTGATGCCACTGGTTAGGGCTCTTTGTTGCTCTAGGACTGAGGTGGGCACAGTCCAGACTCCTTGCCCCTTGCTGCTCCTGTCCCTAGGAATGCCAGGGTCCCCTAGTACATGTCTCCCAGGACCAGCTTTCCAGACTCCCTGGGATGTGATGTTCTGCTGTCTTACTTGCTTCTAGTCTCCTGAACCAGAAATCATGTGCTTGTGGCTGTCCCCAGTCACTATATGGTTGTTATGGTTTAGATATTATGTGTCCCCTAAAGTTCATGTCTGAGACAATGCAAGGAGGTTTAGAAATGAAGTGATAACCCAATAAGTGAATTAATACTGATAGGAATTACTGGGTGGTCACTGAAGGCAGGCAGGGTGTGGCTAGAGGAAGTGGGTCCCTGGGGGTTGCTTTTGGGGTTTAGATTTTGTGCTTGTTGAACAGACTCTCTATCCATATCTCTGCTTCCTGTTAATGTCCAGAGCCACCTTCCTCCACCACACTCTGAGCTACAAGGAATGGAGTCAACCTTCTATGGACTGAGACCTCTGAAACTGTGAGCCCCCAAGTAAATTTTTCCTCTAATTGTTCTTGTCAGGTCTTTTAGTCACAGCAGTGAAAAAATTGACTAAAATAATGGTCTTTCAGTACATGCCCCAATTTTCCAGATGGCCTGTGGGGCAGGGATGTTGACTCCACCCCTTCCCAGAGCCCACACAGTACCTAAAGCAGATCTAGCACCCACTTAACTTCCCCAGGGCAACATATTCAACATGACCAGCAGATGGCACCAGGGCTTCTGCTAGAGCTGCCAGGACCTTGTACTTTGGGTTGGATGGAGAGAAATCTTAGGTTTTCCCAGAAGACTGTGACAGCCACTCTCTTGGAGCCACGTGTGTATATTCTTTTGTGATTTCTGCCTGTTTGGGGAGATGAGGGATGCTGGATGATTCCAGTTTCCAGAAGAAACCCAGGATTTTCCAATTCAGAGAGGGTCTAGGGACCAAAAATAAGGCAGTTCTATGTGAGGCAATGGCAGGAATCCCAAGCTCAGAAGCCCAGACCTGGGACCTGGGTCAGCCTCATCACTGCTGGCCCAAAGAGGTGCCTTGGAAATTGCATTGTACAAATGGAGGAGACCCTAGGCTTCCTTTAGCCCCGCAATACAGACATGGCCCAGTTGGAGCAGGAAAATGCTTGGCAGCCTGGTGAGACTGAGAGCGAGCTTCCAGGTCAGACATGAGGCTGAATCCTGACTCCAAGGACAGTGGCGCCTGAAGTCAGGCACCTTCTGGCATTGTGCCTTTGGGTGACCTTAGCGTGTCTCTTCTTCAAAAGTAGTTGAGGGGGGCTGGGGATGTGGCTCAAGCGGTAGCGCGCTCACCTGGCATGCGTGTGGCCCGGGTTGGATCCTCAGCACCACATACAAAGATGTTGTGTCTGCTGAAAACTAAAAAATAAATATCAAAAAAATTCTCTCTCTCTTAAAAAAAAAAAAAAAAGTAGTTGAGGGCTTGAAATGAGAGGTCATGGAAGCATGTCCAGCACATGCCATGCATCATGCTCACTGCAGGCCTGTGTGGCTCCCTATCCTGCACACAGGACAGAGCACCTGCTTTAGCAAGTCAGTTTTGGTATAGATCAGAGACATCTTTATGCAGCCCTATACTTACAATGTAGATAATGCACAAATTGAGGCATTTTAAAAAATTTTACCCCACTTGATCATGGTACACTATCTTTTTGATATGTTTTTGTATTTGATTTGCCAGAATTTTATTGAGAATTTCTGCATGTATGTTCATTACAAATACTGGTATGAAGTTGTCTTTCTTTGATGTGTCTTTGCCTGGTTTTGGAATCAGGGTGATACTGGCCTCATAGAACGAGTTTGGAAGTATTCCCTCTTTTGCTGTTTCATGAAATGATTTGAAGAGTACTGATATTAGTTCTTCTTTAAAGGTCTTGTAGAACTGAGCTGTATATCCATCTGGCCCTGGGTTTTCTTGGTTGGTAGGCTTCTGATGACAGCTTCTGATAACATCTTCTATTTCATTGTTTGAAATTGATCTGTAAATTGTGTATATCATCCTGATTCAATTTGGGCAAATCATATGACTCTAGAAATTTGTTGATGCCTTTGATATTTTCTATTTTTTGGAGTGTAAGTTTTCAAAATAATTTCTAATTATCTTCTTTATTTCTATAGTGTCTGTTGTGATATTTCTTTTATCATCATGTAGGTTAATATTTTGAGTTTTCTCTCTCCTTCGTTAGCATGGCTTAGAGTTTGTCAATTTTATTTATTTTTTCAAAAAACCAGCTTTTTGTCAATTGAACTGTTTCTATTTCATTGATTTTCACCCTGATTTTAATTATTTCCTGTCTTCTACTACTTTTGGTGTTGGTTTGTTCTTCTTTTTCTAGGGCTTTATGATGTAATGTCAGGTAATTTATTTGTTTTTTCTTCTTTTAATGATTAAGCTCAATGCAATGAACTTTCATCTTCATAGTATCCCAGATACTATGAATATATACATATTTTGATATGTTGTATTGGAGTTTTCATTTACTTCTAAGAATTTTTTAATCTCCTCCCTGAAGTCTTCTGTTATCCATGCCTCATTCAATAGCATATTATTTAGTCTCCAGGTGTTGGAGTAGCTTCGATTTTTAATTTTATCATTGATTTCTAATTTCATTCCATTATGGTCAGATGGAATGCAGAGTAGTATCTCTATTTTTTTTTGATTTGCTAGGACTTGCTTTGTGGTATAACATATGGTCTATTTTGGAGAAGGATCCATGTGCTGCTGAGAAAAAAGTGTATTCACTCATTAATGGATTTAATATTCTATATATGTCTGTTAAGTATTCACTATTGATTGTTTTATTGAGTTCTATAGTTTCTTTGTTTAGTTTCTGTTTGAAAGATCTATCTAGTGTTGAGAGAGGTGTGTTAAAGTCACCCAGTATTATTGTGTTGTGGTCTATTTGATTCTTGAAGTTGAGAAGGGCTTGTTTGATATACATAGATGCCCCATTGTTTATCTTGTTAATGTATGAATCCCCTGAGTAGTATGAAATGTTCTTCTTTATCCCTTTTCACTAACTTTGGTTTGAAGTCCACTTTATCTGATTTTAGGATGGAAACCCCTACTTGTTTATGTGGTCCATGTGAGTGATATGTTTTTTCCCCATCCTTTCACCTTCTGTCTATGGATGTCATTTCCTGTGAGATGAGTCTCTTGAAGGCAACATATTGTTGGGTCTTTTTTTGTTTGATTTGCTAGCCTGTGTCTATTAATTGATGAGGTTAGGCCATTCATATTCTGGGTTATTACTGAAATATGTTTTGTATTCTCAGTCATTTTGGTTTACTTTTGGTTTTAAACATGACTTGTTTTCTCCTTTGATTGAATTTTCCTTTAGTGTGGTTTCTCCCTTTGCAGATTTTCATTTCTTCCTTATGGAATATTTTGCCAATAATGTCCAGGCTTTCTTGGTGTAAATTCTTTTAACTTTTGTTTTTATTTCAGCATAAAATCTGAAGCTTAATTTTGTTGGATATAAGATTCTTGGTTGGCATCCATATTCTTTCAGAACTTGATATATGTTCCAGGATCTCTTGGCTTTGAGGGTCTGGGTTGAAATATCTGCTGAGATCTGAATTGGTCTCCCCCAGATGTAATCTGATTCTTCTCTCTTGTGGCCTTTAAAATTCTATTCTTATTCTGTATGCTAGGCATTTTCATTATAATGTACCTTGGTGTAGATATGTTGTAATTTTGCACATTTGGTGTCCTGCAAGCCTCTTATATTTGATTTTCCAATTCATTCTTCATGTTTGGGAAATTTCTGTCTTTACTGAGGTTCTGTCTTCCAAGTGATCTAGACTGTTGATGCTTTCTATTGAGTTTTTTATTTGGTTTATTCTTTCCTTAATTTCAAGGATTATTTTTTTTTCAGAATCTCTCTTTCCTGAAGTAAGCTTTTACTCCCTGTATTTGTTCTCTTATCTCTTTGTTGGTATAATCAATGGTTGCCTGCATTTGCTCTCGTCTCTTTGTTGGTGTGATCATTTTTTGCCTGTATTTGCTTCTTAGGTCATTCTTTAATTCGCAGATCATTTTAATTATGTACATTCTGAACTCCTTCTCTGACATTTCGTCTACTGCACTGACAATGGATTCTATTACTATAGTATCTTGGTTTGTCTGGGGCATTTTTCTCTCGTTTTTCATGTTGTCTATGTGTCTTCCTCTCTTGCAGTGCAGCTCTGAGGTATTGCAGCTTCTACTCTATAATCTTGCAGAGTCCTTGCAGGTTACTCATACCTCACATTTAAGGGGATGATCAATGTTTATAGCACCCAAATGCAACCAGTGTATGCCATGAATCTATTAGCTTCTATTTAGATACTTACAGTTTGTTGCTATAAACATAAATGATGAGTTTGGTTATCCTCTATCATGGAGCCAGTATGTTTCCATAAGGGTTTACAATTTCTAATGAAAGAGAATGCAGGGCAGGGTAGGATGTGATGTTTATGAGGTAGAATGTGAGAATACAGAGGTATTAGTTTATGGGATGAGTAAAAGATGAATCAAAAGAAGATGTCTGTTAGCAGGATAACAAAGATAGGCAACCCCATGCAAGGCTCCCTGTTGCCTCTGCAACAGGGTGGTGTCTGTTAGCACACCTAGTAAGGATACCTCTTGTGCAACTGGACCCACAGGGACCTTGGAAATGGTCTTCCAGGACCTGGTTGTTGTCCCTAGATGGAAGTGGCCATATCCCTAGTTGGTGGTGGCAGTAACATCAAGCCTGTAGGTACCCTGATGTTGGGCTTCCAGGCCCTGGTTGGTGTCCCAAGATGGAAGCTTCCCCAACTAAAGAAGGCAGAAGCTGCAGTGGAGGTAACCCAAAATGGTGGTGGAGCTGTCCCAAGACTGAGGCAAATGCTTTCAGAGACAGGGCTTGAAGGATGGGCTGTGTGATGGTGTTTGGTGGCCTGTTCGGTGACGGCGCACTGTAGTGTGCAGTGCTGCAATGGGCAGCTGCTTCCTGGCCCTGTCTGTTGTCCCACAGTGGATATTACCATGTGTGAAGGGGTATGGTGGTGGCTGCAGTGTCCCAAGATGGAGGCAGTTTGGATGGAGCCATTTGTTAGTAGATAGGGGACCACAGTGCGATGTTCCTCTGTGCATGAGCACAGTTTTCTGGGTTCTGGTGAGACGGGGTATGGTGTGGTGGCCCAGGCCAGATTAATGTTTTAAGTAATTTTTGTTACTTTAACACATAGAGGATTAAACATTGGTTTATATCAGTGTATTAATATTGACCTTAGGAAAAACCTTAAATACCTTATAACCTGATTGTTCCAAGTATAGCCAAGTTAGTCACAAACTTGTTGAGATTTACCCTCCACAAACATTGTATAACTTAGATATGGCACAACTTTTTACTTTCCCACACAAAAGACTTTGTGATCCAGAAACATTTATTTTTCCTTCTACTTTCATGCTAAAATATATTTCCATGCTAGAACCTTTTTATAGCTCTTTCCTGTTGACCCCCATTAAAACTCACATTTTGTAATAATCCTTAATGAAATGTCTGAATTTAGACAAATTACTGCACTTTAATAAGATGAAATAGTTTTTTATAGTACTTGAATTGAAACCCAAATTAAATCTCTTGTACTCTTTGTATGTAGAATTACACCTAATAGAATCTTAACTCTTAGTAATGTTGTTTTTAGTGAAGACACAGAAATAAGGCATTCTCAAACCTTTTTCCATTTGCCAATTAATGAAACACATTTAATGTTTAAATATATTACCTTATGGAATTTAAGAAGTCAAGAATACTTGATTTGATATTTAGCAGTTGGTGTTTTAGCATTTTAACTTCATAAGTTAATCAGATGTCTCCTGTAACAAGCACATTTATAAAGATTAATCCCATTGTTGTTAAATCTAATTTACTCATATTAAATATAAAAAAGATATTAGACAAGTGTAGTTAACAGTATTAGCCATCTCTTCTTTTGTTGAAGACCAATCCTAGAAGCAAGAGAAATTATATTCTAGAAATTTTATAGAAACCAACACTTTATTGTCTGAGCACCTACTAAAACTTGTGAGTTAGTAATTTTAAAAACATCTTTAGTCTCATTTTTTTATTACTCAGCATTAAAAGAGAATAAAATCATGGCTTTTGCAGGTAAATGGATGAAGCTGGAGAATATAATGCTAAGTGAAATTAGCTAATCCCCCCAAATTAGCCAATCCTGAATGCTAAATGATTTCTCTGATTTAGGGATGCTAATCCATAATATGCTGTGTGTGGGAGGAGGGATGGGAGGATTAAATTAACTCTAGATAGGGCAGAAGGGAAAAGGGAAGGGAGCGGGCATAAGGGTAGGAAAGATGGTGGAATGCAGTGGCCATCATTACCCTAAGTACATGTAAGAAGAAGGAAGTGGCTCTACTTTGTGTACAACCAGAGATATGAAAAATTGTGCTCTATATGTGTAATATGAATTGTAATGCATTCTGTTGTCATATATAACAAATCAAAATAAAAAAAATAAATTGAACTTTTAAAAAAAGTCATGTGATTTTAAATTTGGATCCATTTCTCATTTAAATTTTGATATATGAGTGCTCATTTAGCTATATGCCAATTTTGACACCACATACATGATATATGGATACAAGCACATATGTAGACACAATACAATAAACAGATGTACACAGATAAATAAAAGAGATGGCAAACAAAGATCTTGCAGTTTTTTGTAGACAGGTCTTCACAGGTATGAGGCAATGCTACCAATCTTTATTAAAGCTTCTATTAGATTTAACATGTTAGAAATTAAAACAGAGGGAAAAAAAGAAATTAAAACAGAGCCTATCAGACTTTTACATTATGACTTAAACATAGGGCAGGCCTGTATAGTTGGAAATGCTAGGCATAAAGTCTGACAGCCATGGTGCACTAAAACCAAATGTTCAGGGTCCACTTGTCCTCAGTGGCTGTCAGATTTATTCCCAATATCACCATGTATATGTCCTTCTTAGGATTTTGTAATAGGAGATTTTTCCAATGTATTTGAGAGCTAACCCCTGAAAAACTGGCTTTTTGTGATCAAAGAGTGTAAAAACCTCTACAGTTAGATAAAATAAGTCTGATCAGAAAAATATATTAACTTAGGTATGCAGGATCAAATATGAGTTTACCATAAAACCATGAGCTCAGAAATATAGAAATTGAAAAAACAAACAAACAAGAGAGTTCTAAAACAATGACATAGCTGTAATTACTCTAGTAAGGGAGCGTGCAAAACATGTTTATCAGATCAGTGTAATTTTGGGTCAGATTAGAGTCACTCCAGATATTTTAAGAATGTGAGAATCAAGAAATTCTTAGGTAATGATTCTCAAGGTAAAGAAAATTTGTATATATGAGATCTTCTATTTTTCCTCCCGTGCTGTAGCATTTAGAAGGAACTTGTTAAGAAAGCAGGTGGTAGAGTGCAAGAAAAGATAAGATAGCCAGCTATTTAGGTCCTGCAGTGGCTTGAATTTAAAAATGACACTTTCTTTTTTTCAGTCTCACACCAGTTTTGGATAATCACCTCTGTAGCTTACATTTCAGATGCAAACCTTGGAGAGAGGGGGAGGTGAGGGTGTGGGGGAGAGATATCTGATAGAAGGCTAACAAGGGAGAGCTACTCTTTTGAGCTTGAGAGGGAAAGCCCCATAAGTAGGACATTTTCACTATTTTTCTTTAGTAAAATCAGTCTCTTGAGTGGGATGTTATACTTTTTGTTTACTCTGGAGACCTTTTTCCATTCCTGCAGTTGGTAATGAGTCCAGGTTTGGATGCAGACATCTCTTTTTCCAACTGTGATTAGGTTGGCAGCAGAAGAAAATGAGACACTTTTTCTGAGCATATGTGGGTCAAACTATCCCAATTTTTCAGTATTCAGGCTAGTGGTGAACCTGGCATACTATTGAGAATGAAGTTCCCATCTGAGTGCATCTTGTTGGGATGTCTCTCTAGAAGAGCTTCTAATGGCCAGCAAACCCATCTCTTACTACCTTGCTCTGAATTTGTTGCTGCCGCACCAGTGAGAATGAACAAAGTCCCAGGTTGCCATATGACAATGACCCTGAAGAATTTAGACTCAGCAGCATGACTGAACTCCTCCTGCCACCATTCAGCTTTTAAATGTGATGACCTACAGGGGAAAAAACTGACCTGTGGTGGGGAATATTCCCCCTGCTCTATGGGCTAAAGAACTTCTAGAGGAAAAGGGGAACATCTAGTGGTTATTAGATGCTTAATGTTCTTTTCTCAGAGGAGTGAATTGAAAATGCTGCCCTTTTTACAGCCAAAGAATCTCCTAAAAACAGAAACAATGGAGAAAATCCCTAAAGCTTGTAAGGGATTAATATGTGAACACAGGGAACCTAGGCATGTCCTTACGAACCATGCCATGTAAAATGTTCCTTTCTCAACAGCTAGAGTCTGATCAGATGAAGTGTGATAGGGGAGTGGAGGGGAGGGTTTGGGAGGAGTGAGTGTGGGGGAGTGCATTTTGGCCCCTTCGGAAGTGTATGTCACTGGGGCATTTGCCTAGCACCACTTGATTGACCAGTTACCCCAAGATGCACTATTAGGGCTGTTGGGAGATGGCTGCAACCTGTCATCCCCACATACTTTATGGAAGGGCATGAAGACCAGGAAAAGGATTCCTTCTGGCCAAAGCAACCAGCTCAAAGTGAATCAGGTACCCACTGGCTCAAGGGGAGCATCTCCATCTATACTCTGTCATGGTGAGGGAATCCCCATTTACATTGGCTTTAGGCAAGTGAGTCCCCACGAACCCTGGCTTAAGGTGAGCAAGTATATACAGTGAGCAGGAAAGGGAGGCACAGTGGTCCAGGTCTTAGAGAGGATGGCTGCTGGGCTCTGGCTCCTGCTGTGAGGCCTCTAAAAAAAAAACAAACAACAACAAAAAAATTTGCCTTTTAAAAATCTTAGAAACATCAATTTTATTATACAATTTGTGAAAAAAAATTAAGAATAAGTTTCTCTGAAAACATGGGAGAAAGGACAAAGGGCAGGGCAGGAGGAAGTGTCCCAGAGAAGAGTCTCTATGATGTGCTTCACATGTGGGAGCAGAGGAATCTTCTGGTGGATGCAGATGCTCTCCTGCCTGGAATCCATGTGGAGAAGCCTGAGCCAGTTAGCACACCCCACTCCCACACCATAATGTCAACATCCACACAGCTCAGGGTCTTCTGGCTGTCTGTCAGTTCTGTCCATCTAGGCTGGGCATTTCCACTGGAGCCACTCTGTTTCTGGACACTGGCCGCCAGAAGCAGGGTATACAGCAGAGATGCTGGATGCATTTGGCAATCTTACTCCTTTCCCTCTTCCAACCCTGGCTACTGTCTCAGAGTTGCCCATGGAGGTCCTATGGGAGGATGAGTGGCTGGGCACAGGGTCATGCTGGGGGGCTAGGCTGGGAGGGGGTGTGTCCACGTGAAGGAGTGGAGAGGGATAGCAGGCACACTGGCACTTCTAGCAGGCTTCTGCAGGAATTGCTTGGCCTCCTCAGGCTACTTCTTCTCACAGGGAAAGGGAAGGGCAGGCTCACTACAACACTTGTTGGGGCTGGGCAATGGTTGGGCTTCACCTGGAATGTGCAGGACTCCTTCTGGGTTCTCTGGCACTTAAGGATGAGGTATGTTGCCATTCTGTTATTGAATTTCCTACATTGCCATGGATACCCAGGTATTTTAATGGTCGCAACCCATGTTGATCATGGTTTTCAAAAATTGCAGGATCTAGGAGTTTGAGGAGTGCCTCAGGAGGAGGACTGGGTGAAGTTTCCTCACCCTGGGTCAGCCATGGGTGCTTCATTACATAGTCTATGGTGGGCCTCTGCATGGGATCCACTGTGAGTACCTCACAGAGGGAGCTCTGGGGTCCCTCGGAGACATGTGGGGGAATGTCATATGTTCCCTGCTTGATCAGCTTCTTCACCTCCCTATTACTGCTTGCCTCAAAAGAGCATTTTCCTGTGAGCATAGCATAGAGAAGGAGACCCAGGCTCCAGATATCTGCCTGTGGGCCCTTATATTCCTTCTCCTGAATGATTTCAGGGGCAACATGGAGGACAGTGCCAAAGAACTTCTTCAGCTTCTTCCCAGCTGTGAATCTGGTGCTCAGGTCAAAGTCGATGAATGTGATGTTGCTGCCAGCATCCACCCCCATATTCTCTGGCTTCAAGTCAAGGTGCACAATGCCCTTCTGGTGGAAATACTGCATGGCATGCACAATCTGCCTGAACAGTCTGTGGGCCTCCTCATCCTGCATGCCATCATTTTGTAGGATGAGGTCCATTAGCTGTCCCCCACCTGTATGCTCCATGATAAGGTAGATATATTCGTTGGTAGATATATTCTCCATGACCTGAAAGAGGTGGATCACGTTTGGGTGGTCCAAGCCCGCCATCACATCTGGTTCAGATGGGAAGGGGAAGTTCGAGGCTACTTTTGCCAAGACCTTCACCGCATCCTCTGTCCCAGAAAGGAGATGGTGGCAAGTTTCACCTCAGCAAAGCCCCCTTCCCCAATGTTCTGCAGGACCATATAATGGTCCGTGAAGGTGGGCTCACAGCAGGAGTCCTACCCCTTGAGCATTACACTGCTCTGACTACTCATCCTAAACTGGAACAAGGATGCTAGCTTAAAAACAAAAAACAGGGGCTGGGGTTGTGGCTCAATGGTAGAGCGCTCTCCTAACATGTGTGAGGCACTGGGTTCAATCCTCAGCACCACATAAAAAAATAAATAAACAAAACAAAGGTATTGTGTTCATCTACAACTAAACCAAAACCAAAACCAAAACCAAACCCCCCAAAAACCAACCAACCAACCAAACAACTAGAAAAGCAAAAACAAAACAAAAAAAACCCCAAATCAAAAAACCCAATATCCAAAGACCACAACCACCAGTCAGCAACCATCAACCACCACCCACCACCAAATGTGCTAACTATCTGGGAGTCTGACAGGTCACCATCAAGAGCTTCCTATACTTATGGACCAAAAAACCCAGCTGTAGCCACTCTCTTAAATACTATAGTTTGAAACTCACTCACAATGGCTCCAGGCACACCTAGGCACAACCCCCAGTGGTCATTGCACTTTTGGGCCTCCAGGACCTTTTCCACTTTCATAAGAATAATAATAAAGGACTTGTTGGGAAAAGGTATAACGGCAGCCACACCCCTAAAAAAACCCCAACATGGCGCCTGAGGAACTTCTCTTCCTGCCTCCTCCTTTCCCACGGGTGCCAAAAACTCCCGCCGGCGCCAATATTCAAATCTTGCTGGCGGAGAACCTTAGCCCCAATAAGAATAGTTTTGTGGGCTCCAGAACTGACATCTGGAAGAACTTACCAATAAACGGGTGACCCATCATTTACCTAAGCCCTGCCACCTCTCCTTAGATCTATATAAGCCCTCACGTCGCTTCTTCTTTCACTGGTGCTGAAACTTGGGAGACGGGTGAGCTCATTTTAACAGAGCCCCGTCTCTGGCTCTGCCGAGACATGTTGCCCTCATCCGCCTTTTCATACGCTGGCTCCTTACACCCACCACTGATCGGGCTTAGGTAAATTCCCCTCCTGGTTCGTCACCCTCTTCGGGCTACAGCAGGAACTGCGACTGTGATCGTGCGGCACACTCCTGAAGCCCGATAGAGAGACCCCACCCCACTAAGGTCTTTATGGCTGCAGTGGACTCTCTGATGACCTGTTCTCCTTTTGGGGAGTGAGGCTTCTAAGTGCAGGCGAGAGACCCCTCTGTTTCTTCCTTCTCCTCCTTCTGTAACCAGTAAATCCTAGTACTAGGTTCTCTGTGGCCTCCGGCTATTGCCTCCCACTTTTTGCCTCCCAAGAGTTGCAGTTCGGGTGGTGACCCTCACTGCCTCCCGTTTCCTGGCTCTTTCTAGAGTCTCTGTGATCCCCAAAGTCCTAAAAGGGGATGCCCTTAGCCCTTGCTGATCCTTCTGGCCCGAAGATTCTCTCTCTCTCTCTCCATCTCTTTCTGTGACCATGGGTGCCTCCTCGTCTATACCTGAAACCTCCCTCTCAAATGTATAATAAAAAATCTGACCACACTCTCTTTCACACCAGATATCAAACCCAAATTTCTGATCAAATTCTGTACCCAAGATTGGCCTATATATCCTCTGGATAATGGCAATCATTGGCCTCCAGAAGGCTCATTAGATCCAAATCTTCTCCAGGACCTTTTTAACTACTGCCAGCGTCTGAAAAAGATTCCCTGAGTTGAAGGTCTCGTACAGCACCCTGCTCTCTGCTCCTCCTGTTCTCCCTCTCAAGTCCTCCTTGCTTGCAAACCCCTCCTCCTTCCTCTACTTCTGCTCCTGACCTCGCGGACTCTTCCTCATTTGACCCGGCAGACGAACCCCCACCTTATCCCTCAGCCCCACCTGCTTCTCCCCTCCTGCCATCCCCTCCTCTTCCTCTGCCTGATCCCATGGATCCTCAGCCTTCCGTTTCATCCCCTTCCCCTCCGCCCTCTTCCGCCACCGCCTCCGTGGAGACATCCCCTTCCCCTCCCTCTTCTTCCTGCCCATCGCCGACCGCCTCTTTCAGTCCTCCTGTTACCAGGTCTAAGGGACCCCTTCCCGCTCCCATGACGATTGCACCTCTTCGTGAGGTTGCTGGTCCCAAGGGTGTTATCAGAGTACATGTGCCCTTCTCCATGTCCGATCTTACTCAGCTAGAGAGGAAGTTAGGCTCATTCACCACTGACCTCACCACTTACATTTGGGAGTTTCAATGGGTCCTGCAAGCATATAGCCTCACTCATCACGACATTTACATGCTTCTGGCCAATACACTTCTCCCTGAGGAAAGGCGACAGGTCTGGGAACTAGACCAGGCCCATGCTGATGAGAATCATAGAATCAAACTCAACCACCCTACGGGCCCACATGCTGTCCTGGAGCAGGATCCTCTATGGGATTATAACACCCTTGGAGCCTTACAGTCTCGTGACCTTTTTGCATCCTGCCTCTTGTCGGGCCTGAAGAAGGCTGCCCGCAAGGTCATTAATTTTCAAAAAGTGTATAAGGTCATTCAGAAGAAGAAAGAAACACCTTCAGAATTCCTGGATAGACTAACCAAGGCCCTCCAACAGTACACAAACCTTGACCCAGAAACCCCTGATGGTCGTCATGTTTTAATGACATATTTCCTGGCCCAAAGCTACCCTGACATTAAAGCCAACCTTAAGAAGCTTGAACAGGGTCCTGCTACTCCTCAGACCGAAATCCTTGTGGTTGCTTTCAAGGTTTTCCATGGTAGGGAGGACGAAAGCGAACGCTGCAGGCAGAAGGCCGAAATCGCCAAATTCCAAATGTTGGCCCAGGTCATTCAGGGAAGGTCATCACTCCTGATAAGACGCCCCCTGGAGCTTGCTTCAAATGTGGTAAGGAGGGACATTGGGCTAAGGCTTGTCCTTCACCGAGGACACCGTCCACCCCCTGCCCAAAATGACACAAGAGGGGGCGCACTGGGGGTCAGACTGTCCAACAACCCGGAGGGGAGGTTGGTCAGCCACCCCACAACCCCAGCCTCTCCTGGGCTTGGCAGAGGAGGATTGACAGAGTCCTGGGCCTTCCCTCCCGACTATTACCATCAAGAAGCAAGAGTCTAGGGTCACCTTCCTGGTGGATGGACGCTCCATTACCTTCCTCTTGGATACTGGTGCCACTTTTTCGGTCTTGAGGGAGTACTGGGTTCCTACCACACCCTAGAAAACTCCCTCCTATTGTCGGAGTAGGAGGTAAACAGATTTTCCCTCGGCAACCCTCCCCCGCTTATCATGTTATATGCAGGGAGCTCTTTTGTCCTTCACACACTCCTTTCTTGTTATGACCCATTGCCCCATTCCCCTTCTTGGAAGGGACATACTCTCACTATTGAAGGTCACCATTCACATATCACCCCACACCTCCCCCACCTCTCATTTCCTCATGATGTTCCTAGGGACAGATACACCTCTTTTACACATTCTCCCACAACTATCTAAACCAGTTAACCCTGAGGTTTGGGACACAACTACACCCTCTATGGCTAAGTGCAGTCCTATTCATATTGTCTTATGGGACACTTCAAGATATATTAATCAACCACAATATTCTCTTACAACCATAGCCCTCCTCAGATTAGAACCCATCATCCAGGATTTATTACAGAAGGGGTATCTTAGGCCTACACACTCTCCTTTCAAAACTCCCATTCTGGCAGTTAGGAAACCTAATGGGTCCTACAGACTGGTCCAAGACCTTCGCCTCATCAACTCCTCTGTAGTCCCCATTCACCCGCTAGTGCCCAACCCCTATACCCTTCTCTCTCAGATCCCTGCTATTACTACCCACTTCTCAGTCCTAGATTTAAAGGATGCTTTCTTTTCTATTCCCTTGTCCTCAGAATCTTAGGATATCTTTGCTTTTATGTGGACTGATCCTCACACCTGCCATTCTCGTCAGCTTACCGGGACCGTCCTTCCACAGGGATTCAGGGATAGTCCCCATCTCTTTGGCCAAGTTCTTGCCCAGGACCTCACATCTTTCCACCCTACCTGTCCTGACTCTACCCTCCTTCAATATGTCGATGATCTTCTTTTATGTAGTCCCTCTTGGGAACACTCTCAATCCCACACTGCCCAGCTTCTCAATTTCCTAGCAGATAAGGGGTATAGGGTGTCTCCCCACAAGGCCCAGGTTTCCCAGTCTACTGTCACCTACCTTGGTTTTTGCCTTGCACTGGGAAAAAAGGAAATAACACTGGATAGGAGGAAACTCCTCTCTAATCTTCCGGTGCCTCATACGAAAGCCGAAATACTATCATTCCTAGGACTAGCAGGATATTTTAGGGCCTGGATCCCAAATTATTCTCTTCTAGCCAAACCCCTGTATGACCTAGCAAAGGGACCCCCTGGTGAACCTCTTGCCTCCTCCTCCCCATCACTTCCGCAGACTTCAGCAACTCCTCTTAAAGGCACCCGCCCTTCACCTTCCCGATCTTTCAAGACCATTTCATCTATATGTCCATGAAAAACGGGGATAGGCACTTGGGGTTTTGGGTCAAACTTATGGGCCTACATTTGCACCTGTGGCATATCTATCCAAGCAATTACATCCTACTGCCCGTGGGCCCCTTGCTTTAGAGCTCTGGCTGCTGGACAAATCTTACACAAAGAAGCCTCTAAGCTGACTTTCGGGGCCCTTTAACTATCCACTCCCCACATCATTTGAAGGATCTTTTAGCTTATAAGGGCCTTCAAACCCTTCCTCCATCCAGAGTTTTGTCACTTCTCACTTCCTTTCTGGAAAACCCCAATATTACGTTCCCCCTGCCCTGCACTGAACCCTGCCTCCCTACTCCCAACAACCTCCACACCTGACGCACCAGTTCATAATTGCTTGGAAACCTTGGATAATTTCCTCCCCTGTCATTCTTCCATTTCTGAGGGACCACTCACCAAGCCCTACCTTATCTGGTTTACTGATGGCAGTTCCTTTAGGCAAAATGGCACTCATTATTCTGGATACACCATTGTTTCGGCTACTAAGATTATAGAAGCCAAAGCTCTGCCTCCAGGAACCACCAACCAGTAAGCTGAACTTGTAGCAGCCACTCGTGCCTGCCTTCTAGCGCAGGGCAAATCCCTCACCCTTTATACTGACTCAAAATATGTCTTCCATATTCTATTATCCCATGCTACAATCTGGAAGGAGCAAGGTCTACTTACCACCAAAGGTAATGCGATCACTAATTCGGCTCTTATAACCAATTTGATAGAGGCTTCCCACTTACCCACCCAGTTGGGAGTTGTCCATTGTAGGTCTCATCAGAAGGACAACTTTCTTGTTGCTGAGGGCAATGCCAAAGCTGACCAGGCAGCACGGACGGCTGCTACCATTTCCAATCATGACCCCCCTGGGGGGCATATAATGGTCACTTTAGACTGTCCATCTGAAGCCCCTACTTCTTCCAGTAAGAACAAGGACCTTTTCAAGTTCCTCCATCCTCTATTCCATTCCACTTCTCAGTCCTTGACCCTCTTTTTACAGAGCTTCTTCTCCCTCATCCCCTCTGACAAAGCCATGCTACAGAATATAGCCTTGTCAGATCTGTCAGTGGACTACCCTCACACTCCTTTAAGGCCTAAACTGTTTCCCTCCCACCAAGCCCGGGGACATGTTTCTGCTGCTGACTGGCAGGTAGATTTCACCAACGTGCCCGCAGTACGGTGTACTAAATACCTCCTTGTCTTTGTGGACACTTTCTCTGGTTGGGTTGAGGCATTTCCCACTTCCAATAAAAAGGCTTCCACTGCAGCTTCAATATTACTGACAGAAATCACTCCCAGATTCGGTATGCCCACTTCCTTACAATCTGAAAATGGCCCTGAGTTTATTTCTAGAATCATACAAAAGGTCTCTCAAGCCCTCTCCTTCAAGTGGCATTTCCGCTGTCCATATCGCCCCCAGGCTTCAGAAAAAGTGAAAAGGGTAAATCGGACTCTGAAGGAAGTTCTTACCAAATTGAGAATGGAATTAAACTTAGACTGGGTCAAGCTCCTTCCCTTGGCCTTGCTTCGGATCAGAGCTCTCCCTAAGAAACCATCTTTACTGTCTCCCTTTGAGATAATGTATGGAAGACCTCTTATACCACCTGGGTTGGTTGTTTCACAGGGACCTCTCTTACGAGATTTGTCTTTGCCTCTCTCGTTTCATCTCGCTCAGAACTCTGGAAATATCAGGAGTGGCTTCTCCCGGACCCAGACTCCTCTCCAAACACTCCTCCCTTAACACCTGGGAGTTTAGTCTATTATAATACCTTGGAGGAGAAAGGGCCTCTTGCCCCAAAATGGGAAGGCCCCCATCCGGTCATTCTCTGTACCCTCACTGCCGCCAAACTCTCCTTACCAGACAACCGTCTTACCCCCTGGATTCACATTTCTAGGTTGAAGCCATACCATCAAGAAGTCTCATCGACTGACGACAGGACCATCTCAGGGGAACTCCAAGAGTCACTTCCTGAACCTCCCCTTTACTCCTGCTCTCCACACCCATCTCATCCCTTTAAGTTGAGGAACACTCGGAACCCAATTCCTCTAAAAGAAGGCACAATGAGCTCTCCCAACACTCTAGCTCTCTTTGTTTATTTTCTGTGCTCTGTTGGGACTGGTCTTCACCTTCCTCTCCTACCATGTACCAATTCATCCTTCAGGAACGATACTCAGAACACAGCATGCAGAAGGTCCGCACAATCAATGTAAATACTTGCTTCATCCACAACTGCACCTCTGTTTCCCTAAAACTGACACCTTCCAGGTTCTTCGATCCAGGTAGCTATGATGATCCTTTCATTTGCTTTCTTTTTGATCAGATTGAAAATTATTGCCGCCAGTGGCCAGAGGTTTATAATGGGTGTCCTTACTGGTCATGCATAATTCATTATACAAATCGTAAGGCCAGGATTCAGACTGGATTCCTTAAACGGCATGGGCAACATGCGAAACCAACCTCATGGTACACTTTAACTATATCTGACCCCAAAGACCAATGATGGGAATATACTGAGTTTACTGTCTACCCTCGGATAAGTGCAGCCAAACCCATAGGATGTATGACTATTTCCTGCTCCCTGATAATGCCACCTAAGGCAACCATCCAGGTAATTGAACACATCAAGGAGTCAGAATCAAAGCTTCAAGATCTTATCGATAGCCCATCCAAAGGGGATTCAGAACCTTCAACCCCCTCAGGCCCCCCCTCCCTCATGGCTTAATTTGCTATACCAAACCCTCCGATTATTAAACTCCACCCTCTTTCTGTGCCCACTTCTCAGTGCTTCCTCTGTGCTTCACTCAGTCATCTGCTTCTAGCAGCAGTCCCATTAGCGGCAAGAAATATTTCAGCAAAAACCTATAATTTCTCAAAGAAAGGACAACCCCTACATGTGGCACGCATCCCACAGTGGGAAAGTTATTCCACCAATGCTTCATTCCCTTTCATCTGTTTCTACCCGCCAACAATGAATCCTTTACCCATTTGTGCCTTGAGCTATAGCACCCCATCGAGCCCTGCGTTTATGCAACCTGGACATTTCCTCTGGTGTAACGTGTCTTTAAGTACCTCAACGACCAATGTCTCTGGCACCTGTTTCTAGGTTACTGTAGTTCCTCAGCTGTCTTTGTACACTTCTGCCGAATTCTGACAACTGGTCCCACCTTCCCGCACCCGTAGGGCAGTCTTTCTGCTGGTTCTGGTAGGCCTCACTTTAACAACCTCAGTGGTGAGTCTTGGACTCTCTGGTGGAGCTATAGGTCATGCTCTATGGGCATCCAATGACCTTCAACAAAAACTGCAAGAAGTGTTCGATACCACTGCTGAATCTCTGGGCTCCTTGCAGCGGCAGGTTATTTCATTGGCACAGGTGGCTTTACAGAACCGAAGGGCGATTGATCTCCTCACTGCAGAAAAAGGGGGTACATGCCTGTTCCTCATAGAGGAATGTTGCTACTATGTTAATGAGTCTGGGCTAATAGAAAAGAATGTTGTTAAATTGCAGGAATTATCGACCCAATTGCTCAAACCCACCTCCCCTAATCCCATAACGGGGTTCTTCCAATCCTCTCTCGCCACATACTTGCTACCTTTCTTGGGGCCCCTTATTGGGATGCTCCTTTTTTGCTCTCTCTTGCCCTGTATAACGAAGTTCCTTCAAACCCAATTACAGAAAATTTCTAATCAAACTTTCAACCAGCTTCTGCTTAGGCATTACCAGCCTCTGATGACCAATGAACCCCCAACAACTTCAAGAGAGCTCACTCAGTGCTGAAGCTTACTACCAGGCACGATGGAATGTAACGGACATCGGACAGCGGGAGACAATGAGCGCAGAGGATCTCTTAGTCTGCCATCCTGTATTTTTGAGCCTTTATGTCCTTTTAAGCCTTCTCATGGCCCTCGGCCTCTTCTCTGTCAGTCCCCCAACATGGAACTCCTGCCAAAAACTGACCTTTGAGTTAATTTTTATCTTCATCCTGTTTTTGTTTGCTCTGATCTTCTTCAGGTGCTGGTGACACCATGTCGAGGCAACGCTTCCAATACTTCCTAGAATCTCTGTTACAAGACCAGTGGCTGATACCAACAATCTCCTCCATCCAGGACTGGTTCGATGCCATCGATGACTTGTGGCTTCAAGGAACCTTTATAGACTTCACCCCTACCAATGTAGCTGTCTATAGTCACTGGGTTTTATTTCTGGTTGCCTTGGTATCCCCAGACCTGCCCCCGAACATTCCTCCACTTCCCCTTTCTAGGTCCCACGCCGCCCCCGCACAGTAGGAAGCAGCCAGATTTGACCAACGACGCCCCAGTTCCTAAGAAAACAAAAAGGGAGGAATGTTGGGAAAAGGTATTATGGCAGCCACATCCCAAAAAAACCCCAACATGGCACCTGAGGAGCTTCTCTTCCTGCCTTCCCCTTTCCCGCTGGCACCCAAAACTCCCGCTGGCGCCAATTCTCCTGCCGGCACCAATATTCAAATCTCGCTGGTGGGGAACCTTAGCCCCAATAAGAACTAATTTCGTGGGCTCTGGAACTGACATCTGGAAGAACTTACCAATAAACAGGTGATCCATCATTTACCTAAGCCCTGCCACCTCTCCTTAGATCTATATAAGCCCACAGCCTTTTGTAATAAAGTGGAACTCCTCCAGTAATTTGTCTCACATCGCTTCTTCTTTCAGGACTCTGGAAGATTTTTTGCTTTAATGGGTTATGGAGACTGATGTTTACTTGTTTAGAATTTAAAATTTGTAGGATAATTCAGCAGTCTTTTCATTTTGAATCTGAAAATCTAGAATCACTTTTGTAATCTGTAATGAGCTTTGAAAGAGCTCATCATATCTAGGCTCAAGGTTTCTGCTTCTTTGCTGCCCTGAATGGAGCAGCTTTCCTCCACTGGGTCCTTGCCCCATGGTGGAATACCTCCCCTTGGGGATAGCAATGGAGTCACCTATTTAAGAACTGAGACCTCTGGAACTGTTAGCCCCAGAGAAGCTTTTCCTCTAGTTTGTTCTTGTTGGGGGTCTTGGTCAAAGAGAGAGAAAAAAGGCTAATTAAAACAGCCATACATCACTGTGTCCAGCTGGAAAAATGCGTGTGTGTGTGTGTGTGTGTGTGTGTGTGTGTGTGTATGATGTTGAATCAGGTCCTTGAACACACTGGAGAAGCTCTATAATGTGCACATCCCATCCCTAGGGTTGGAGCTTCCTGGCCTAACCTCAATCCTGTTACAATGAGGCCGAACTGTCAACAGGAATTTTGGAGGGATACAGTCAAACCACAGCACATGATAAATAAGAGTCCAGGGGGCAGGTCCTTATTATATGTGCCCTGTGTAAAGGGAGTCTTTTAGGTTGCACTGAAGGATATTAGATAGGAACTCAGATCTTGATAAAGACAGAAAGAGGTCCCATATTCATGACAATCATAAAAGCTAGTGCTACTTTTATTTTCTACATGTAAGACAATAATGTATCAAAACACCCAATTTTATTCTATGTCATCAAATAATTATCATATATAACACTGTAACATGAGTAACCGAAGGGGAGGAGTTGGAGAGATACAGCAGCCACATCTGTACACAACTGAAGTCATGCTGTTATAGATTCACATCAGAATGGCATCTATTTCTCATGTTAAATGGAACCCCATAGGAACCACAAAGAAAGGCTTGTACAGCATACTCAAAATGAGAGGTAAGAGTATTGAAATATTTTACTGCAATCATGAATAAATAGGAGGAAAGATAATCAAATAACCAAAGCAAGTCCCAATGAATCAAAGCTTGTGCTGTTCTCCTTATCCTTATAAGGATACAAGGCACACTGAACCAAGGGCCAATGCTGTTGTCCTTATAAGGGCACAAGCCAAGCTGAAACAGCTCCCCCCACCCACAATCTCCTTATAGGACACAAACCACACACTCCCCTGGATGACACTCCCCTGAGAGGATTGGGCCCACAGCTGGTGCCCCTGGGAATGGGGATGTCTTGTCCCTTAAAGATTTTTAGGTTTCCTTTCATCTCATGCCTAAATGACCAAAAGGCAGGAAAAGAGCATCAACGAGGTATTGCTTGTGTTGGAAAGTGAGACCTTTCTACTAACCTGGAGGTGTTAGGAATTGGTGGATGGGGAAGTGCTATCTAGTTATTTCTTTTTCTTTGATAATCAGCTACCTGTCTTTTTCCCCTTTCTCAGGTGGTTGGCAGATGGTTGGTAGACAGGCTGGCTAGCTGGGAATTACTAGAGAAATGTCTGGTACATATAATAAATTGTAACTGTATATTTCTGTTGTATTGTGGTGGCACCTGCTCCTCCACAAAACTTCTTCAGAGACCCTCACCATAACTGTTCAGCAAGAATTTCTGCAGAAGAGTTTTCAGGCAAGAAGGCCTTGGTCTGAAGCCTTCTCGGAGGCATTTACATTTCAAAGGAAAGTAGTTAGATCCCAAAAGTTCTTCACAATCCCAAAGATAAGAATGAATGGTGCAAATTAGATTCCCTGAAACCAGCTGGCAAGAAAGGGGAAGGGAACTCTCCCTTTCCCAGGGACTGATTTTCACAAACAGCATCCTTGAATTATTTTTGTATCTAGGCCTGGGTTGACTGCAATAGGAAAAAAACCTACTTTTATGTGGACTTTTGCAGATTGTAAGCCTCTGAGCCCCCCTTCCCCTACATACTGGGCATAAAGTTATAAACATTTTTGAACTCGGGGTTCAGGGGGATGAACTAATTTAGGTGAAAGCCCCCTCTGGACTGCTGCAGCTAAAAAACCTGCTTCCTGCTAATTCCTCGGTGTCCAGCCTCATCTGTCCTACAACAGTCTTACAGCATCTAAATCCCTTATTCTCATATACTGAAATATTTGTGTCTACAAATTTCCACTGATTTAACCTATTTTTATACTGTACATGGGGGGGCTGGGATTGTGGCTCAGCGGTAGCACACTTGCCTGGCATGTGTGAGGCACTGAGTTCAATTCTCAGCACCATGTATAAATAAATAAAGGTCTATCAACAACTAAAAAAAATACTGTACATGGAATACTGCTGTTCTCATGATAGAAAAAATCTACATTGTTTCATATGTGTTTTGTTTGTGCAGAGAACAAAAGAGCAAATGCATTCTGCATAAAACCTGCCCCTTTATGTTACCAAGCTAAGCATTAGTCCTTATACAAATCAACCAACAATTACTTGGCATAAATTGTAATAAACAGATGTGCATTTTCCCTCAAGGACTTTATCTTTTCCACTATGGGAATGGGAGGAGCTTCCACTGGCATCCAAATCTGTTTTGAATACTATTGCTGAGTAACAAACTGTCTCCAAACTTAGTAGTGAAAAATATAGACTGAATCATGGTTATAAGTTTTGTTGGATCAGAAATTAGGACAGAGCATAGGGGAGATGGCTTGCCTCTGCTTCAGGTTCTCTGGTATCTCATCTTGGAAGACTCACTGACACATATGGGACTTAATGGTTGGTGACCAGAATCATTGGGAGTCTCATTCACATGTCTGGCACCTGGACTGAGATGTCTTGCATACTGACCTCAGCAGGATTGTCAATCAGAGTACATGTATGAGTCTTCTCCATACATCTGTGCTCTCCCCAGAAGTGGCAGCCTCAGGATAGTTGAACATATAACTTGAAAGCTGTGGCTCCAGTGCAAGGGTTCCAGTGGGCAAGGCAGAAGCCCCATTGCCTGTTATGATCCGGCCTTGGTGGTCACATAGTATAACCTCTTGTAGGGCATGGCTGCCCGCTTCCAGGTCTTGGGGCTACACATGTGGCTGGGATGGCTCCTGTTTGATCAGCCAGGAGGTGGTGCTGTGGGCAGTAATGGAGAAGGCGGACCACCTCCAGGATAGGTCTGGGACTCTTCTACCCTCATGGACAACTCATGCCTTCCCTTAAGGACTATGGGATGGGTGTACACGTGAACTTGCTCTACCCCTCTGACCTTTATTCTGATTGGCTCCTGTGCAGTGTATAAGCTGTGTGTACTTCCTCATTAAATGAGATCCTGTTTCCACTCGTCTCTCTGGCACATCTGATTGTCTTCCCGCGAGGGAGGGCTGGGTGCGGCCCGCCAGTCAACCTTTACCTCTCTTGGCTTGTCTTGGTTGGGGCGTGCTTTCCCCACTTCTCCCGCCAGTCAGGAGGAGATGGGGGGGGGGGCTAAAACCCCTGACATCTGGCGCCTGGAAGAGGGACGCCAAACCCGGACGCTGAACATGGACACAAAGGAAGTATTGGTGAGCCAAGCCAAGCAAGTTTCAAGGTAAGGGTATACCTGGTAAGATGGGGCAATCTTATACTAAGTACGATGACCCAGGTTGTGAAGCCACTGTTAAGGAGCCTCTTGGGTTACAGCGAGTCAGTCCTCTAGCTGCCCAGGAGAAGAAAGATTTAAAACCTCACTCTGACAATGTCCTCCTAGATCCTTTTGATTCCTGGCCTGGTCCCCTGGGTTCCACACCAAGTGCCCCTGTCCTGGAACACATAGTAGAGAGTCAGGATGGGGAATGGCCTCCGTCATATTATCACCCCCCCGCGGAAATTCTCTGCCCTCTCATGCAAACCCGGAAAAGCCGGGTAAACCGGCCATCTTGTATGGCTTTCCCAGTAAATGCTAACCCTGAGAGAAATAGACTGGCTTTATGGTATCCCTGGGAGGCCCAAGATTTGAAAGAACTCAAAAAGGCCCTCTCCGAGGATGGACCTAATTCACCCTGGGCTGAAATCATCCTCCAGGATCTGGCCCACCAACAATGTACCACCCAAGACTGGAAAAACTTACCCAAGGCCATGCTTCCTGGTCCCCTGTACCTGAAGTGGTGTGCTTTTTTAAATGAGGAGTGCCATGCTCAGGCTGAGAGGAATCAGGCTGTTAATCCCCCAGTTCCTGTAACTTATGGGATGCTGTTAGGGTCCAGTGATCAATTTTCCACAGGCCTTCAGCAGGCTGCTATCCCTGCCCACTACCAGGAGCAAGTACGGGCTTTAGGACTGGCGGCATGGAAAAAGTTGGAGGAAGGCCCCTCAGAGCCCCCGATAGCAGGAATTACTCAGAGGGCTATGGAGGATTTTGCCACCTTCATCCAGAGGGTGGAAAAGAGCCTCCAAAGGAAATTCCCCCCAGGGCCCCTTCGAGACCAGTTTGTCAAGATGCTGGTCTGGGAGGGGATGACCAGAGTCCACAAGTTAGCCTGTGTGGGGATGAAGGACAGATCTATGGGGAGGTGGATAGTGGCCACTAACGATGTCGGTACTCAAACCCACCAATCACAGTCGTTGGTCACGGCCTTGCAGGCCCAAACGGCTTCGCTTGCTGAGGCCCTTACTACACTGCCCTTGCCTCTTCCAGTGGCGCTGGGAAAGGGGTTTGTTATGGATGTGGTCAATAGGGCCACTTCAAGAGAGAGTGCTCTACAGGCCGAATAAGACCCGGTGCCCCACAGGGACGTCCCTCAGGCTGGACTAAGGGACAAACTCCACCTAAGACGCCTTGCCCCTGGTGTAGAAAGGGATTCCATTGGTGGAGGGATTGTAAGTCTAAATTTGATATTGAGGGGAAGCCTTTAAACTAATAATGGGGCACCCTCCAGTCCTGTCACCCAAAGGAGGCACTCCGCCTAGTGGCCCGCCTAGGGCCCACTGGACAATCCCAATAATCCCAGGAATTAGGCCAAAAATGGATATCTTCATAGCAGGGAAAAAGTTCTGCTGCTTGATTGACACTGGAGCGGATCGGACAGTATTAAGGAAAGAGGAGGTTCCCCCACAATGGAAGCTGATTCCCGGACCTCAGTTATTGAGGGTGGCGGGGGGGGGGATACAAGGTCTGAAGAAACCAAGGACTGGCTTATTTGGAAGGATGTAGATGGTAGTCAGGGAGAAGTATGCCCTCTAGTGGTGTCTGGCCTGACAGCTAATCTGTTGGGACAGGATATTTGGGGGAAAGCTGAGGTGTTCATCACCACAGATCACAAAGGGATATATGACGATATCCTAGAGGAAGAAGAGTGCCAACAACAGTTTGCCCATTGGGTCCCCTTAGCAATTACCGGGGGTATTCATCGAGGCAGAACACTTCTGCACCCTGTGTGAGGCCTCACCCCCAATCCTAAAGGCCACTGTTCCTACTGTCCCCGCCATTCAATGGTTCCGGGCCCTCCAGTGTGGGTGGAACAGTGGCCACTTCTCCTAGATAAACTACAAAAGCTAAAGGAAATAATATTAAAACAATTGACCTTAGGGCATATTAGGCCCTCCCTGAGCCCTTGGAATAGTCCTGTATTTGTCATACAAAAGGCCACAGGGAAATGGAGAATGTTACAGGACCTAAGAAAGATTAATGAGCGGATGATTCCCATTGGTACCCCCTTATGAGGGCTACCCTGGATCCCCTCCATCCCTCGGGATTTGACTCTCATTGTGATTGATATCAAGGATTGCTTCTTTTCTATTCCCCTTGATCCCCAGGACTGCAAGAAGTTTGCCTTCTCCATTCCCTCTGTTAACTTCCAGGGGCCAGACCAAAGATATGAGTGGATGGTGTTACCCCAGGGCATGGCTAACAGTCCAGCTTTTTGTCAACATTATGTTTCACAAGTCCTGCAACCCCTTTGGAGGTGACCGGATATAATTCTATGTTTACATGGATGACATCATTATTGGGGTGGTGGATGCCAAAGCATTAGGCTCTGCCTATACGGAACTCCAGACTCTCTTACAAAAGGGAGGATTATATATATCTAATGACAAGGTCCAGTCCTTACCCCCTTTTAAAATTCTAGGGGCCGAACTTAAGTTAGACTCTGTCTGTCCCCTTAAGTCTCAATTACTTTTCCAGTCGTCCTATACCTTGGTGGAATTACAAAAACTGTTGGGCAAACTCAACTGGTTGAGGCCTTGGCTTCACCTGCCTACAGAAGACCTGCTTCCGCTTTTCGACTCTAAGAGATAAAGTCCCCACAGAAGTCATCACAATGACTCCATTGCATCAATCAATATTCCAAAAGATTCAGTCAGCCTTAGATGCAGCACAATTGGCTTGCTATAGGCCCCAATGCCCACTCTGTCTTTAGATCCTTCCTGGTTTGGAGCTTTCTTCGGCCGCCATTACCCAGTTAGGTGAGCCTCTTCAATAGATACATGTGACTGTGGGAGGGGCCCCTAGGGTCTATTCCCAACTTGACCAGTTGGCTGATCTGATTGTTAAGGATAGGGATATTTCCTTGAGACATTATGCGCAGGATCCTGATGTGCTAGTAGTCCCCTACCGGTTTTTGGACTTTGAATGGGTCAGAAGAAACCATAGTCAGGTATCCAATGCTTTGGAAGGTTTCATGGGAAAGGTGGATTGTCATTATGGTACTTTGAGATGGGTGACATCATTCTCGAGGTTACAATGGACACCCCCCATACTTTTTTCCACCAGACCCCTCACTAAAGTGATAATGTCTTTACTGATGGGGGAAAGGCAGGATCTGCCGCTGTGGTGTACTCTGCCTCTTCCCCTGTCAGTGAAGGAAAAAGTACCCACTATTTTGAGCCAGTTATGGGATAATTTAAGGAACTATATGCAGTTGCCTTGGCCTTGACCCATCTCCATGGACTGATGAACTTATTTTCTGACAGCCTATGTGTAGTCAACTAGTACCAACTCTAGTGTCAGCATATATTAAGTTGGACAAAACCCCAATTACTCCTCTAATGATTCAAGTCCAATCCTTGTTAAAAGAGCAGGCTGAGCCCATTTTTCTGCAGCATCTCAGGGGACACCAAGAATTACCTGGAATCTTGACACAGGGGAACCAAATGGCTGATCAATTGGCTACCAATGGGACTATCATAGCTACCGCTCAGTCTCAACAGAACCTTCAGATGGCTCAAGGACTTCATGAACTTACTCACTTAAACTGGAGAGTGTTACATCAAAGATTCCCCCTGATTCCCATAAAAGGTTTTAAAAAGATCATAAGGACATGTAAATCATGTATGCCGTTTTTACAGGTCCCACCTCTTCAATCCCCTGGGGGTCAACCCCAGGGGCCTCAGACCTAATGTCGTCTGGCAAACTGATGTGACCCACTATGTACCTTTTGGAAAATTAAAAAATATATATTTATGTCTATAGATACTTATTCACATGCTTGTTGGGCAACTGCTCAGTCGGGCAAAAAAGCTTGACATGCTGAAAGTAATTTCCTACAATGTTTTGCCATTTTTGGGATTACCCCTACAGGTTAAAACAGACAATGGGCCCTGCTTTGTGAGCAAATCATTACAAGAATTCTTCCAAACTTGGAATATTAAACATACCACTGGAATACCATACAATCCAAAAGGTCAAGCTATAATTGAGAGGCATAATAAGACCTTAAAGGACCAACTAATAAAACAAAAAGGGGGAAGCAACCCCCAGGACCAATTAAGGACAGCCATGCTTACACTAAATATTTTAAATTTTTCCAAAGACCAATCTCTAACTGCTTTCCAGAGACACTGGTCTAGTCAGACACCTTATTTAAAGATAGAGGTCCAAAGGAGGGACCCTCTTACTGGATCATGGCACGGTCCTGATCCCTCATTAGTGCAGGGAGGGGATTTGGGTGTGTATTCCCGATTGAGGAGCCAAGTCCAATTTGGGTATCTGCTAGAGATCTAAAATATTGTTCACCAGAACAAAAATTATTACCCAAGAGCACCCCCTCTTGAGGTAGGATTCTTTATTTTCTCATTTGTAGGAATGAAAAGACCACTCTGGACGCTTTGCCTGGTTGTGACCGGACTCCTCATCATCTCCTTCATGGCATTCATCGTGGCCACGAGGATGGGAACTGGACTTGCTGGCCTCAGTGCACCATGTTGTCACACTACCTGCAATCTCAACTCGACTCCTTGGCTGTGGTAGTCCTCCAAACCTGCTTACTGCCCAAGGAGGAGGACTATGTCTGTTCCTACAGGAGGAGTGCTGTTTCTACTAGGCTCCTCCGGTTTCTCAAGGATCGAGCCAGAGCTATTCAACTGATGGTGGTCTAGCAGCAATATGCCGTCTTACAAGATACTGACTGTGAACCCTATGAGATTGGCCACGGCCCCTACCGGGATATGCAGATGTAAGCCAGGAGCAGAGCCATCTCCCTTCCTTGAGGCTTCCCATTGGGCCTTCAGACCCTGCAGGTAGGATTGCCTGAAGAGCTAGAGTGGTAGTCAATGACGGGTAAGATCCCCAGAGGGGGACAACCTAAGACAGGCACACTTTCGAGTAAGGCAAACACCTGCTAATAAAACAAAAAAGGGGAGATGTAGGGCATGGCTGCCCGCTTCCCAGTCTTGGGGCTACACATGTGGCTGGGATGGCTCCTGGCGATCAGCCAGGAGGCGGTGCAGTGGGTGGTGATAGAGAAGGTGGACCACCTCCAGGATAGGTCTGGGACTCTTCCGCCCTTGTGGACAGCTCGTGCCTTCCCTTATAGACTATGGGATGGGTGTACATGTGAACTTGCTCCACCCCTCTGACCTTTATTCTGATTGGCTCCTGTGCAGTATATAAGCTGTGTGTACTTCCTCATTAAAGCAGATCCTTCTCTCTGGCGCATCTGATTGTCCTCCCACAAGGGAGGGCTGGGTGTGGGCCGCCAGTCAACCTTTACCTCTCTTGGCTTGTCTTGGTCGGGGCGTGCTTTCCCCACTTCTCCTGACAACCTCTATTCTATTTTATTGTTTGAAGATGTTATCAGTCTATCCAGTTTTCCCCAAGAAGAAGATATAAACCTCACACCTTGATGGGAGGCATGTAGAAAAGTTTTTTTTTAAAATATTTATTTATTAGTTATTGGCGGACACAACATCTTTGTTTGTATGTGGTGCTGGAGGATGGAACCCGGGCCGCACGCATGCCAGGCGAGCGCGCTACCGCTTGAGCCACATCCCCAGCCCCAGTAGAAAAGTTTTATAGTCATGTTTAAAACCCCTCACTTCTAAGTATTAGAAACTGAAGTATAGAATCCTGTGGAAGGCAATCTGATCTTAATTCATTTCATCACCCTGTCTTTGGGCCTCATTTTCATTGACATGTCTCATTCACTTTTTATGAGAAATCAGAGCTCCCCATCATGCCCTGAATGTGCTGGCAACATGGTGGTGAAAAAACTCTTATGTCCTTTCCTGAATCCAGTGCTTATCATGAATTAAGCCAACTTTGAGAGAGGAACCCTTGGCACTGGCTGGACCAGTGGCAGCGAACCTTCCTAATGTTCTGAACATTAATAGAACCCATGCTTTGTTCAGGGCAAAGCAGTTAGGTGCAGAGTAACAGGCTGCATGGGCAAGCATGCTGAGAACAGTGACCTACACCAAACCTCCATCTACCCCACAGCACCCTTTCTCCTTAGGATCTTGTCCACTGGTCTCATGCTTCTCTCAGAGTGCAACAGTTTTCTGGAAATACACAGAGCCAGGGAGAAAGCAGCATTTTCCTGTGGATTCAGATGTTTGAGCTATGTTCTTTGGGGCTATAGGACTCCTGTGAGAGACTCTTCCTTAGCTTCATCAGGGATCTTTAGAAAATAAGGTGGCTGGATGTCAGGACCTTGGATCATGGCACAGAGATCTTGGGACTTGAGACCCACTGGCAACAGGGAGGTGAAGATGTTCCAATGGACTGCCAGGATTTCAATGACACCCTACATCCTGGTTCAGCTGGTGTATAGTCCTGGTACTGAGTGCCAGAGGTGGTGCTTCCTGCCCACCCTGCCAGAAACTGATGTGCCTGAGTGTGCTATAGAATGTCTGTCAGCTGTGGCCAGTAATCCTGTCCTTGCCTAGATTCACAGCACCTTGCCCACTGGCCCCAAATGTCTTATCACATAAGATAAAAAGGATGCGGCAACCATCTCCACTCCCATAGTGTCACCCAGCAGCAGCTGGCAGATCCAGGTGTAGTCTTTCTTTTGTGAGTATTGCTCAGGACAGAGCAGGACCTTTAGCTAAGAATCATAACAACTCTATATTTATTGAGCCCTTATTATGTTTTACACATTATAAACAATGTGCATACTCTGCTTTCATCAACATAACAAATCTGAAGTATCAAGTATCCCAAGCATAAGTACTGCTAAATATTCACTGGCATTACATAGTGACAGATGAGTTTGGAAAAGGCTGATAGTCTAAACTGCAATAGAAATGGTAATTCTCCAGGAAAGGAGTACATGTAGAATTTTCCAACCTTACTTAGTCATAAGGCAACTTGGAGAACTGGGTATTTTAAGAAACACAAAATTGAAGCTTGAGCAGATGGTATAGAAATGAATCGATAAAATACGGTGTCCTATGAGGAGTGGTCTAAGAGGCATTTGGCAATAAGTAGATTTTAAACCATCATGGTGGAACTCATGCCACTGTCTTTGAAAATGAATATTCATGATATACATGGGATAGCTAGTGCCTCTGGAAGTTCACTATGGTTTATCCTTAGAAGACTAGCATCTACTTTAAAACTCTCCAAAGAAGGCTGCAATGATATCACAGGTGCAAGGAGCTTCATCTGCTGCTTACTACCAGTCACAAGTACAAGGTAGAAAATGCTGAGCCACTGAGGTGTTCCCAGGCTGCCCCTCTGATGTGTCCATCTTCTTCAAGAATGTGGAAGGCTCTTTCCTGAGTACAGTACTACATGGAGCCCAGGCCAAAGCCACCCCAGGACTGATATAAACTGCAATCTGACCCTCGTTCTGTTTGTTATTCTAAATCTGCATCCTAAATACACTCTTCTTTCCTTTTCTTCTTCTGATATCATCAAAATATTTCAGTCTGTTTTTGCAGCATTTATACATCTTTTATACAACTTCATATTCATTCCACCAAATGCTTTTGAAAGCACTGATTGTAGAAGGGAGGGTTAGAGTTAGAGTTAGAGTTAGGGGTTAGGGGCAGACGAATGGGGGGTAAACAGCAAGAGATCAGTGGGTAGCCAGGGCTGCCTTCAGAGAAACAGTATTACCTCTGCTTGAATCCCAAGTTGTGGAGCGACAAGGAATGGCAGCCTCCCTCTAGTTGCCATCTTGGAACTCCCTCTGCCCTCTGCCTTTTAACCTCTTTGTCCTGTTTGCCCTGTGTAGAAGATATTACAGCATTATTGCAAAGGATTTTAAAAAATATTTCTCCTAGTAAAAACAAACACACAAGCTTCCCAAAGGCCAGTTTTAAAAAATTAAAGAAAACCAAAGGGAACATAAAGCTCACTTGAGAGGAGTGGAGGAAAGCATGGGCACATCCTGTCCCTGGCAGAGAGACTGGAGGTGCAGCCACATCTCATTGCTCTCTCTTTCTTCCTTCCTGTATCTACACCAATATTGTTTTGCCTTCTGCCTTTGTATTTCCAAGACACATGCCTAATTCCTTGCTCAGCACAGGTCCCGTGTGAAGTGCTTCCTGCTAGTCCTTCCTACAGGTGTCTTCCAAGTCTGTGGCTTTCTACATACCCCCTGAAAATCCTTCCCAGATGGGTTCAACCACCCCTTATGCCTCCTCCTCAATTGTGTTACTCCTTGCTTTCTAGACAAAGTCTAGAGTCCTTTAGAAGGTTCTGTTTGGCAGAGGCATCTGAACCAAAGGATGGTCCTCTGTAACACTTAATAGGGGTGGTGCAGTCCTGTATGAAGATGGTCCACCTGGTCTCTTTTATGGGAAGCTGACTTTAAGGAGAGGGGTCCTACCTGGTAGTACTGCTGAGGAGCAACCTGGTTTCTTTCCCCAGCTACCTGCCAACGACATGGAGGAGGACAACTAGGCTCCTAAATAAAACATCTTTCATTTCCTCTATGGGAATAGCTACACCCAGCATCCCCTGTTCCACAGAGTGCACTAGCAATTCATCTGTTTCGTGGGCTGGAACACTTGGGTTTCCAGGGAGGTGTGTGAGGAGGTGGATGTGGCTGTGTGTGCTTGTGGGGGGAGAGGGATGGACTGACTGGAGAGACACAGGAAGGTGAGTAGTTGCAGGTGGGATCTGGGGAGGAGAAAGCTTTGGAGGCTGTGCAGGAAGCGAAAGACTTCCTTGGCAGTCATAAGTTTGTGTGTGGGTGTGTATGTGTGCATACCCAATATGTATGTCAATTTACTCTGTGCAATCTAACATTTGGTGGTAACTTATCATAGATACACAACTGATTTAAGTAATAAAAGAAAGTCCAATTTCAAGAAAATAAATTCCTATCTTGAGGAAATATGAAAGTACATAAAATTGTAAAGCCAAGTTCAGTTTCAATGCAATAAGTGAACTATATAGTCTAATAAAGCAGAACTTAGGTGACTTTTTTAAGATATATATCTTTGCTCTTTTTTTTTTTTTGTGGTGTTGGGGACTGAACCAAGGTAGGTCCTTGTGCATGCGATGCAAACCAACTGAGCTGTATCCCCAGCCCCTATATCTTTGCTCTTTAATATATATTTATATACAGATACATCTGCCAATTGTAAACTATAGTGTACTTTAAAGGAATGGGTAAAATGAGATGAACGGAACCTTAATGCTATATATATATATATATATATATATATATATATATATATATATTCCATTCATTCAATCTTTGCACAATTAATTTCTACTTTCAACCTAAGTAGATTTACAGTTTAATTATTTGTCCAGAACACTGAGAGGTACTCTTTAGTTTTAAACAAATCTGCCAGGCTTATTGATATGTAGAATGTATAATGGAGTTTAGATGCTATAAGATGCATCCAAGCATGTAACTTTTTAAAAAATATTTTAATTTTTGATGGTCACAACACTTTTTAAAAAAATATTTATTAAGTTTTAGGTGGAAACAATATCTTTATTTTACATTTATGTGGTGCTGAGGATCGAACCCAGTGCCTCATGCATGGTAGGTGAGCGCTCTACCACTGAGCCACAACCCCAGCCCCCCAGACACTTTTATTTATTTATTTTTATGCGGTGTTGAGGATCAAACCCAGTGCCTCACACATGCTGGCAAGTGCTCTACCACTGAGCCACCACACCAGCTTCAGCATGTAACTTTTTGATGTACGCAAGCAGGAATATCACCAACATTAAAGCGTTATTCTACTGAAATCAGAGACAATGATAAACCTGTCTCTTGATAAAATCAACTCCTCAAACTTGATTAGGTGGGACACCAAAAAAATTGTTATTTGTCAAAGCATCTTTTCAAAATTTTCCAGAGATAGCATAATTTAGTTACCTCATATAAAATAGAAAAATGGGCTCAATTTTTATTGAAAAGAAAGCTGAAAATATGATGTCCCTTAACCTTACGTAACATATAATACAGAATATGCTCCTGATAAATGTTGTCCATGTTAATAATAGGTAAAATGTGGCAGTGACATCCACATATAGTTAATTCATTTATCACTAGGCTAAATAAATCTAATAATTATACCTTGATATATTACTCCTTTATAGCCTAAAGAACATAGTTAATAGAGTAATGCCTCTCTCAATGTTTATTTGTAAGATATTTGTAGACTGTTAATCATGGCTACTAGAAAGATGATATCAAGATGAAGTTATTTTATAGAGAAAAAATAACTTCAAAACCCTTAATATCCTGTAGTTATCAGCTTTTGTGAGGGCTCTTTTCTTTCCAGATTCAAGCTTATGATCCTGAGCTCTGAGTGTGGGGCCAAAATCACACCCGGATTCCTTAGAAGTCCTGGAACCATGTTGGCTTGAGGTCATCAGTCTGAGGGGAGGTATAAAATTCTGTATCCCTGGCCTGATGACAAGGTCATTTATTGTCTATTTAGGATGCTCAAGGATCTAACTACTTAATCCACTCCTGTCCACCCACCCACAGCCACCCTCTGCACATGCTGAAGCACTCTGACTCTCCCAGTCAGCTTCACAGCCACACAGGTGACCTCCTAGAAATGTGCTGGATGCTCCATGGCTGCTAAGCCAGATCTGAGAGAGAACAGTTTGTCACACAGGATATGTTTGAAATCTTTACAAGCAACTGATCCCAAATTCAGCTTTGATGAAAGGTTGATCTCAGTCTAAAGTGAAACTTTAGCCACGGATCTCTCTCTCCCACTGGAATTTGTCTTTTCACCTTCTCCTTTTAATTCATCTTGGGCAAGCACCTCCTAAGATCCCAAGCATGGAGATTTATTCATAACAAAGTGAATTTGCAATAATAGGATATTCCATGTAACTCTTCCCATATTCCACAATTTTCATCTCATTTTCTAAATAAAGGGTTTAAGCCAGAATTTATTTCTTAATATTTGCTGCGTTCATTCTGGTTCCATTTTCCCCAGTCACCTCTGACATTTTAGATAGATGTTGAATAAAAATTGTTTCTGAGGTAAATGATCCTGCCTGTATTTTATATATTCAGTGGTCACAGCCTAGAATGTTTTGAATGGGCATGTAGGGGCTGTGGGAGGGAATTACTTTAAAACTTGAAATGAGAACCATAGGATTTTCCTAGAGTTTTAATGTTATTGGTGTATTTTGAACTATACTCATGTTAAATAGTTTTGAGAGAGTTGCTGTTTTGAAAACTTATTGTTCCTCATTAGTTTTGTGATGAGTGTTATAACAGGTTTATGTACATAAATATTTTTAATTTAAAGACTTTGGTTTTTAATCTTTGAATCTATTGTATCGCTTACATTGATAGCTCAGTGGTAACACCCCAAAGTCTTGTAAATATAAAATTTTCATTTGATGTTTAATCATCATTATTGTAAATATTGAGCTGCTATTTTTTAACTTGCCTTGACATGTCTGTCATTTTAAATTAAGTCTGCATTTCAAGACAGCACATGTGCTATGTGCCTTTGAAGATCACAGCACAGTGTATTTTGTGGAGAAATGTAATGAGGATGAAATTCTTCTTACCTTAATAACACATACGTTCATGTCATTCTGGACTGTTTGCGGAAAAACTGTGTTTAACAGGGTTGTCATCAATTGACCAAATTGCTGACCTGTGGGGAAAAGAAAACAGTTCAATTATTTTTCACATAGGAAAAAAACAGAGAAAGTGGCAGATCCTAAATTGAAGAGTGGAAACATGAAACATGGGGAGGACACTGAGGGAGAGACAGCACAGGAAGAGTCAAAGAAACAAAATTCTTAGGGAGTTGTATAACAATCATAAATCCCCAATCAAAGATATGCTGTCCTGGTAATGGTCCAAGGATGGGGACACAGGGAATGGTAGACTTTGCTACTGGACAGCCCTCTCGGTGTGGCCCTTCCCTAGTAGGGAGCCAGGAGCCTATGTCGCTGCAGAACATGGCAGCTGGTATGGTTATCATCTGTGGAGACACCCTGCATAAGCCAGCTGCCCAGTCATGGGGGCACAGGCAAAGGGCTTGGTTGGAGGCAGCTCTTATTATCCTGATGAGGCTGTAAAAAGGGAATTGAAGGTCAGCTCTGGTTGTGAAAGGATTTGATTTCTCATTTATGTCCTTCATCTGGGGCTTATTCAACAATCTGATGGGAACTTTTATAATTTTACCCAGTTGAGGGGGTATGGTGTGTTCAACAGACCCTGGGTAAGCTCTGAGGGCTGAGGTGGTGGGTGTAGCCTCTCCTCCCATGGTGCTCCTTGAAATGGTTGGCCCTTGAGGGCAGTCAATCTTCTCTTAGGACGGGACTCAGGGACCTGGGAGGACAATAACTGTAGTAGGGGAGGAGCTATGAAGGACAAGACTTTACACATGTCCTGGGATGGCCCAAGGACTCTAAGAGCCATGGAGCTGACCCAGGGCCAGTATGGCTGCTCAAAGAAATATTCCAGTGTTGTGATGTTGACCAGTGTCCACTGACACAAGAAACACAACAGAGCCTGGGGCTGCTGCAGCTCTGTGGACTTGCTCCTACAGAGAGGGTGAGTACCCAGAAGGGATGCTGCTACTCAGTGGATGGAGCAGCAAAGTTTCCTGAGGACATGTGCTCAGATCTGGAGGATGGAGATTGCCTTCTCTGGGGCTCCCCTGGCACACTCTGGCCAGACCAGGAGGACACAGGTGCTATTCTAGGGAGAGGCCCACACAGAGTGGCTCCAAGAACTGGGGTCTTCTGTGAGCCTGATCCCGAAAGATGGAAGAAATACAGAGGGACCTGGTTTCAATGAAAACCAAGGAATTTATAGACCTTAAAATAACAGGCTACCAATGGAAAGCAGTATGGAGATTCCTTGGGAAATTGGGAATGGAACCACCTTTTGACCCACTCCTCTGTCTATACACAAAGGACTTAAAAACAGCATACTACAAGGACAGACACACATCAATGCTTACTGCAGCATAATTTACAATAGCTAAACTGTGGAACCAACCTAGATGTCCTTCAGTAGATGGATTAAAAAATGTGGTATATATAAATACAACCGAATATTACTCAGTAGTGAAACAGAATAAAATCACTGCATTTGCAGGTAAATGGATGGAGTTGGAAAATATAATGCTAAGTGAAGTAAGCCAATCCCAAAAAACCAAATGCTGAATGTTTTCTCTGATATAAGGAGGGGGAGCATGGAAAGTGGGGTTGGGAGGGGGAACATGGGAATAGACAAACTGTAGATAGGGCAAAGGGGAAGGAGAGGGAGGGAGGGGGCAAGGGGGTAAAAATAGATGGTGGAATGAGATGGACATCACTACCCTAAGTACATATATGAAAAAGACATGAATGGTGTGAATATACTTGTATACAAGCAGAGAAAAGAAAAATTGTGCTTTACATATGTAATATGAATTATAATGCATTCTGCTGTCATATATAACAAATTAGAATAAAAATTTAAAAAAATAACAGGTTATCAAAGACACACACTCCTGAATAATTGAGGAATCAGGGAAAGCCCACTGCCTCATGTGAAGGATCCCAGCTTTTTAAAACTACTAGAATAAATGCAAATAGCCAGTGGGAATGGCTGACATCACCTCAATCCACAAGAATCCAAAATAACAGGCTTAGTAAGAAGACAACAAAAACAAGCTTCAGCCAGGGGTTTGATTTAAAAACGAATTTCCAAGAATTATCTAGGAGTTACTGGGTTTTCAGTTAATCCCTGACTCCCAGACTCCTAGTGATGGTTGGAGGCAACCAGAACACACAAAAAACAGGTGGGTTGGGGCTGGAGATGTGGCTCAGCGGTAGCGCGCTCGCCTGGCATGCGTGCGGCCCGGGTTCGATCCTCAGCACCACATACCAACAAAGATGTTGTGTCCACCGAGAACTAAAAAAAAATAAATGTTAAAAATTCTCTCTCTCTCTCTCTCTCCTCTCTCACTCTCTCTTTAAAAAAAAAAAAACAGGTGGGTTGCAAAGACCCACTTCCTGCAAGGAACAGCTCCACCAGAGTAACTTACAAGCCTGTCCATCCTCAGACCCTCTCCCAGATGATCCCAGCTCTCCATATTAACCAGAAAGGAGAGCAGCCAGGCCCATGAGCAAGGCCACCCCAGATGCTACCACCTGGGCCTGCAAATGAACACTGCACTTTCTAACATGGGCCAGGCCGTTGCACCTGGGCTCTCCGTTCCTCCTCTGGCCCCAGCCACAATGTCTCACCCCTCACAGCATTTGCTGTCTTAACACTGTGTTCCACCCATGCCCCTCCCTGGTGTAGGGTGTCTTTCCTCCATGCATGCATGGTTTTCTGGTTGTAGCACAGATGCCAATTCTTGACTAAAGTGACATGTCTGCCCCACTGGGGCCCATGCTGTAGGTGCACCTTATGTTTGTTTATAAACTTTACCGCCATCTGTGAGTTTGCTTCTGGGGCTGTCACTGGTCAGTAGTCAGCGGGAGCTCACAAGGACCATGACTTTGAGGCATGTACACACACACTCACCTGCCATGCCTAGCAACTTGGATCAACTTGGAAGCCACTCCTCCTCAGGTGGCCTTTAGGGAGCAGGAACTGACTTCCTGTTTCTTTCAACATCTGCCTAGGGCCGAGCACGGGATCTCAGAAGGGGAAGGAAGCGGTACAGTCCCATCCCCCACAGCGGACACTCCACCGAGGCAGTCAGCGGCCACCATCCGGGAAAGCTGAAGGATACACCGCCACTCTCCTTCAGAGTGCAACATCAAAACAGGTCGGTGTCATTCAGCTCACCCCCCAGACAGCGGGAATTCGCATAAAATCTCTCCTAGGCTTGCCGGGAGAGGGAGTATCAAGCTGAGCCTCCATAAAGACTAGGGGGAAACTAGAGACACCTGACCTCCAACCCCTCCTCCCAGTAGCAGCCAAAAGGAAACCTGGCTAGCCATCGCTGGGGGAGGGGCAAGCAGAAAAAATCAAAGTGATAGAGTGCCAGGGATCCCAACAGCCTGCAGCAGGGCCCCGGAGATCCAGGCCAACTGATTCGCGTGGCCTGCCCTGCGGCTACAGAAGGCGTGGCGCCTCAGTGAAGCCATTAATTAGCAAGCAGGGAGGTTAGGGACTGCCATTAGGTGGAATCCCGCCAGCCAAGCCCACACGGACCCTTGGGCCGAGCACGGGATCTCAGAAGGGGAAGGAAGCGGTACAGTCCCATCCCCCACAGCGGACACTCCACCGAGGCAGTCAGCGGCCACCATCCGGGAAAGCTGAAGGATACACCGCCACTCTCCTTCAGAGTGCAACATCAAAACAGCGGACACTCCATCCAGGCAGTCAGCGGCCACCATCCGGGAAAGCTGAAGGATACACCACCACTCGCCAACAGCTTGCAACATCAAACAGCCAGCAGCAGGACCCCGGAGATCCAGGCCAACTGATTCGCGCGGCCTGCCCCGCAGCTACAGAAGGCGTGGCGCCTCAGAGAAGCCATTAATTAGCAAGCAGGGAGGTTAGGGACTGCCATTAGGCGGAATCCCGCCAGCCAAGCCCACCGCCCACGCCCGGAACAGGCCCAGCGACCTGCCAGCATGGTAGTCACGACACCCCAATTGGAATAGGGACAGAGCAGAGCCGCCTTCCACTCCCGGAACAGGCCCAGAGAGCCGCCAGTGTGGTAGACACGTCACCCCAATTGGAGTAGGGGCACAGCCGCCGCCCGCACCTGCAAGGGAGACTTTTCAAGTATACAAGAGCAACATAAATAAATAGGGGGTAAATTTCAAAACACAACAGTTGCACCAAGCAGAAAGAAACGCGAGCAGTATGAAAAGACAAGGAAAGAAAGGACCACAAGCAATGCAGGTCAACTCAACTTTAGAAGAGGTAATAGCTGCAACAGATGGAATATCAGATAAAGAGTTAAGGATATATATGCTTCAGATGATCTGGAGTCTCAAGGAAGACATGAGACAGCAAAATCAGACAATGAAAGATCACATTGACAAACAAATCCAGGAAGTAAAAGATCAATTTCACAGGGAGATAGAGGTAATAAAAAACAAACAAATAGAAATTCTAGAAATGCAGGAAACAATAAACCAACTTAAAAACTCAATTGAGAATACTACCAGCAGAGTAGATCACTTAGAAGAGAGAACATCAGACAATGAAGACAAAGTATTTCAACTGGAAAAGAACATAGACAGCTCAGCAAGTCTGCTAAGAAACCATGAGCAGAACATCCAAGAATTATGGGACAATATCAAAAGACCAAATTTAAGAGTCATTGGGATACAGGAAGGCACAGAGCTCCATTCCAAAGGAATAAACAGTCTATTCAGTGAAATAATACGAGAAAACTTCCCAGAATTGAAGATTGAGACAGAATCCCAAATCCTAGAAGCCTACAGGACGCCGAATGTGCAAAATCATAAGAGATCCACACCTAGACACATTATAATGAAGATGTCCAACATACAGAATAAGGAGAGAATTTTAAAAGCTGCAAGAGAAAGAAAGCAGATTACATTTAGGGGTAAACCAATCAGGATAACAGCTGATCTCTCAACACAGACTCTGAAAGCTAGAAGATCCTGGAATAACATATTTCAAACACTGAAAGACAATGGGCTCCAACCAAGAATCGTGTATCCGGCGAAATTAAGCTTCAGGTTAGAAGATGAAATTAAAACCTTCCACAATAAACAAAAGTTAAAAGAATTCGCAGCTAGAAAACCATCTCTTCAAAAAATCCTTGGCAAAACATTACAGGAAGAGGAAATGGAAAATAACATTGAAAACCAACAATGGGAGGTAGGACAGTAAAGGGGGGAAAGTAGTCAAAGAGGATAACAAATCAGGTTTAGTAACATCAATAAACAAATATGGATAGAAGAACAAACCATATCTCAATAATAACCCTAAATGTTAATGGCTTAAACTCACCAATTAAGAGACACAGGCTAGTAGAATGGATCAAAAAACAAGACCCAACAATATGCTGTCTACAGGAGACGCATTTGATAGGAAAAGATATACATAGACTGAAGGTGAAAGGTTGGGAAAAATCATATCACTCATATGGACCGCGGAAACAAGCAGGAGTGTCCATACTCATATCTAATAAAATAGATTTCAAGCCAAAGCTAATCAAAAGGGATATAGAAGGACACTTCATACTGCTCAAGGGAACCATACACCAACAAGACATAACAATCATAAATATATATGCCCCAAATAATGGTGCAGCTGTGTTCATCAAGCAAACTCTTCTCAAGTTCAAGAGTCTAATAGACCAACATACAATAATCATGGGAGACTTCAACACACCTCTCTCACCACTGGACAGATCTTCCAAACAAAAGTTAAATAAGGAAACTATAGAGCTCAATAACACAATTAACAACCTAGACTTAATTGACATATATAGACTATACCACCCAATATCAAGTAGCTACACTTTTTTCTCAGCAGCACATGGAATCTTCTCAAAAATAGACCATATACTATGTCACAGGGCAACTCTTAGACAATACAAAGGGGTAGAGATAATACCATGCATCTTATCTGATCATAATGGAATGAAACTGAAAATCAATGATAAAAGAAGAAAGGAAAAATCAAGCATCACCTGGAGAATGAACAATAGGTTGCTGAGTGATCAATGGGTTTTAGAAGACATCAAGGAGGAAATTAAAAAATTCCTAGAGTTAAATGAAAACACAGACACAACATATCGGAATCTATGGGACACATTGAAAGCAGTTCTAAGAGGAAAATTCATTGCTTGGAGTTCATTCCTCAAAAAAAGAAAAAACCAACAAATAAATGATCTCATACTTCATCTCAAAATCCTAGAAAAAGAAGAGCAAAACAACAGCAAAAGAAGTAGAAGGCAAGAAATAATTAAAATCAGAGCTGAAATTAATGAAATTGAAACAAAAGAAACAATTGAAAAAATTGACAAAACTAAAAGCTGGTTCTTTGAAAAAATAAATAAAATTGACAGACCCTTAGCCATGCTAACGAAGAGAAGAAGAGAGAGAACCCAAATTACTAGCATACGGGATGAAAAAGGCAATATCACAACAGACACTTCAGAAATACAGAAGATAATCAGAAATTACTTTGAATCCTTATACTCCAATAAAATAGAAGATAGTGAAGGCATAGATAAATTCCTTGAATCCTATGATCTGCCCAGATTGAGCCAGGAGGATATAGACAACCTAAACAGACCAATAACAATAGAGGAAATAGAAGAAACCATCAAAAGACTACCAACTAAGAAAAGCCCAGGACCGGATGGGTATACAGCAGAGTTTTACAAAACCTTTAAAGAGGAACTAACACCAATACTTTTCAAGCTATTTCAGGAAATAGAAAAAGAGGGAGAACTTCCAAATTCATTCTACGAGGCCAACATCACCCTGATTCCGAAACCAGACAAAGACACTTCAAAGAAGGAAAACTACAGACCAATATCTCTAATGAACCTTGACGCAAAAATCCTCAATAAAATTCTGGCGAATCGGATTCAAATACATATCAAAAAAATTATACATCATGATCAAGTAGGATTCATCCCTGGGATGCAAGGCTGGTTTAATATACGGAAATCAATAAATGTTATTCACCACATCAATAGACTTAAAAATAAGAACCATATGATCATCTCAATAGATGCAGAAAAAGCATTCGACAAAGTACAGCATCCCTTTATGTTCAAAACGCTAGAAAAATTAGGGATAACAGGATCATACCTCAACATTGTAAAAGCAATCTATGATAAGCCACAGGCTAGCATCATTCTGAATGGAGAAAAATTGAAGGCATTCCCTCTAAGATCTGGTACAAGACAGGGATGCCCTCTCTCACCACTTCTGTTCAACATAGTCCTCGAAACACTGGCCAGAGCAATTAGACAGTCAAAAGAAATTAAAGGCATAAAAATAGGAAAAGAAGAACTTAAATTATCACTATTTGCAGATGATATGATTCTATACCTAGCAGACCCAAAAGGGTCTACAAAGAAGCTATTAGAGCTAATAAATGAATTCAGCAAAGTGGCAGGATATAAGATCAACACGCATAAATCAAAGGCATTCCTGTATATCAGCGACAAATCCTCTGAAACGGAAATGAGGACAACTACTCCATTCACAATATCCCCCCCCAAAATAAAATACTTGGGAATCAACCTAACAAAAGAGGTGAAAGATTTATACAATGAAAATTACAGAACCCTAAAGAAAGACATAGAAGAAGACCTTAGAAGATGGAAAAACATACCCTGCTCATGGATAGGCAGAACTAACATCATCAAAATGGCGATATTACCAAAAGTTCTCTATAAGTTCAATGCAATGCCAATCAAAATCCCAACAGCATATCTTGTAGAAATAGATAAAAGAATCATGAAATTCATATGGAATAATAAAAGACCCAGAATAGCAAAAACAATACTAAGCAGGAAGTGTGAATCAGGCGGTATAGCGATACCAGACTTCAAACTACACTACAGAGCAATAGTAACAAAAACAGCATGGTACTGGTACCAAAACAGGCGGGTGGACCAATGGTACAGAATAGAGGACACAGTAACCAATCCACAAAACTACAACTATCTTATATTTGATAAAGGGGCTAAAAGCATGCAATGGAGGAAGGATAGCATCTTCAACAAATGGTGCTGGGAAAACTGGAAATCCATTTGCACCAAAATGAATCTGAATCCCTATCTCTCGCCGTGCACAAAAGTTAACTCAAAATGGATCAAGGAGCTTGATATTAAATCAGAGACACGGCATCTGATAGAAGAAAAAGTTGGTTATGATCTACACGCTGTGGGATCGGGCTCCAAATTCCTCAATAGGACACCCATAGCGTAGAGTTAACAAATAGAATCAACAAATGGGACTTACTCAAACTAAAAAGTTTTTTCTCAGCAAAAGAAACAATAAGAGAGATAAACAGGGAGCCTACATCCTGGGAACAAATCTTTACTCCACACACTTCAGATAGAGCCCTAATAACCAGAATATACAAAGAACTCAAAAAATTAGACAATAAGATAACAAATAACCCAATCAATAAATGGGCCAAGGACCTGAACAGACACTTCTCAGAGGAGGACATACAATCAATCAACAAGTACATGAAAAAATGCTCACCATCGCTAGCAGTCAGAGAAATGCAAATCAAAACTACCCTAAGATACCATCTCACTCCAGTAAGACTGGCAGCCATTAGGAAGTCAAACAACAATAAGTGCTGGAGAGGATGCGGGGAAAAGGGCACTCTTGTTCATTGCTGGTGGGACTGCAAATTGGTGCAGCCAATTTGGAAAGCAGTATGGAGATTTCTCGGAAAGCTGGGAATGGAACCACCATTTGACCCAGCTATTCCCCTTCTCGGTCTATTCCCTAAAGCCCTAACAAGAGCATGCTACAGGGACACTGCTACATCGATGTTCATAGCAGCTCAATTCATGATAGCAAGACTGTGGAACCAGCCTAGATGCCCTTCAATAGATGAATGGATAAAAAAAATGTGGCATTTATACACTATGGAGTATTACTCTGCATTAAAAAATGACAAAATCATAGAATTTGGAGGGAAATGGATGGCATTAGAGCAGATTATGCTAAGTGAAGCTAGTCAATCTTTAAAAAACAAATACCAAATGACTCCTTTGATATAAGGGGTGTAAACAAGGACAGGGTAGGGACGAAGAGCTTGAGAAGAATATTTACATTAAACAGGGATGAGAGGTGGGAGGGAAAGGGAGTGAGAAGGGAAATTGCATGGAAATGGAAGGCGATCCTCAGGGTTATACAAAATGTCATATAAGAGGAAAGGAGGGGTAAGACAAGAGAATACAAATGGAAGAAATGATTTACAGTAGAAGGGGTAGAGAGAGAAAAGGGGAGGGGAGGGGAGGGGAGGGGAGGGGGGATAGTAGACAATAGGACAGACAGCAGAATACATCAGACACTAGAAAGGCAATATGTCAATCAATGGAAGGGTAACTGATGTGATACAGCAATTTGTATACGGGGTAAAAGCGGGAGTTCATAATCCACTTGAATCAAACCGTGTAATATGATGTATTAAGAACTATGTAATGTTATGAATGACCAATAAAAAAAAAAACAAAAAAACATCTGCCTAGGTTGAGGCTTCTGATGTTATTTAACAGACAGAGGAAGCTAGAATTAGATGGAGAACCTCATATGCTTATGCTATCGTAAGCATATGGTCTAATACACAGTGGTTTAAATGTTGAGTTCCCTCCTCAATCCTGCTGCTGTGTCTGCCTTCCCATCACATCTCCCTGAAACATTCACTTTACATGGGGCTCTTGAGAGTCATGGACCCCAAGCAGGAGTGGTGCTTGCAAAAGGCAGAGGAGGGTGCAAGGATAAGTGCCCTGCCCTGGCTGTAGCATCTGCCTATGACAGACCTTGTGTGTGGCAATTTTGTCTGCCCACAGGGCACTGTTTTTAAGTCCACCTAAATTCAAGAATCAGTACTGAGATCACGGGTGACTGACATACAATATGTTCTATGTTATTCAGATTTTCTAGAGTGCTTCCCTATTATATCTCATATCAATAATTGCTGTAAGCCCAAATTAGAAGTTTAAGTGAAAATGAGAGAAATCCTCATTTCAACTCAATCAGTACTTCCTTCCTGTTTAGAATGCAAGGCTCCCACGGGAGTCCCTCTACAAGGTGGCCATTCCTCCTTGTGTGACAGTTTTTCATGCAAGGCACTGCTTGTGGCAGTGGATATTCCACTCATCCCTGTGCAAGGATGCTGCTGCTGTGCTGTTGAGTGTGGGGAGCCACTCTGAATGATTCGCACCTTCCATCCTGGAGCAGAGAGACTTTGACCAGTCACTATATTTCGTAGTGACCTAGACATTGCCCCGGTCCAGGAAGTTTGAGAGCGTGTCTTCAGACGTAGGTGTGTCACCCCATGGATTGAGCTACGCTTACCTATTCCTTTGTAATACTACCCTTTTGCCCTGCTTGGGATAGAAAGTTCCATGGAAACTCCCTTTGTGTGTCCCCTTCTCTTGCTTTGCCGTTGGGTATGGCCTTCCTAGATGTCAGTCAACCTGCTGACAGCAGACATCATGAATCTAGACTTAACCCCCTGAAACCTGACCCCATGCCTCATTTGAATGGCTTCTCCTCAATAAAAAGGTTCAGCACGTGCTCGCTCTCTCTTTCTGCGGACCCTTAAGGTCAGAGGAGCCGTCACAGGACCCCAAAGAAAAAGGTACCTCTGTCCCTTGTGTGATTATTTCATACAGCCCAATTCACCTGGAGTGACCCTGAGTGTTTTTGTCATGTGGAATGTGACAGGTGAGGACAGGCTGGGAGTCCTGGCTACATGTCCCTACAGATATCCATATATTGAGCATCCAGCCTCCCATCTTCGCTCATCTACTGGAGGTTTTAGAAAAACCTATTAGACTGGGCACTTCATTAATGCTCACATCAATTCCATATTTTTGAGAGCCAGAGTTGAGGCTTTGATGTTATTAACAGAGAGGGGAGGCTAGTATTAGGTGGGAAACCTCATGTGTTTACGCTCTTGTCACCTGTAGCATTTTCTGCCTTGGTCCTGTTGACTTCTCATATTTCACCCACACTTATAGGTCTGAGCATATGATAGTTATTAAGTTGAAAAATGACTGACTCTTGTTGAATGAACACCGGGTAGGATGTGAGACTGGTCTAGGTGTGATGAAGAAGTGCCAGGGTGGTCAGCACCAGGGTAGAAGATGGCACAGTGAAGGAAAGGCAGGAGAGGGGCTGGGCCAGAGCTGTGCACTTATGCACTTGCCCACGTATGATCCTGACACACGCATTCTGTCTACATCAAGGTCTGTAGGAGACCTCTGCTTTAGGAGAGGCACCAGTCAAAGGTAGAGACTTATCCAGGAAGCCTGTAACCCTGCACTCAAGATCCACCCCAAGTGCATTGTTCTGCTTTGACACAGGTCAGTAGATTGTCTCATTCAGGGGCACACTGTATGGCAGCAGTCTGTGTGGTGGGAACTGGCACATTGATGGGAGGTGACAACCCAGGAAGACAAATGTCGTTTAAGGAAACTTTTAATAGATTTGTAGAAATCACACGTATAAAACCCGTTAAACTACCCACCATGGGTGTAAAATTCACTCATTGAGGGAATGTAGCTGAGCACACAATTCTTGATTAAACTGTCTGGAAAGGAATATAGTTTCTGTAAAAAAAAAAAAAAAAGAGGCTGTTTTGTTGGTACTGCAGATTAACACCAAAGTGAGCACGGGGATTTCAGTATTTCACCACTCCCCAGAATCAGAAGCTAACATGGAGTTCCCATGTCCTCTTGCCTAGAACTCATGGCTGGGCTGGAGTCCAGCTTTCTTGACCCAGGTGTATGACAGATGTGTCCAAGAAGCCCTGCAGAACCACACAGGCCACAAGCACTAATAGCCATGCAGGCAGCCTCAAAAAGGCACGAGGGGGCTTCCTCTCTCACAGTAGCATTACGTCCCTTAGGTTCTCCTGCAGGATCGAGTTCTTCACAGCATGGAATATGAAGTGGATGTTCTTGGTTTCTATGGCGGAAGTGAAATGGGGATCAGCAGCTTGCTGTGGTTTCACCTCCTTCTGTCAAAACATTGGATCAGGCATAGCTGGATTTCCTCCAGTTGGTGAGGGTCACCACTGAAATTCAGAAAGTGTTTCCTGAGGCTGACCATCTTCACATTCTCTTCTAGGAGGTCCATATTCTTGAGGAAAAAAATTATGGAGACATTGAAGAAGAACTTATTGAGGATGGTCTCAAAGATGTTCAATGACTCCCTTCACTAATTGCTGTGCCTGTCTTCCAAGAGTGCCTGTTTGTTTTCACAAGAGGACACCATGAACAGGATTGACATGTTCCCATCAAAGCACTGGAACTAATTTAGGCACTGAGACCAGGCGCTACTCACACCACCATCTTAAAAGGGATTTTTTAAAAATAATGAAGTCGGGGCTGGGGATGTGGCTCAAGCGGTTGCGCACTCGCCTGGCATGCGTGCAACCCAGGTTCGATCCTCAGCCCCACATACAAACAAAGATGTTGTGTCCGCTGAAAACTAAACAATAAATATTAAAAAATTAAAAAAAAATAATGAAGTCATGTTCCACAATCCTCTTGGTGGCCTTCCTGGCCAGCAAGATGTCTTGCTTACTAGGGAAGTAGTTCTATAAAATACAGCATGAGGGAGACATTCAAGAGAAAATAAGAACCAGAACATGTCAAAAGAAAAGGATGTAGGGAAAAGTTACCCCAACTTTGCAAGAAGTTTAAATTTCATTTACACAGTCATACACATACTGTAAAACAGGTGAAAGGTTCAAATGCCTCATTTCAAAATGAATGGAGGCTCATCAATCTGAGGAGGAATGATCAGAAACCCTACTGCCAGGCCCCAGAGGAAAATCACTTTTTTCTCTTTTTGTTTCTACACAACAGATATCTTTTGTTTCTCACTTCCAGAGCATAAACATTCCAAAAACTTAGTATTACTTCATTTAATTTAGGTTTTGCAATGCTATATAAATTCAGTATTTTGTTCATCTTAGAAAACCCTGTTTTTGCCTTTGCTTTGGTTGTCTGTATTCTTCCTTCTTCTTCTTCTGTTTTTTTTTTTTTGATAATACAGATTGAACCCAGGAGTACTTAAACACTGAACACACTCCAAGCTCTTTTTAATTTTTTTTTTTTAATTTTGAGACAGGTCTCATTAAGTTGCTGAAAGCCTCACTAAGTTGCTGAGGCTGACTTTGAACTTGGACTACTCATGCATCAGCTTCCATAGCCACTAAGATTATAGCACTGTGCTACTGTGCCCAGCTCTATTCTTCCTTCTTACAAGAGAGGGAATGCAGAAAAACAAGAACCAGTAAGAAATAAAAAGTCAATAAATGCATAAGGTAATATGAATTATTTTTCATATACAAACCAGTGCGTCACTCAGTCTGATTTTAACACTGTTAAGAAGCCCTCTTGACACTGGGCTACCTGTCTTGTTCCTCAGAAAGACTTGTTCACCTGACTCTCAAATGCATCTGTGATGAGAAGAAACTAAATAAGACGGAAAACCTCACCTGACAATGGTGATTGCCACAATGCCATTCACAACAGTCCTGTCACACTGGAAGTTGACCACTATGCAGAGAAGCCTAGACCAATCTCTGACATAAAGAGTGCTGGGTGGATGTACAACATCATAGACATTGACTTCTGTGATGCAGGGTTACAAATGGTTTCTAAAATACAGAAAATAACCAATGGCTCACTTGCCTCCTCAGAGAAGAGCTTCCCTTTCACACAAGTACAGCTAAGGGGGCACACATCTGTACACACCCACACCCACCTCGGATTCCTCCCACTTGTGCTTGGTAAACATTGCACACACTGAAGAGCAACTGACAAAGTGAAGCCTGACTCACAACAAAAAGCTTGACTTGTTTCTCAGCTTCAGTGGGGGTTAAAGCTACTTCTGGGTTCTAACTGGGGTGTACATGTAATCACTGTCCAAATGGGGAGACTTCTGAGAGCAAAAGGGGGCACTGTTAATAATCATGCTGGGGCAACAAGCACACCACAGGGCTGTCCCAGGCAAACAGGATGCAGTCCCCCAGGTTCTAGCATCCAAGAAAACAAGCTCCGCACTTACAGGAGACTGTTTTGTTCTAAATACCATCCTAAATCCTGTATGTCTGTTTTTCTTTAAGCCTCACAAATTGTGGGTTAATCATTACCCACTGTACAAATGAGAAAACTAAGGCTCAGACAGCATAAGAGGTACTTTCTAAAATATAATGTGGATCTACATGACCTAGGCTCTTTGACATGTGGTCCTCACTCTGGAAACTGAACTATTCTTTTTTGTTTCACACTGAGGATGGAACCCAAGGCCTTGTTCATGCTAAGCATGGGTTCTACCACTGAGCAACATCTCTAGTTCCAGAAGTGAAAAATTCTGATGTGTGAGACCCTTTGAAAAAGCCAACATTGAGACCTGACGTTTTTACTGTATTTTTCAAACAAATCCAAGTATCAGTAGAGGCCTGTGTGCTTAAATACGATGTAAAACATCAACTCTCTCCTTTTGGGAAAAAGCAAGGATAAACACTAATTCAAGCAAAATAAAAATGCCATATGATTAAAACAAAAATAACAGTGAAAAAAATCAAAGATGTAAAGAATGACATGGTAAAGAAATGGCATTTAATTCCAAAAATTATCCGCTGTTAGTCTCATTTTTAAAATATTAGGCAACCTCTGGACTTATTTTCGGCAGACAGACAGATTTTATAAAGTAATTAATCCTTTTTTTTTTTTTTAAGCAGGGGAGAGGGTACTAGGGATTGAACTCAGGGGCACTTGACCGCTGAGTCACATCCCCAATCCTTTTTTTGAGATTTATTCAGAGACAGGGTCTCCCTGAGTTGCTCAGTACCTCATCATTGCTGAGACTGGCTTTGAACTACTCATGATCCTCCTGCCTCAGCCTCCTGAGCCACTGGGATCACAAGCATGCGCCACTGCGCCCAGCTCTTAAAATATTTATTCTAACAGTCTTCTCTTTCTCAGACAGATAAAGGGTGCAGACCTATAAAAACAGATCCCTTAATAGCCCTCCCATGAGAACAGAAAACAGTACCCCCACACTGCCTCCAGGAAAGCAGGGATTCTCAACAAGGACCACCTAACACCGTCCATCCTGACATTATTTCAAGCACCTGGGCTAAAAATACCAAAATTGACAACAGCTACAGATGCTGCATTAATGAAATACACACATATGTATAGGAAGCAAAATAGAGTGCTTCAGATCAAGGTTCCAGAAAAGACACGAGACACTGAAGGTCCCTTTCCATAGTTACACCTGCCTGGGAAGGCATCTTTATTTGGACCTTCACTTTCCTCTCAAGATACAGAAGCAGGTATGAACCTGCCTCTGCAGTAGGTGCCCTGATGCAATGACCCACTACCAAGGAGCACAGCTGTGGTGCAACATCCTCACCTGTCTGCTTCAAGTGACCTATGGTCCTGCATCAGGCACAGTCACTGATGGCAGAGGAACAAAGAGGCCTGTTTCACAGAATCCTGAGCTTCAATGCCTCTGGTCACTGCATACATCTTCTGTGGCTGGAGATAAGCAAGTGCTCTTAAGGCTCAAAGGCAGAAAAGAAGACGATGATGTCTCATCACCAAAGCCAAACATGGCGAATGGCAGCCTTCACCTATCAAGGACATTCTCTGTGAAAACATAGTAGCAAAGAGAACAGAGGTTTCCATTTAAACCTCTCACTCAGTGACAACTACAGGATTTCATCTGGGAGGTTCTTAAATCCAAAACAAACAAACAAACAAACAAACAAACAGGAAGAGTGGCACATGCCTGTAAACCCAATGACTTGGGAGGCTGAGGTTCAAAGACAACCTCAGCATCTTAGAGAGACCCCATCTCCAAATATAAAATAAAAAGGGTTGGAGATATGGCTCAGTGGACAAGTGCCCCAGGGTCCAGTTCCCAGACAGACAGCCACAAACAGAACCACACAAAATAATAAAAAAGAAAAGAAATGACCACAATAATCTCAAGAATGTTCCCCAAAACACTTGCTTACATATATTTATAACCAAGAAAAAGAGGATTGGTCCTTTGAATACAGATGACTGAATTATATTTGTTCCAAATGCTCCCTCTACAATGTGTGATATTTCTTTTAAAGAGAAATATCAGCCCAAAGCTAAATACATTGACTTCAGGCTCAAGCGATAGATTATTGAAGGGCAATGGAAGTTATACACATACCAAGAATAAGATTTACCAATGTGTTAATTATTTAAAAAGTAGACCTGAAACTAAAATTTGTAGAAGGGAAACCTCGCTGATTCAGTGCAGGTAATGCAAACAAAGGGTAAAAAGTTCAAATAGGTCAAGTAGGTAAAAACCCAATTTTAGGGCTGAAGCGTATGTAGCTCAGTGGTAGAACACCTGCCTAGCAGCATAATGCCCTGGGTTCTATCCCTAGTATACAAAATAATGGTGATTATGATAATAATAACAAAGTACATTTTAAGCCCACCATTGAACCCTTAGTCTTCAGTTCCCTTCCCTAGAAATAAGCCAGTAGCTGTGTCTCCTTCAGGGAGAGTCTGTACATAAACAATACATATTATATTCTATGGAAAACAGCCATAAATAACATACAATATCCTGGACCTTAGTATATAGGAAATCCCCCTTTAATTTCATAACTTATTTTCTCTATTTAAAAAAATTTAGTTGTAGTTTGACACAATGCCTTTATTTATTTATTTTTATGTGGTGTTGTGGATTGAACTTAGTGCCTCACACAGGATAGGTGAGCACTTTACTGCTGAGCCACAGCCCCAGTTCCTTATTTTCTCTCTCTATTTTTTTACCTGTTTCAGTGCCATCAGTCTAAGGGCAGAGGTGAAAAGTAGTTCTGGGCCAGCTTGCTCTGGAATGGACACTATCAGAGGTATAGGGGGATAGGCCTGCCATAAATCCAAATCCAGCAATCACTTTTTCATAGAAAGGTGCACAGTAAACCATGACATGGACAAAGTACAGTTCACCTAACCAGTGACCTTTGAGATACACATAGTGTTCTCTGGTGTTTTATTTCTAGGAACAGTACCATAATGAAGATCCCCACAAGTGCTGCTTTGCACAAGTCAAATATAGAGGAAAAAAAAGGGTAAGGATTCACACAATCTCATTACCATATTAGCTTCCCACAGGCTAATTTATTTTCTCACCAACAAAATGAGCTGCCTGAGGGCTGGAGATGTGGCTCAAGGCAGAGTACTTGTCTGGCATGCTGAAGACCTAGATTCCATTCTTGGCACTGGGGGGAAAAAGCTGCCTATTCTATCCAGCCTCATCGGGCAATGTACTAAGAGATTTTATTTTGTGATTGAGGTTGAACATTTTATACAGTTGAATTTGCTTTCTCTACTGCTCATGTTGTTTGCCTGGGGGTTCAATTCCTAGACACTGCTAAAGCCCTTCTATACTGAGAAGACTGCTTCTTTGTTTCTCATGTTACAAATGCTTTATCCTATTGGGTTTTCTTGTTTGCTTTTTACCTTTTTTATGGTATTCTTCATGGAAATATAAATAATAATTTTACTGAGACATTTAATACTCATTATTTGTAACAAATTAGTAATTAAGCTGACATTTTTTATAAAACATTGTTTTAAGTTTAGTTGGGATACCTCTAGCCACAAATAATAGAAAATCCAACTCAACCTGGTTTAAAGGCAGGAAGGAGCTGTACAGGAGACTGGCTGTGAGAGGTGGATGGGCATCAGGCTTCTCATGGGGCTGCCTCCTCTGTGTTTGAGTGAAGAAGCAACACCACCCAAAACAGCCCATGCTGATCTCTCCTACAGCAGCAAGGAAGCACTTCCCCAGAAACTTCCAGCAAATGCTCCTGACTTTCAGTGGCCCACTCTGGGTCCCATATCCACTCCTAAACCAATCACCCACATGTGGGGACCATCTGAGCTGGGCTCACGTTGACACACTTGGCATTAAGGGCTGGGGATGGACTAAACAAAGTAGGGCTTGGTTGGAAAAGACTGTGGGACAGGCAACCCATGACACCAACATGACCTGCAGAGGACTCCTGGGCTCTGACCAGGGGTGTGATGGGGTAGGCATCATGTTTCAGCCCATTACCCCAAACTGTCAGGACCTGAACTCTATCACCCATTGTATCACTACCCTTCCAGTTGGCCACCCACAATTTGATATGCATGTGCCTATATCCTGACACCCTTTGGAGGGTGACATGTCACACAGCCCTTCTGCCTGCTCAATTTTTAAAATTTCCCATGCACTTTTTAAAATAAACATTTTTTAGTTGTAGTTAGATACAATATCTTTACTTTATTTATTTTTATGTGGTACTGAGGATTGAACCCAGGGCCTTGCACGAGCTAGGTGAGAGCTCTACCGCTGAGCCACAACCCCAGCCCCTCCCCCCCATGCACTTTTTTATTAGCTACAGAATGCTCAGCTCACTGTGAACCACAGCAATAAAAGAAGGGAAGATTCCAATATTTCCAGAGGTATTTAAAAAAAATATTGTGGAAATCTCGAATATACAGGAAAAATTATCATTGAGATTAGGTGGAAGGACTGGAGTGGACTGTGGTTAGCCCTATAAGGCAATGAGTTCAATCCCCATATCAAAAATGAAAAAAAGGGGGGTGAGCAAAATAAGTATAACTAACTCATTAATAAAAGGCTAAATAAACTTGTTTATACTGTTATGTTAGTAGACAATTCTCCAAAACTGATATAAAAAATGGCCAAATAACAGAAAGCACATAAAAGGATGGTCAACACCATTAGTCATCAAAGAAATGCAAATCAAAATCATGTGATACCATTTCCTGTTCACTAGGATACCTATAACCAGAAAGTCTGATAAAAATGTGTTGGTGAGGAATTAGAACCCTTCTACACTGCTGGTGGGTAAATAAAAGGTGTAGCTGCTCACAGTGTGGCAGTTACTCAAAAATGTGAAACAGAGTTATCACATGACCCAGCAACTGCACTCCTAGGTACATAGGTGGGAGAAATGAAAACACATATCTATTAAAAAAACCTGCATGCAAATGTTCATAGCAGCATTACTGGTAACAGTTCAGAAAGGGAAACAACCCAAATGTTTACCAACTGATGAGTGAGTAAAAGGTCAATCCCTTCAATGTAACCTTAATCAGCCATAAGGAGGAAGGAGATACTGAGCATGAATAACATGGATGAACCTTGAAAACATTAAGCTAAGAAGCCAGAACAAAAGGCCACAAAGTCAATAATTCCACCTCTATGATGTCCAGAATAGGCAAATTGATGGGGATAGAATGCAGATGAGTGTATGCCTAGGGCTGGGTGAACTGGGGGGGAAATGAGGAATAACTGCTAACTAGTGAAGAGAGGATTTCTTTTGGAGATGATGAAAATGTTCTGAAGTTGACTGTGGTGATAGCTGCACAACTCTGACATGTACTGAAAGCCCCTGAATTGTACTCTTTAAATGGGTGAGTTGCATAGTATGGAAATTACATCTCAATAAGGCTATTAAATAAAAAGGAATAGGTGTCAAACAGAAAAGGCTACTCTTTACCTTTCATGTTGTCACACATGATGGCCCACACAGCACCTATAACAACTGATAGCAGGACCGTGAGAACTCCAACAGCACAATCTAACTTCCCTTTGTGCATGACATATAAAATCAAAATGCCAATCCACCTGTCCAGAAACAGGGAGGGTCAGAAATGGAACCTAAGAAACTGCTCTGTAAAACATGATACCAAAAAATAAAGGGAGTTAATATTTTGCAAAACAAGGTAAGCATGATGTGAATAATAATTTTCATCAATATAAAGATACACCAATTCAACTAAAGAGTATGGCTTTCTTTTTTCACTTTTCATGCTAACTCACGTTATTGTTCTTATTCTATGTTTGCTATATTCCATTTAAATGCATCTCAAGACATAAGCAAACAAATAAAAGTCAGCTGCTAAAACACTGCTCACAATATGCTACTGGTAAACCAACAAACTACATGTTTGCTAAATTTCGAACAAGAGAATTTGTACATCTGTGAATTAACAAGATCAACACACAATGAAACTGAACCAAGAGGGAAAGAATTGAACAGAGATGCAAACATGTTCATGGTGAGCATTGATAAAACTCAAAAGGAGAAGTCCTGTGGCCTTGAAACTACCATTTTGTAATCACTGCAGAACAATGAAAGACAGCACCAAACAACACGAAGTCATAATGACCCTGACCCACCCCTACAGGTATTTTAGCAGAAGGCAGTGCACCACTTGGCAAAATTGCCCTATTAAAGATTCAAGCCCACAGCCTTTAAGAAGTGAAACTGGGGGGCTGGGAATTTAGCTCATTGGCTGAGTGCTTGTGTTTTTCATCGGTTTTGTGCTATCAGGTTTCCATGTCTACACATAATAGGGAAATGATCTCCAAAATACCTGACCCTGAAAACTGGAAAGTTCCTGGAAAGCAGATCACATTTCTTGTTCTGAAATCCCTTTCCCCTTCAGAATCTATTTTTTTAGAACCATGATATTATTCCTTGCCCACACCCTTTGCCAGCAGACTTCAGGCACCTGTGGCGCTCCCCACTGGTTCCACACTCCAGAACAACACACGTATGCGGAGCCTTTCTGCTTCTCGAGAAATTCTGCCACCCCCAGCTCAAGAAGGCAAGGAAGGGCATTATTTCCTACTTCCCTCTTGCAGAGCAGGAGCTCTGCTCTTCCGCGCAGAGTGGGAACCACGCAAGTGCACCTGGCTCCGCAAAGTTCGAGGCTGTGATTTTCGGTTGGCAACAACGGCCCCGCCCCACCAGTCCTCCACGCGGCAGCCAGTGCTCCTGCCCTGCAGCGCTGACCTCTGGGCCGCAGAAGTGACCCCAGACACGGATACGGTCTCCCCTCTCCCGGCCTCGGCCTGACATCTGTAAAACGGGGACAGCAACCGCACCTACCTGCTCCTCCACGGTGAGGACCAGGCAAAAGGCCATCGCCGTGACAGTACCCCGCAGGCTGGCGACTCTCGTCAGAGCCTCAGGTGACGGCTCGCCTCCCTGCTCCTCGTCGCCGCCCAGGACAGCAGTGACTCGCAGGAACAGATTGAAGAACGCGGGGAAGAGCAAGTCATAGCGGGCAAGCGACGGCCAAAGAGCAGCAAGCCAGGAACCGCCTCAGACGACGCCACACCTCCTTCAACTCCTTTGGACTCCACAGTCATTTATGCCCAACTCCGCACCAGCGCCCAGGACAGGGCACTGCGCATGCTCGCTTAGGCCAGGCGCGCGCACGCGCACTGACCCATGTTGCCCGCCCCGCGCAACCCTCCCTGTTTCTGACCGGCTCCCTAACCCAGTCATTTGGTCACCGAGTTTACGTCTTTTTCATTGAGAAAGAAATTGAAATCTTTTATTTCCAAAATGAACCATCCAGATCATAGTATGGCTGTAAAGAAGGTAAAGCATCTCCATGCCTCTTTTTTTTTTCATGAGGAATATGTTTTGTACATACAGACATTGCCCAGCACTTAAGGACACACCAGACAGCTTTAAAAACAAACAACAACAACAAATAAAAAACCAACCTTAATTTTATTTATGTTTATGTGGTGCTGAAGATCGAATCCAGTGCCTCACAGTGCTCTACCACTGAGCCACAACCCCAGCCCAGGCATTATTTTTAAGTTTTAGGTGGACACAACATGTTGTTTTTATGTGATGCTGAGGATTGAACCCAGTGCCTCACGCTAAGCGAGTGCTCTATCACTGAGCCACAACCCCAGGCCTCCCCCCTTCCCCCGCATCTTTAACAAGGGATAACATCTTATGATATTTGTCTTGGCATGACTTTTGGCAAAATAGCTTTGATATCCTTCTTTGCTTGTTCTTTTAGGTTAGCTTCGCTATTTGCAAGTTACAGGAAGCAGTCTAAGAGACTTGGTATTTCATTATTCTTCATATTAGCCGCGAAAAACTTATCTTGAATCTTTGGTTTTTCCAAATTGATTCATACCTTCTTGTATTTCTCCATCTATGACTTGATTTTCTTTGTTTCAAGTAAAATGATTTATTTTATTCAGGTAAAATTAATATCTTTGCATTTGGTATTTGCCACTGTTGTCTACTGTTTTGATCAGGTGATTTTCCAGGAATTTGGAGAGTTGTTTTTCTGAGAATTCTTTAAAGTCCTGAGATCTTCAGGTCTCAGACCATAAAGTAAATAAATCACATTGTTAGTTTTAGGATACACAAATTTCCTTATGACAAATCCATATTATGCTAGAAACCTTATTAAGTGAGTAAATAGGTTTTATCTTTTCATTCTGTTTTGCAACAGAGTCAAGTGTAGTGTTGGGGCTGACTAAAAACTTGTATCCTTTAAGTGCTTGAGGTGAAATTAGAACAGAGACTTGGAGAGCCGTATTTTAATATTTGTTATAGGTTGAATATGAGGTGTCCCCCAAAGCTCATGAGATCAAGTAATAATGTTTACAGGTGAAATGATTGGACTGTGAGAACTGCAATCTAAGCAGTTCAGTGGATTAACTAACTTGATGGATTAATAATTTGAAAGGAATACTGTACTGTGTGTTAAGTGTAGGCAAATGAGGTGTGGCTAGAGAAAATAGGTCACTGGGGTCACTTGCCTTTGGGTTTGATATTTTGTCCCTAGTGCCTTAGCCCATTCTCTCTGCTTCCTGGATGCCATGTTCTTCTGAGCACCAGGCCCTACTGCCATGGTGCCTCACTTGGGCCCAGAGTAATGGGCCTGGGAGATCAAGGGTTAAGACCTCTGAAATCAGGAACCTCAAATGAAGCTTCCACTTCTAAATTGTGCTTGTCAGGGATTTGGGTAACAGCAGTGAAAAGCTGACTAACAGTATTATATTTAAAAAATTAGGATTTTCCTAGTTATTTAAAAGGATTAGTGTTATGTTGCAACTTGCTCTTAAATTGTAAGTATAAAAGCAGGCATTATTTAAACCTGCAGGAAAAACATGTAAAGAACCTACAGCAAGATTAACTGGGCAAGGTAGTGCACACCTATAATACCAGTGACTAGGGAGGCTGAACCAGTAGGAGCTGAAGTTTGAGGCCAGCCTCAGCAACTCAGCAAGACCTGTCTCCAAAGTAAAACTTAAAAAAAAATCAAGGATTTTTTTTTACATCAGTGATAAAGCAGGGGTTCAATCCCCAATACTTGAAGAAGAAAAAATATAGACCATACTATAAAAGGGTTACCTCAAACAGGTTGGGGAACCCATCCCAGGTAGAGTTCAGGTTCCCTGGAAAATTCTACCTCTGACTAGTAGTGGGAAAAATAACAGAAAAACTCTTCTTGAAGCCCCAATTCTATCACTATTGAACCTCAGTGGCCATTTGGGAAGGCACTTTCTCCTCATCTACTCTCTAACAAGGATTCTGAGCAGAACTGACCAATGTCATCAACTGGACAGGAAGGGTTCCTGCCAGGATCAGGTACTAACCAGCTTTCAGGGGTGCTGTCTTTAATGAGAATAGGGGCCTTGGAGGTGACTAATGTATGCCAAACTTGGTTTTGTGAGCTTCACCAACAAGGGCCCCTTTAAACCTTACAGAAATCCTAAGGCAGAATTTTTCCACGAATCAGGGGAACAAGGCTGATATTAGATTCCTTGTCCGGGGAGCAGCAAGTGCATTTACACAAGTATGACCCTAAAACTCATGCTTTTCTTATTTAGAGTTCCCATAAGGCACTGTGGTTTATATCAAACTATTTCTCTACCTGCTCTCTTGGCCAGAGTGTGAGGCAGTAGGAAACTTGATTCAAACTCTCTGAATGAACTGGACAGGAATAGATTGGTGCCTGTGAGTTTTTGTAGTCATCACTTCACACACACATGGACTGGGAGTGTAGATCAGTGGTAGAACACTTGCTTAGCATGGGACAAGGCCCTGTGTTCAATCCTCAACATTACAAAAAAAGAAAGAAACATACACACACCCCTCAATGAAAACCATTAATTAGGGGCTGGGGTTATGGCTCAGCGGTAGAGCATGCTCCTCTTACGTGTGAAACCCTGGGTTCGATCCTCAGCACCACATAAAATAAATAAACAAATTAAAGATATTGTGTCCATGTATAACTAAAAAATATTAAAAAAGAAAACCATTAATTACCTGATAATCTTTCTTCAAGAAGTGAAATTAACTATGAAACAGTGCTTCGTAAGGGGAGTCAGACAAGGCAAGGCCTTTGTTTCTAACACAGGAGGACTTGGCCGAGTCCTGCACTCCAGCTCAGGCACCCTCCTTTAATTAGAAGTCATCCTGGTTCACCATGAAATGGTGGTGATGTCTTATCCAAATTTATTTTTACATGGGAATAATGACTACAGGTGGCTTGACATGCTGAGGTTCTTGTTCTGTGTATGGTGCTCTACTGAGAGTGACCCCAGCTTGTCTGTGCAAAGACAGGTATGAGCCCCACTCAGCCTACCCCCCTCCCGAGTCTGGGCAGCAGGGGGTCTGCTGGACCTGCATTAAGTGCTCTCCATAGAGCCCCTGCTTCCTGCTGATGGTACAGTATGTGATGGGGACCATCACCATTTTGCTGTAGAGGTTATGATAGTAATGATAGTAAAGGATGCAGTTATAGTGCTGGTGTGAGTTTTTGTGAATGGGACAGTTTGTTCAGAGGATGCACATTAAAAGTCAGTTTCCAGGTAAGCTCTGTATCCCTTGTCAGAAAGGTTTTTCTCCTCTCCCTTAGCCATGAATTTCCCTCTCCCCTATAAATTAACTGCCCTTTTACCCTTTCCTCTTCATTTGAGCCATTCTTCCCTAAGGATACCAAGTATGGAGATTTATTTATAACAATGTGAATGTGACACAATAGGATATTCCATGAAACTATTCACATATTCCACAATGAAAATAATTCTCATTAACTCTATTTTCGTCCCAGTTTGCTCTCAGTAAAATGGCTTATGGCCAGAACTCATTTCTGAATATTTGCTTCCCTCTAATTTACTACTTCTGGATGAAGCTCTCCTCTTATACAATCATATTTTTCCCTGTCAAGTTCATGGTCAAGCAAGTTTTTTAGAATCACAGGGGGTTAAGAATATACTAGCTTCAGGGCAGCTTCTTACACAGCATACAGTTGAGTTTGGACTTGGGCAGAGGATGAAGCAAAGGTTTTATTGCAAACAAGTGGAAGCAGCCAAGTTAGGAGCAGGCATTGTAGGGACAAACTAGGGGATAGGTCAGGGATCAGACACCTGGTCTCCTGGTTCCTGATGTTGATATGTTAGTGATGTTTGTTACACAGTTAGTACAGATGTGAAATAAGTGGCAAAGACCATGGTGTGAGTTAAGTTTAAGGCCCCATTCTCCAAGTGTGCTTTGCTCTAGCTGCATTATCAGCTCAAGTCCTTGTTTATACAGCAGACCTCTGGGCCTGACCCTGGGCATAGGAAATAATTTTTGAAGTCAGGGTTAGTAAAGTCTGGGGATCAAAACTGAAAATGATGATTCAGTACTGGTGTCAAAAATGATGGATCAGAAAAGGCTGGGTTTGTAGGTTGGTCTAAAGCCCTAGTTAGGACTGACTCAGGTTGTAACTCATCTTCACATCTATAGAACTGTGTCCATGAAGTACAACAACCTCTCTTCTTCCTTCCAGACCACTGGCAGAGACACATTTTGAGCAAGACATCTATGGAGACACAGGCAGGCATTAGGAGGGGAGAGAGGAGCCTCCCATACAGATAATCCAGAAGAACCTAGACTCTTCTAGGAGGATTTGCATAGTTACCATGTTGTACTCGTGGCATCTAGGGTTCTTTCTGTTCCATTTTTCCCCAATCACCCTCTAAATTTTAGAGTGTTGAATAAAAACTGTCTGTAAAGTAAATGATTTGTTCCCATATTTTAAATATTTAGTTGTCATAGTCTAGGATGTTTTGAATGGGCATGTAGGGACTCTGGGAGGGAATTATTTTTAAACATGAAATTGGAACCATAGGATTGTCATAGAGAGTTTGCCTACATATCATACATTTTGTTGGTTTATTTTGACCATGTTGGCCAAAGAATTATTACTGTATTTATTTGAAATAGTTTTGAGGTAGTATTTTGAAAACTTGCTATTTCTAATTAGTTATCTGTTAGGTCTTATAATTGATATATGTACATAAATATTTTCCATTTAAGAGAGGGTTTTTATATATTTTATTTATATATCTATTACTTTTATAGCTCAGTGGTAGCACTGCCAAATTTTGTTAATATGCAATTTTCATTTGATGTTTAGTTTTCATTATTGAGTTGCTGACACTGAACTGCCATGTGCCTTGACCTGTTGTCATTTTAAAGTGGGTGTGTATTTTAGATGTGCTACATGCTTTTGAAAAGCACAGCACAGTGCATTCTTGGGCAAACTTAATAAACATCTTCTCACATTTGAGACCATGTGTGATCATATCAGTCTGGACGTCTTCTTTGCTGTCAAATGCCACTGTTTTTAAAGGGGTTCTAGTTACCTGACTCAATTATTACCTCTGAAAAAGAATACTCGATTGCTTTTCATATAGGAAAACAAAAGAAAAGGTGGCAGACCTTAAGCTAGAGACTAGAAGCAGGAAACAGAGAGGACCTTGAGGGAGACAACCCATTTCAGAGACCCCCTCAGGGCTTACAGAAGCACATTACCAGCTAGATGCAAACAAGATGCTTATATCACTTTATAGGGATCCATCACTGATTTCCTCAAGGAAATGCTATACAAAATGGACAGAGGAAAGTTCTCTAACTCTTGGCAACATGCTAAGTTTAACTTTCCTTTTGTTACGTACATATTAATTTACTATTTGCAGTGCTTCAAACGGGACCCAGCTAGACCAATACTATACCACAGGGCATACCTCCAGCCCAACATTTAAAAAAATCTGTACAATGAAGCTAACAGTGTCCATGAAAATTGTCAAGTAAATGTGCTAGTAAATAATAATGTACAAGGATAATATCTCTGTGATTTTAACATAAAAATACACTTTCACAAAAATACCTAAATAATAAAACCATTTATAGAATAACTGCTTCTACTTCAGAAGGGTTTTTAGAGGAAAATTAAAATGTAAAATAAGATCAACAAGCATGCCAAAAGGGACATGCTCTTTCTTAACATAGGACAAAAATAAAGCCCCACATAGTCCAACAGGTTTTCATGAGAGAATGTATGGTGTTGGGCAAGTCAGGGAGCCTTTCTGTGATTTGCTTTCCTTGTTTGACCTCAGAGACCAACAGTTGTAGGTCCTAAGTAGTTGATGATGTTCTCAACCACTCCAGACTCAGTATCTGCCACTGGACACCTGGATGGGTGTGTCAAACCTCTGAACCCATTCCAGTACTTTCTCGAGCCAAAGCACACCTGCACTCAGCACCTGATGCAGGTTTGTCATATACTGTGAATACATTGGTCCTTGTCCAAAAGCTGAAATGGGACCAACATGGAATGAGTCAGCAGGGAACCAAGATGGGGTGACAGATCGGGACAAGGAATGGGAATGGAAACCAGGATCTGGAATGATGGTTTCCAGATCTATGTTCTTATCTGGGAGGGAGTACAGAGGGGCCACCTTGGGAGGAAGCTGCAGAGGAGGTAAATTCGGGGACCCCAGTAGCAAACTCATGCTTTAGCTCCAGTTCTCCCTTATTGCTCTGTGACCAGGGCAACTTTGTGAACCCAGTTTTCTTTTCAAACAAGTTCCATATGTCTCCCAGCTTCCTTTCTAAATAAGGATTAACAGAGTTAGGATGACAAAGGAGAGAGATTTATACAAGGACCAGCTCCATAATCACAGAGCAAGTAAAGAGGGTGAACTTTCAACTGACATACAATGAATGCACAATGGCTGTATATTTACATCTATACATCAGCACATGCAGTACTTCATTCCTTCTTTAGACTGATAATATTCCTTCATATGGATAAAACACATTCCCACCAGTGATGTTAATGGAGTTAAAGATTCTCCACATCTCTGCCAACATTTGGTACCTTCCTCTTTTGTCTTAGCCATCATAGATGTGATGGACTTTCTGAAGGTGGTTTGGGTTTGTATCCTGCATCAACTTTGTCTCCTCCTCACAGGGAAGTTGCCACTCTGACATACCAAATCAATTCATGATTATTTTTACATTAACATTGATGAAATTTTTCATTTTTCTAACATATAATCCATTTTCCAAACAAGTTGGTATATAGTCCCTTTTATTCACAGGCTTGAACTCTGTTTTATAACATAATGTACATCCCTGTGCACAGTTCTGGTGGTCAGATGTAAATGGACTGGCACTTACTTTTATAGTATTTCATAGCACTTAGTTTATCTATTTCTCTTACTTACAAATGTAACATTGTCTCTGTTCATGCCTCTACATTTTGCTGTTAGTATTTACATTTCAGGAGATTTTTCATTTCACTTTGCCAAATTCCCTCCAAAGGAACCCACTGAGAAGATCATAATGCTATAGTCTGTATCTCTTGAACAAAACTAATGCTTCTCCAGCTGAATTCACATAGATTTGTAAAATGGATCTAAGCTTCTGAACTTCTGTTATCAGCCTCCTAAATCTGGATTCAAAACTTGATCAGACTTTCCTCATGGGGGAAAAGGATAGATTTTTGTTAGGTTTAAGTAAAAATCAAACAATGGGGAATTAGATCAGTTAGAACATATTGTCTCTGCAGAATGTTGTCTTATTGCCGTGTAGTCATCTGCTTTTCCTAACTATAGCACCCTTACCACTTTTCAAAGAGAAGTAGTGGATTATGCCCACCACTCCATCAAGTGCTCTGTAAAACAGAAACCAGGGGTGATAACATGTCACTTTTTAGCCTAAAACGTATTTCCACACCTGGAAAAATTCATCCTGAACAAGACAGAGCACACACGCATAGTTGCATACATGAAGTCCCAGCAGCTCACCCCCCCTAAAAATACAAGGTAAAAACAGAACCATTTCTACCACCACATTTTGGCCACTAGCATCATAAAATATTATTTTGCTTGTATTTGCCCATGAGAAGAAATATCTTCTAGCCAATATCATAAAGATAGTTTGGACTGAGTGAGAGGTAACAGTTCTAAGATACAGCAATTGTAAATCCAAAACTCTTTCACTGATTTCCAGTAATAATTTAAAATCAGGATGCGCTAGGGACAGTAGTTTGGATCTGCAGTGTCCCCTAAGGCCCATGCATTGGAGGCCTGGTCACCATCTTGTAGTGTTATTGGGAGGTGGTGGACTCTTTAGAAGATGGGGGTGTAAATTAGGAGGTAGTCAAGTCAATGGGGGTGTGCTCTTGAGGAGATAGTGGAACATGGGCCCCTTCCTGTTGCTCTTTCCTTCTTGACTGCCATGAGGTGAGCAGACCTCCTATACTTCATGCTCCAAACCTGAGATTCTGGGTACCTATAGGTCCTAAGCAATAGGACAAGCAACCACGGTCTGAAACCTCTGAGATTGTGAGCCAAAGTGAACTTTTCCTTCTTTTAAGAAGATTATTTGGGTATTTTGTCACAGAAAACTGACCAATACACTAGGTTATATCACGAAACCATCTAAGACATCTCAGTGGCTCCAAATGAGAAAGTTGTCCTTATGCACACTGTATGTCCTCAGTGGATGTGCAAGCAGCCTGCCATTGGGTCCTTGAGGCACACAGGCTGGTGAAATGGCCACCATCTCCAACGTAGGTGGTTGCTACACCAGAGAAATGAAGGATTTCTGTGCATCTTATATTAGAAATACTCTGCACTAAAGTTAATGAAGGTGATATTGATTCTATAGCTGGGAAATACAGACTGCTAGAGCACACACAGGTGTGGAGCATACTTGGGTGGAGAGTTTGGGATTTTCCTCTATATGCTAACCCATGTCTTTTTTTTTAATATTTATTTTTTAGTTCTTGGCGGACACAACATCTTTGTTGGTATGTGGTGCTGAGGATCGAACCCGGGCCGCACGCATGCCAGGCGAGCGCGCTACCGCTTGAGCCACATCCCCATCCCCAACTAACCCATGTCTTTATACATGCAATCATGTCAGTCATTGAATTCTCCATGACTTTACCATGATCTAAAATATTAACAAAGTCTTGAATTAAACTGTCATCCTTTTGCAGACAAACCATATACACCATCAGGCCGGGTAGTCTGACACTGTGAGCTCTGCTGTAGAAATCTTACTAACCCAGTAATAAGTATTGGTTCATCCCAATGAGTGGGCATTTAACCTATCCTGATTTCTTGGCATTCCCAGCTCATCTGTGCCATTCAACTCATTCAGCAAAAAATGGTCCATGTCCAGCACTGCTATTGGAAGTGTCTGGATGGCCGACAACATCATGTCCAACTCTTATTAAAGTTGAACATGGCCTTGCTGAAGGAGTGAAAGTGACAATGGTGACAGAGAGAGCACATGTCCAACCTCCAGGGAACACTTCTCTGTGTGCTTTTCTGCCTTAGGTCATGAACAAAAGCCATACTTGGATGTCTAGGAAGCAAGGGAAGAGGGGTAAAGCCAGAATTTACCTGGACCTTGCTCTCACCTCCCACTGTGCGCTCACCACATTTAGACCCAGACTGGGAGTCTCTGCATGTCTCATCTCTCTCAGATTCTCTGCACCATGACCTCCAGCTACCATGTCTCCTTAGACACCAACTCTGTCCTTTCTGCTCAAAGAAACTGCTGGCTCCCCCAAGTCCCCTCTGTGTCTTGAAATTCCCCATCTGGACAGTGAGCTCAACTGGCTTTTCTCTCAGGAATCTAAACTGTTAAAAACTGATATTGAGAAACTAATGTGACTCCATTTCTGAGAAACCAGCTTCTACCTCAAGGCCTGTCCTAAGGAAGGGGGCGTGACCCTTGTCCTTGGAAAAACCTACAGAGCACTCCTAGGCACATACCCACTCTGCTAAGTTATTTGTCTGTAAATAACAGGAGGGATCTGTGGTGTCAGGTGTCCCTGACTCAGTCAGGCTAGGTGAGAACCCATAGCAACCCCCTAGCAACCACCAATCAGCATGAGACAGGGAAACTACCTGGGATGCCAGATGACCCCTCAGTAGTTTATGGTGGTTGATAACATATTGGGAAACCATGTAGTTTAGCACATACCCCCATTGTGGCCTAAACCAATCAATTCAAAGGAATCCCCCTCTTGCACTAACCCATCACCCTTACCCAACTTGATCCTGCCAGTGAATGTGCTAATCAATGTTAGGAGTTGTTGTTTGATTTTCCCACGGTATGGAATGATTTGCTGTGTGATGTTGTGACGCATACAGTATCTCCCCAAAACCTATAAAATCTCACTGATCAAAGGACCAGGACTCACTTCTTGGGAACGCTGCATCAGAAACGATTGTGAGTCCAGGTTCAAGCTTGCAATAAAGACTCTTGTGTGATTGCATCGGATTCAGCTCCTGGAGGTCTATTGGGGTCCCACGAATCTGGCATTACAATATTACATATATTTTCCCTCTTTTTAAACATGATTCACATGGGACAGAAAATCTCAACCCTGAGAATCCATGTTTGGCAGTTGTGGCAAATATCCTCCTTAGCACTCATTTTCTTTCCCAAGACTTTCACTGGTTCTATTAGTCACAGAACAGGTATTTCTCTTCCAGGTCCAGAGACCTTGACTCCTCAAGGAGGAGGGAAGGAGAGGAGCAGACCAGGCAAGGTGTGGAGAACCTGCTGGGGAAGAGGTGGCAGAGCTTCCTTGGGAGGTTCCTATCCATGTGAACTCCAAGGCTCAACAAGGGACTTCCAGCAACAAGGACAACTGCAGCATTCTTCAGATGGTCCCCATCAGTGGCAGACCTGAGGACTAGCACAGCCCTCCCATGGTAAGCCCTCACCTTCCCATAAAAATGTTTCCTCTTTATTTTCTTCTATAGTGGTTTCAATTTCTCCCTCCCTCCCGCTTTCCTTCTTTCCTCTTCTTTATTTCTTTCTTTCCTTCTTTCTTTCTTTTTTCCCTTTATTTTCTTTCTTACCTTCTTTTCTTTTTTTTTTTGGTACCAGGGATAGAACCCAGGGGCACTCAACCACTAAGCCACATCCCCAACCCTTTTTTATATTTTCTTTAGAGACAGGGTCTTGCTGAGTTGCTTAGGGCCTTGCTAAGTTGCTGAAGCTAGGTCTGAACTCACAAGACTCCTGTCTCAGCCTCTGGAGCCTCTGAGGTTACATTCACGTTCTACTCCACCCAGCCTGATTTCAGCTTCTTTAGGATCCCTGCTACCTAATCCAAAGACAGATTTGGAAAACTGTCATGTCCTTTCAGTTAGAATCTATGAGGCAAGGGCCAGAAACTGTACTGTAGTGTTCCTACCTCTGACCTTATGCAAAAAGGCTGGTGTTTGCAAAGCAGATCTATTCACTCTGTTATCTTTCCAGTATAACTATCATCATTGCTGCACAGGACTGCATCAACAGGAAGAGAAGTGGAGAGGTGAAGGTACCTATCAGGCAAAAACTAGTCATGTTACTGTCCCAAAATAATTGGGACTTCTTATGGTCTGGAAGAGAATTTTAGTGGGAACAGAAACTTCTCATGTACACTCGTGCATCATTAACCAGTAAGATGAGGACTGAAAAATGTGCTGATGGGCAATTTGTCACTGTGCCAAGTCACTGAGTGTATTTACAGAGGCTAAGATGGTTCCTAAGTCACTAGTCTATACCATTGTGTGGGACCTCCATCATATATATGGACCGTCATTGACCGAAAAATTATCATGTTGCATGTGAATGTACTTGAAAGCTGTCCACTGTAAGAGAGTATGAACTTTCTATTTGTTGTGGGAGGACCCAAGCACCTCTGATGTTTAAAGGCATCATGACTATTATTTCTCTGAATAAGCAGAGAAATTGGTCTTCCACAGCAATGGGACCTGCTTCTTGACTGCCAGGACCTTTCCCATCAGGGAGATACTTAGAGGGCAGCCCAGGCCTGGGAGAGTTGCCAGGGAACTCACGGTTTCTTGGAAGGTTGATGGATCCTCATTCAACTCTGAACATCTATGGCTGCCCAATAAGGTGTTCTCTGACTCTCAGTAGATAACAAGAATCAACCTTCATTTACTCTTGTTTGGCATGGGATCATCAGAATCATGTAAGATATTAAAATGCAAAATAAAACCTCATGCACAACATGAATAACAAGTGTGCTTCCGTCAATAAGGTCCAATAATGGCAAATAAAAGACTTCAGGCTTAAGTGTAGAAAACAACCCAATGCCCACAGAGGGATGAACAAATGGACAACAGATGGAGTCTGCCCATCTGTTATTCAGCCTTAAGAAAGAGGGAAATTCTGATCCATCCTCCAGAAATGTAGGATCTTGAGGACAGTGCACAAAGTGAAATAAGGCAGACACACTGGGACACACACTGTATGAATTCCCAGTCCTCAATACAGATAATGTACTGAGGGTTGTCCAATTTCATAGAGATAGAAATGAGAATGGTGATCAGCAGGAGGTGAAGAGGAGAAGTGGGAGTTAGTGTTTCATGGGTGAAGACTGTCTGCTTATGTTGATGGAAAAGCTCTGCAGATGGATGATGGAGGTGGATGCACAAGAGAAATTTATAGTCATGCCCCACATGATAACATTATGGCCAGTGATGGGAAAATACACCACATACATGAATTTGTTCCACAATATGACATAGCATAAGTAAGACTGTAGCCATCTCAGTTGGTGTAAGAGCACTGTAGAATGTTTGTGCAATGATGAATCATCCTGAAACACATTTTCAGGAATATATCTCCATTATTAAGTGAGACATGCATGTAATCAACACCACTCACCTCTACACATCACAATGGTTAACATGGTAAGTTTTCTACATATTTAACCACATTTTGTGGCTACAAAGAAAAACATGGATTGAATGCCCAGCTGGAAAGGAGCTGAGTTAGGACGTTTGGAAGCAGTTCCCCAGTTCCACTGCGTGCTGGGACACATCCCTTGAACTTCCCACCTTCTCGGCAAATACTATATTCTGTCTTGTATGGGAAAACTTCCATTTGTTTCTTTTTTCACATGTGAGATTTTCCATAGGGCACATGGGTGACAGTGAAATATCCGGATCAAGAGCAATATCTTTGCTCCCAAATATACTATGTAAACTGGAGAGAGATTGATTGGAAATGAGAGGCTAACTTGAGATGATCCATAGACTCCCAGAAAGTGGAGACACTCTGTGAAGAGTATGAGCATGTGTAGAATTTCCTATGATTTTATGTTTTCAAAAGGAATCCTGTGTTAAAGGTGCCTAAGTGCACAGTGTATGTCGCCTCGACAGATTTCTGAAAACAGTGAAGGCCAGTGGCACTTAGAGGAATAGATTTGCTAAATTGAGTGTTTCCATTTAGGTTTTTCAAGTGATAATTCAGTGTATGTGGGTTCTTTTGTACATATTGAGCTCCTTCTTGGGAAGTCTTGTCATTTCTGCCCTTCTCCATCTTCCTTGCCATCCTCCTTCCTCTCCCCCACACTAAGCTCTGAAATGGAAATGCTAAAAGGCAGGTAATCTAACATGTTTTGTGTTGAGAATGGAGAGAAGAACCCACATTCTAGAGAGAAGTGAAAGAGGGAGGAGTCAGAGACCCGTAGGGTAGTTTGGCAAGGTGGACAGAGTTTGGATCAGTCACAGCAGAGACCATCTCCTCTAGAACTCTAGGACAGGTGCACACACCAGTCTGACAGTTACAGGTGTTTTCCTTCAAACTGGTTGCCAGGTTGGAATGAGCAATGACATCAGAGGCTTCCAACCTTCCTGATTGGAAGGGACAGACTCTGTGGACCACTGGCAGTGCAGTAGGCAACAGTTTGACCTCAGAACTGTTCCTCACTTGGTTTCTCCCATTTGGAGAAGAACGAACAGATTCCTATACAACCAAATTCTGGAAGAAGGCTTTGCCTTAGTAAGAATCTAGGTTTTGTAGAAGGAAGACAGAGTATTGGAGAACTTATGGCGGATCAACAAATCTCCCAGTCTGGGCAATCGCCTTCCCAGCCAAGCACCTCAGAAACCCACCTGGAGGTGGTGGTAGATGATGAGGTCCCAGGTCCATCAGGTGAGGGAGCTAGAGTGAGAACTGATTTGACAGGATGACTGGTAAGGAGGAAGGAAAGGGTAGAGAACCCAGAAAAGGTAGACTAGGGAGCCCACTTTTGAAGTTTAAAGTTCCTTGCCATGGAACAAGGTAGTCCACATGGATGGAAATCTGTAGAGAAAGGAGTTGGGTTAGAAGATGAGATATAAGCATAGGAATTAGGTAGAGGAGATGTAAAAAGGGTCACTCCCCCCATGGAAGAAAGTATCCATAATGAGGAAGAGTTTTGAGGAACAGGGAGAAGGGACACTGGTAAGGAGAATCAGGGGCACATGTTTATCAGCAAAGGGGAGAGGTTGAACAATAGCTCAGAAGAAGGTAACAGTTGAAGGTCTGGGGGTGGGAGGTGAACTGGGATCAGAGGATGAAAGGATGAGTTCCAAATTCAGGAGCTTGACTCTGCTTCCTTTACTCAGGTCTGTGGGTAAAACCCTGCCTCCCATGTCGGTCCTCAAGGAAGAGAGAGTGGACCTCAGAATCTGAGGGAGACTCGGAGGATGATCCCCCGGGGATTTTTGATTCTGCACTCTGGGTAGAATCTGGCCTCCTGCCTGAGACCACTGGCCTAAAGAGAAAGAGGGAGTCCTCCACTGAATCTGAGGATGAGCTGGAGGATGTGGAAAGTGGGCTAAATCACCCCTGGGATGTGGAGTCACTGTGTGGCCTCAAAATGAAACTCAAAAAACGGCGCATGGACTTGGTGCAACCAGAACACCATGAGGTTTTCAACCGGCTTCTAGGTAGGGAGACACCCAGGTAGCGCCCTCCAATCCTTTCTTTACACAAAGAAGGAACTTATAGCCACTGCACTTTTCCAAAGAGCCCTGCTATCCCTGAGATCCCCATTCCTGGAGGACTCAGGATTCATCTCCCTGAGAGACTTTTAGATGATGGATGCTTACGTTAGACTTGACAAGGTCTCTGCTTGGAATCACAGAACTTGGTTCCAATTGTCCTGATTAAAGACATCCTGACTCTAATAGATTTCCTCCTCCATGAGAGAATGACCTAGTAATTCTCTGATTCTAAGGTGGTGGTATATCTTGGGTGATGATGAGCCTTCACAGTTTACTCAAAGCTTTTATTCATATAGATATCCAGATGTTACACAAACCCTCACTCAGTTGTTTCTCTGAGGGGGGTCTCATGTCAAAGCAACTTGCCCAAGGAATGTTCCTGTCCTCTATCTATCCACCTTTATGGGGCTCCAATCCCACACCTTCTCCAAGGGAGGTCCTGTTCTCTCTGTTCTCTATCACCCATTGAAGCCCCTTCTGGTTCCCAACTAACACCAGTGTTCTGTTCACAGAGGATCCTGTTGTCAAAAGATTCCTGGCCTGGGACAAGAACCTGAGGGTGTCTGACAAGGTGAGGTTGTTTTCAAGTGTTACTGATCCAGCACAGCCTGGAGTGGGAAGGGCTTTCTGACCTTATGGTCCTCTATTGGGCTCCAATCCAACACCTTCTCCAAGGGAGGTTCTATTCTCTCTGCTCTCTCTTACCCATTGAAGCCTCGTGAACATGGTCCCATTACTCACCCCTCAGGGAGGAGGAAATCTATTAGAGTCATAATGTCTGCAATCAGGATGATTGGAACCAAGCTCTGTGATCCCAAGCAGAGACCTTGTCAGGTCTAATGTAAGCATCCATCATCTAATAGTCTCTCAGGTAGATGCATTCTGAGTCCTCCAGACATGGGGGAGAGATCAGCCATAGCAGGGCACTTTGGAAAAGTGCATTGGCTATAGAAAAATTATAGCATTGAAGTATAGTTCCCCCCCCCCCACAATTCCCTAGTCAAAACAAACACACAAGCTCCACATGGTCCTTCTCTCTGCCTCTGCATAGAGCCAACAAGATGTACCAAGTCCTGGCACCTTTGTAACTTGTCAACATATCCCTTTAGGGCCTAGCAGCTTTTTGCAGAGAGGACAGGTGGACCTTGCTTCTGCTTGGGTTGCTTGGGCTCCAAGTCCGAGACCACAGTCTTGCATGCCTATCACCTCTCTGCTTGATACCACCTGAGGTTCTGGGCTCCTCTCCTCTTTTCTCTCCCTAGGATCTCCTATTCTTAAGCTTACCCAAGACCCTCCTCACCCAGCTGACCTACATGCCTTCTCTCAAAAGGTCCCCTCAGAGCTGGCCCTCCAGTACACATCTAGGCCTCCTCTCTCCCTGACTGCTCCGACTGACCTTGGTCCTTCTTGTCCTTCCTCAAGGAAGCAGGTCTCTTTACTTGGTTACTTTCTCTTAGTGGCACTGTCTACCCCAGACCTCCATTCCTCTGTCCCCTCTTTCCTCCTGTTCCAGGATGTGACCTCTCTGTCTTTCCTCTCTCTCCATCAGTACCTCCTGTCTATGGTCATAGCTTATTTTAGCCGGGCTGGCCTCTTCTCCTGGCAGTACCAACGAATCCACTTCTTTGTGGCCCTGTAAGTATTTGGTCTCCATCAATCAGAACTCACTACCTGGGAGGGTAGAAAGTGAGCAGAGGGGCACTAACCTGTCCTTTACTTTTGGCCTGTTTGTCCTGTTTACTCTGTGTAGAAGAAATTGTAGCATTGTAGTATAGTTTTTCCCCCACAATTCCTGACTCAAAATAAACACACAAGCTCCCTAAAAGCGAGTTTTAAAAAAATAAAGGAAACTTGAGAAGAGTGGAGGAAAGCATGGGCACATCCTGTCCCTGGCAGAGAGACTGGAGTTGCAGACACATCTTCCTTCCTGTATCTACACCAATACTGTTCTGTCTTCTGCCTTTGGATTTCTAAAACAGATGCCCAATTCCCAACCTGGCACAGGTGCAGTGTAAGGTGCTCCCCTCTGGTCCTTCATACATGTGTCTTCTCACATTTGTGGCATTCTATGTACCCCCTGAAATTCCTTCCAGAATGGATCCAACCACCTCATAGGCCTCCTCCACAAGTGTTGCTCACTGCTTTCCAGACAAAGGCTGGAGTCCTTCAGAAGGTGTGTGTCTGGCAGAGTCCTCTGGACCAAGGCATGGTCCTCTGTAACACTTAATAGGGCTGGTGCAGTCCTGTCTGAAGATGGTCCTCTGGGAGTCCCTTTTTTAGAAGCTGACTCCAAGGGGAGGCTTTTCCTGGTTGTGTTGCTGAGGAGCAACCTGGTTTCTTTCCCCAGCTACCTGGCCAATGACATGGAGGAGGACAACCAGGCTCCTAAACAAGACATCTTTCGTTTCCTCTATGGGAAGAGCTACGCCCAGCGTCCCCTGTTCCGCAAACTGCGCTATCAGTTCATCTGCTCCATGGGCTGGAACACTCGGGTTTCCAAGGAGGAGTGTGAGGAGGTGGGTGGTGCTGTGTGTGCTTGTGGAGGGAGAGGGATGGGCTGACTGGAGAGACACAGGAAGGTGGGTGGCTGCAGGTGGGCTCTGGGGAGGAGAAAACTCCGATGGCTGTGCAGGGAGGGAAGGATTTCCTGGGCAGTCTTCAGTTTTTTTTTTTTTTTTTTGTGGCGGGGGGGGGGTGGCTCGGAGGTTTGTTAGTGAATAAAATGTGTATCTCAATTTACTGTATACCATCTAACAAAAATTTGGTGGAAATTTATCAGATATATATAAGTGATTCAAGTAATAAAAGAAAGTCTCATTTCAAGAAAATGAAGTTCTTGAGGAAAAGTAAAGTACATTAAAAATGTAAAGACAAGTCCAATTTCTATGCAATAAGGGAATTACAGTTTAATAAAGCAGAGTCAAGTGATTTTTTTACATATGTATCTTTGGTCTTTAATATATATTTGTGTATAGATAGATCTAACCATTGTAAACTATGGTTTATTTTGAAGGAAGTGGATAAATGAGATGAAAGGAATCTTTATACTAGACTAAAATTATTCACAAAGCAGAACATTTTACAGTGAAATATTTTTTCATTCATAGAATTTTTACACAATTGATTTCTACTTTGGATGTAACTAAAATTACAGTTTAATTATTTGTCTAGAACACTGAGATGTACTCTTTAGTTTAAAACAAAAATCATACCAAAATTATTCATCTGCCAGTCTTATAGTCATGTAAAAATTATAATAGGGTTTCAGTGATTAAAGATACATCTAACCATGTAACTTAAAAGTTTTTTTCATGTACTCAAGCAAAAACTTCACTACATTAAACCATTATTCTATTCAAATCAGAGACAATGATAAAGCTGTCTCTTGATAAAATCAAGTTTCCAAATTTGATTCAATGGGACACCAAAACCACTGTCTCTGTCAAAGCATCTTTACAAAATTTTCCACACAGGTAGCATTAATTTAGTTGTCTAATATAAAATAGGAAAATATACTCAATTTTTATTGAAAAGAAAGCTGAAAATATGATGTCCCACATCTTACATAATATGCTCCTAATATACAGCCATGTTAGTAATAAGTAAAATAATGTTGTGATATCCATATTTAGCTACTTCATTTGTCACCAGGCTAAATAAATCTAATAATTACACCTTGATAGCTGACAGAACTTAGTTAATAGAATCAAGCCTCTCAACATTTAAGATATTTGTAGACTGCTGAATCATAGTAACTAGAAAGAAGAAATTGTAGCATTGTGTATAGTTTTTTCCCCACAATTCCTGACTCAAATCAAAGTGAACTAATTTTAAGGAATGTGAAAATAGATTAACCATGACTTCAAAACACTCAATATCTTGTAAACTTATCAGCTTTTTGGGGGGCTCTTTTTCTTTCCAGATTCAAGCTTATAATCCTGAGCTCTGGGTGTGGAGCCGAGATCGCACTCTTATTCCCTAGAAGACCCGGAAGAATGGAGGCCTGAGGGGAGAATCAAAATTCTGTATCTCTGGCCTTATGACAGAGTCACTGATTGTCTATTTATAATGCTCAAGGACCTAGCCTCTCGATCCACTCCTTTACACCTCCACTCATAGTCACTGTGTGCAGATGGTGAAACAGACTGAATCCAAGTCAGCTTCATGGTCTCAAACCCCAACCACACAGATGAGCTTCTATATGTGCTGAGTGCTATGAGGCTACTCAGCCACACCTGAGAAAGAACAGCTTATCACACAGGATGTGCTAGAAATCCTTAACCCAGACAAATTTGGCCCAAATGTCAGCAGTGGTGAAAGGCTGATCTTGGTCTAAAGTGAATGTCCTTTAGCCATGAATATCTCACTTCCCTGTAAATTGTCTTTTTACCCTTTCCTTTTAATTCATCTTGGGTCAAGCATCTCTTAAGGATACCAAGCATGAAGATGATTTATTTATAGGATTATCATAGTTTTAGTATATATAATAAATGCTTATTTTGAACTATGTTTATTTTAAATTGTTTTGAGACATATGTTGTTTGGAAAATTGTTGTTTCTTATTAGTTTTGTGATGAGTGTATAACAGGTTTGTGTACATAATTATTTCTCTGAAGTTTTTAATCTTTTTATCTATTTTATGTATTACTTTTAAACCTCAGTGGTATTACCCCATAGTCTTATAAATATAAATTTTCATTTGATGTTCAATCATCATTATTGTAAATATCAAGCTGCTGTTATGTAACTTGGATTGACATGTTTTTCTGTCATTTTAAAGTATGTATTGTAAGATAACACATGTGCTATGTACATTTTTTTTTTTGGGGGGGAGCTATATGCTTTTGAAGAGCACAGCATTTGTGGGGAAACTGAATAAAGTTGAGAATCTTCTTACCTTAATGATGCATCCGATCATGACATTCTGGATTGTTTGTTTGCTGACAAATGTTACTATTGTTTAACAGGGTTGTTGTTAATTGACCAAATTTCTTACCTGTGGGAGGAAAACACCTCAATTATTTTTCACGTCTGAAAACAACAGAGAAGGTTGCAGAACTTTATACTAGAGACTAGAAGCAGGAAACACAGGGAGAACATTGAAAGAGACAACACAGAAGAGTGAAAGAAAATTCTAGGAGAGCTGTAAAACAATCTAAATCCAAAATCAAGAAGAGGCATCTCAACAGGAGATGCCTTCCTGGTAATGGTCCAAGGATGGGGACACACAGGGACTGGTAGACTTTGCTACTGGAGTCACAGTTTGAGTTTTTTCCACAATCTATTTCTAGTTTTACATAACAGAAGGAAACCCAAAGGGTCTTGTTTGAAATAGAAACTGGTGAAGGGAAATGAAGGTACTAGGGCAAGTTGTGAGAAGAATGAGATGATAGGAAGAGCTCAAGCTGGTAAACAGATAGGCACAGAGAGGAAAGGGCTAACAGTGTAGGCACTGAATGACTGCAGACAAGCATCTTGGGAGATGGGAACTTCAGAGAATATGGAAGCAGCTGTGGAAAGAAGCAGGTGAAGCAAAGTGTCAGAAGGAAAACAAAGCTAAAGAGAGGTGGCAACAGAGCTAGTGATGAGATGTGATGTGGGGTTAGAGGCAAGTGGAGATGATGTGAAGAGGCTGGAAAGTACCTACATGAAATGAGCTTAAGGCTGGTTGAATGTGTCAAAAGAGGAATGGTGGTTGGGTGAGTGGAGCAACTGAAGAGGTAAAAGTTCACTGAAGGAAAAAGTCATTAAAGACCAGCACTGTGCAATGCAATTCTGATGCTGATCAATTGCATGGAGGTCACATGCTGCAGGTTGAGGCCCACTCTACACTGCCCTGTCTTCAGAAACCAGTTGTAAGCTGTTTCCCAGGCTACTCGCACTTCTCACCAACGACTGCATATTCGGGGAATCCCACGATAGTATTTTATAATTCTCTAAAACTTCTCACTGAGATTAAGAGAGCACAAATCCTATAATTACTGTTTTGTCATGTGGAAAAGGACACAAATTGGCACCAGCTAAAAGAGGCACGTGGCTGAAGGTCTAGGAAGGTCTGAATGAAAGCTGTTATGTCCTTAGGATGCAGCATCTTCAGAGGACATTCGATGTATATGACCAACCTGGGAAGCTGACCTTGATTTCAGTGTCCAGAGTTTTTACTGGAATTTCACTAAGCATTTGGTAGGAGTGGGATGAGTAGAGCGATAAACCAGGCTCAGGTCCTGCCCTGTGGGTGCTTACCATAGAGTGGGGGAGACAGGCGAGTGTCCAGGAAAGAAGATGAGGGAAGAGGGTGTGGATAGAGACAGGGGACATCATGACGTCACCCACACAGTGTGAGGGTGGCACCAGGCAGCGCCAGGGTCTCCAGAATTGTTTTGTCTTCTGGATTACCGCGTGCCAGGCACCCTTCAGAAGTCCCTGACCAGTAAAAGGCCCATCTTGGTTAATGCTGGGCGGGCAGGCACCGGACTCCCAGTCCCTGGGCCCACCAGAAATAGGTCTGTCTCGGCCCACCTCAGTGGGCCTTCCTTTTCCCCTCGCAAGGCCGAGTTCCTCCCCGCACCGGAAGTCCGGTAGTCTGCATGCACAGCTCACCGGAATCCAGGGCTCACAGCAGGTCCCTAGGCGAGTACTGGGATTCTATTTCCCAAGAGTCTATGCGCTCCCCAGCACCCTCAATTTAGGGCCCGTGTGAAATGGGCCTGTCTCTTCTAACAGTGCAGAGGAGACATGCTGTGAGCCTTGGCTGACCAGGCCTCCTCCTACCCTCCATCGTGGCTTCTCCTTAGATCAAGGGAGCCTTTAAGGGAATGTCTAGAATGCATTTCCTTCATTTTTTTTTTCCTAATTGTGTCTTGATTCAGTGATGGTTGGAATTTTTTTTTTTTACTTTTTTATTTCAAAGTACTTACAGGGTCAAGGAAACTTGTGATGAAATAAGAAAGTAAAAAATTTCAACCAAGGGGCTGGGGATGTGGCTCAAGCGGTAGCGCGCTCGCCTGGCATGCGTGCGGCCCGGATTCGATCCTCAGCACCACATACCAACAAAGATGTTGTGTCCGCCAAGAACTAAAAAAAATAAATATTGAATTCTCTCTCTCTCTCTCTCTTTAAAAAAAAAAAATTAAAAAATTTCAACCAAGCATTTATGTTGACTGAAAATTCGGGAGCCTGGAGAGCATTGTTCAATTCTCGTTTTATGCATCTTTGGGAAAGATAATATCTCTATGGCGGATTGGTGGATGCCTAGAGGTCGGGACTGGAGTTTCCTTCTGAAAAAAGTCACAGGAATATCTCTGTCATTATTTGGTGATAATTAAACCGTCAATTAAATTTTCCCAAAATTATCAAAATATTCATGTAAAATGAATGCTTTGATTATAAATATTAAATATAACAACTTGATTTTGGAAACAAAAATTATATTTCCTGATTTTGGAACATTGAGGTAGAGCTTGGCAGGTAGCAATGACAGATTGGCTGTCTTTCATTCATTCTCCCCTTCTCCCTTTTAGTACTACCACCCCTATTTTATTTTTCCAGCTTTCCAATTGGTGTGGTGTATAATTAGTTTAGGCAAAAGATACAAGAGAATAGGGCCGGGGATGTGGCTCAAGCGGTAGCGCGATCGCCTGCCTTGTGTGCAGCCCGGGTTCGATCCTCAGCACCACATACAAACAAAGATGTTGTGTCCGCTGAAAACTAAAAAATGAATATTAAAATTATCTCTCTCTCTAAAGAAAAAAAAGAAGAAAAGAAACGGGAGAACAAAGAATCTGAGTAATTATAGGAGAGAACCTGTTGCATCTTTCTGATCTCTAAACATTTTGTCCTCATAAAGCTGCTGCCACTGGTTTTCTTCCTTAAACTATCCCTGACCTCCTCCCTCAGTAAAGCCCATCTCCATAACTGTCTGGGATCCTACGTGTCTTCTGATGTCCTGTGGCATCATTTTCTCCTCATATAAAATTGTGGCTTTCTAATTCTTTGCTCTTTTAATTTTCTCATCTGATCCACTTTGTATAAGCTATTATAACCTCAAACCCTTGATTCCTTTGCCCTCCTACTTTTCTACTTGTAATCATTCTTAACACGGTTTTGAATTTCCCCACATTCTCTTTCTCTAAGAAAGCCAGCTGTTCCTGTGACCCACAACTACAGCTGTCCTCTCCCCAGCTCTGCTCAGCCTCCACTGCAGCTCTGTATGTTCTTCGGTTCCAGAAGCCTGGGTGCTCCGAGTCTGCCATATTCTTGTCTTAATTGCTCCCGTGTTCTCTTTTCTGAGAGTCACATTCCTTCTGTCATCACAATGCATGTCCAAAGCGACTCCCTTGATTTATTTTCCTTCTCAGCTTTCCGTGGCCTCCAGCCCTCTCACTTTCTCAGCTGGTCCATGTCTTCATCCTGGGAGTGGTGTGAGCTTTCCCCCTTCCCAGTGACCTCCCCTCTCTTCAGCAGGACTCACTGCAGGCTTCTCTCTGCCCCTGGGCTTATACCACAGCCTTCTCCAGGATTTCCAAATGCTCCCACCCTTACCCTGTAGCCTGGCCACCTGACCTTCTCACCCGATATGTTACTGATAGATTATTCATATACATCATTGGTTTCCTAGGTTACCCTTTTCATTCAGCTCTTTTCTCATCTTAGCTGCTCATATGTCCTCTTCTACCCATGTCTGCCATCCTGTGAGTACCTAGGGCTATGTCAGTACCTTTGATTCCAGTGTGTCTCATAAACAGGATCTGTTTCCAAGCTGCCCTCCCAGACCATTTCTCCTCTTCATTTTCTAGCTATTTTAGTGTCTGCAGAGCCTACAGTTCATGCTGCTCTTCAACTATCCTGCTTCTGATTGCTGCCCATCTCCTGGAGCTCTGACTTAGTACATTATGTGTTGCAATAAAGAAATACACGAGGCTGAAATTTTTATTAAGAAAAGGAATTTATCTACTTATTTTGAATTACCAGGGATTGAACCCAGGGCTGCATGCCTGCGAGGCCAGTCTTGTACTGCTGAGCTATAACCCCAGTCTTCAAAATGAAGTTTATTGAGCTCATAGTTCTGGAAACCCAAAAGCATGGTGCTGGAATATTGGCAGTCCTCCTGCTCCCTGGCCATATCACAGTGTGGTTTAGAAGTAGGAAGGAAACAGGCCAAGTGCAAAGGGGGCCAAATCCATTAACAACCTGTTCTCATAACTCAGTGTGTGAGACCAGCATTAATACCTTCTGAGGAAAATGTCCCCATGATCTAATTACATTCCATTTGATGCCACATATTAAAGTTTCTACCACCTCAACCCTGCCACATTGGGGACCAAGCTTCCTGCACCTGAACCTCTGTAAGGCATCTATCCAGTCACAGCAAGCTGTCTTCATGTGACTGCTCTGCTCCTTGTGACTCCTTGGCTTTGACAGCTGTACTATCTGTGTTAACCAGTATTTGAAAATTTCTGGGTGACAGGAGATTCTATTATTCATAGTGGTCCTCTGGGACTAAATCTGAGTTTATGATAACAAGGTGATCCCAAAACAGCCAGCCACAATAGAAAAGTTACCACAAGACTGTGGGGCGTGTGCAACTTTGAGCTTCATATCAGCTAGTACTTCAGGAAGGAGAGGAAGGCAAGAGATTGGGTTCCACTGCAAGACAATTGAAAAATCATGGCGACCTCATGAATTCCAATAACAACTCAGAACACTGAAACCAAGGTGAGCTTCCCTGGTGGGTGTACACATCACTGTCCTGGTAAGATGATATATCCTAGGGCATGGAAGCTTTCAATGGGACCCTCCAGACCTCAAGCCATGTGTCTGTTCTTTGGGCTTGTCCCAGTTTGGGTCCTAACCTTGGGGTCCATGTGAATAGCATGCTTCCAAGGAAACTCCACACGTCTCTCCAGCAGGTTCTCCACACCTTGCCGAGTCTGCTCTTCTCACCTTTCTATGTCCTCTGGTGAGTCAAGGTCTCTGCACCTCAGAGAGAAGTTCCTCTTTGTGACCACCAGATCCAGTGACATCCTTGGGAAAAACAGGAGCGTCAAAGGTGGATTTTGTTGTTTCTGCCCAACATGGATTCAAGGGTCCAGTTTACAGTCCCAGCTGAAACAAAATGAAAAAGAGGGAAAAATATATGGAGTGTCAGTGTTTAGGAATTTAGATTCCTGAGAAAGAGGCCAGTCCAGAGAGAGCCCAGCTCACTGGCCAGATAGGGAGTGTCCAAACTAGAGAGCAGGAGGGGACGTGGAGTCAGCAGAAAGGAGAGAATATCTAAGGAGACATGGGAGCTAGAGGTCACAGTGCAGAGAACTGAGAGAAGCAAAGTTTAGGGGCTCCCAGTCTTGGGCTACACAAAGTGGGAACATGGTAAGAGGTGAGAACTGGGGTCCAGGAAGCCTCAGGTCTATCCCTCTTCAACATGTGGCTTTTCAGAGATTGGAGGACACAGGCCCTTGCAAGGGACACAAGAATGATCCAGGAAGGGAATGAGGAGGATCAGAGGTAGGCTGGTCAGTGTGCTTTGAGCATTCCAAGTGCAGGTGGCCTCAACGTGGCAGAAGTGGTGCTGGGCTTTGGAGAGGAATGACAAGTTTCTGTTTGAGACATTACTGTGCCATGTCCTTCCCCTGAGGCTGGCATCTGGGTAGTGAGCCTCTAAACGTGTCCTACTGACAACTCTGGGAGCTCTCCTCTCTGACATGTGGACACCTTGCTGAGATGGGCGGGAGGTCTGGAGTGGCCAGGGGACCTGCATTTCTAACAACTCCAGGGTAATGCCAAGGCGGTTGGTCTGGGGACCTTGCAACCACTCTCACAGCCTCCATCCTCCATCCTTGGTCTGTGTCCATCTGTCCTTCTAGTATGCCATCTTGTTGCATCCCTCCCTCCAACGGCTCCTCCCTGCCCTGCCAATTTGATGCTCCCCAGCGTAAGCCCACACCCCTGTTTCAGCCAGGCTGGCTTTTCATCTGAGAAACATGCTTGCTCCTGCCACCCTGTTAGAGGGCCTCACCTGGTCAGCTTACAGTGTTCTGGTGTCCCTGCAGAAGTCCCTGCCTCCCCGGGTTTCACATGTGACAACAATTTCTGTCTTTTGTTTTTGTTTCTTTTTCTTTTTCATACTAGGGACTGAACCCAGAGGTGCTCTACCACTGAGCCCCAGCCCCAGCTTTTTGATATTTAATTTTGAGACAGGGTCTGGTAAGTTGCCCAGGCTGGGCTCGAACTTGGGATCCTCCTTCCTCAGCTTCCCAGGTAGGTGGGATTATAGGACTCTGCCACCACACTCGGCTTAGTTTAATCTTTAGAAGTATCTGTGCCCTGGGATGATAGTTTTCTGTAGAGAGGATTTTCTTTTCCCTCTGGTAAGTTCCACCTGTGACAAAGATGTGACACTTCTTTGGGCAGCTCTAGGACTCCCAGGAATGCAGACTTCATCCCTCCCAGAGTATGGCACCTCAGGATGGCAGCCAGGGTCACTGGATCACACTGGCTCCTCATCTCAGGAGCAGCGCAGCTCTGTTGCATTGAGCTCCAATCCTCCTGGTTCCTCAGTAGGTTTCTGATGGATCTGAAGTTTACTGGGGTATAGTTCAGACAGGAGGTTCTTCCTCATTAGTGTATCGTCTGAGTTTGGGGGAGTGTGTCTGACACAGCCATCCCTGGTCACAGAAAAGGAGCAGCCCTGCCCCTGAATTTCTCAGTGGCCCTGCAGCCAATGCTCCCCTCTGGAGGTCTTGGATAGTGTCTGGGATCTCACTATTATCTGCTGAGGGGAGGGGTGGCTTACCTCCCTAGGTCAGGGAGCAGGGTCCAATCCCCTGGTGGCATGCTCCTTCCTGTTTGGTCACTCTGAGCACCATCCCATTCATCAGTCACAGTGAGACCCCTCCGGGCTTTCCTGGCCACTCTCCCTCCCTTGGGCTCTGCATTGGTGGTGTCCTGGCTTCCTCAGTTCTGTCCATGCCCACACTCCTGGGGAGTGAGTCTTTATCGTGGCTGTATGGGTGACCATACACCTGGTCCTACAGTTCTGGGGGTCAGGATTCTCCCTGGGCTGAGGTTGAGGTGTGAGTAGGCTGCATTCCTTCTACAGGCTCTGTGAAGAATTTCCCTCCTGCCGTCTAAAGCTTCTGGGGGAACCTGCATTCACTGGCTTGTGGACCCTTCCTCTATTCTCCAAGACAGCAATCAGCTCATGTCTTTCACTCTGACCTCTGGATAATGCAGAATAATCTCCCCATCTCAACATCTGCAATTGTACATGCAGAATCTCTTTTGCCATATGAGGTGCTATGTTCACAGGACCCTGGAACATTGTGGGCCACTTCAGCTGCCTATCCCTTCCTGAGGCTATTGTGGCACGTCCTGAAACCCATTTTATTAGGCCATCAGCCTTGTCAGTGTCCCTGCTTGGCTGTTGACAGATCTAAGTTCTGCAAACCAGATCAGCTCCCATGACCCTAGAAGAAACAGCAACCTGAGAAGTTACTAGCCCAGAGGTGCATACTACTTGACTCACAGGCTCAGCCACAGCCCTCAGACCATAGCATGTGGCTGCTTTGAGCTTTCATCTTCACAGCAGATGTTGCTAGCTCACATATGGCTTGGAAAGGGCTGGTCACAGACAGGAGAGGACAGGGCTTGCCTGCCCTGAGCTGGGGCGGGGGATAGGTCCCAGCTACCTCCTGACTTGCAGCCCTATCTCCCCCGATGGCATCCTGTACTTCTTGAAGAAAAAGCTGGGTGGCACACTGTATGTGTGGGTCTCATGCTGTCCTACCTGCACCCCCATGAGACCTGGAGATTGACCTTCCCAGGGCAAGTGAGACAGTAGAAGACTGGGTACTTATATATGATGGATAATATCAACTCTCTCCTTTTGGAAAACTTTTTTTTTTACTTACTATTGTAAGTAAAATAAAAATGCTATACAATATAAAATTTAAAAAATAGAGAAAAATATCTAAGATCTAAAGAATGAGATAGTAAAAAGATAGCCTTTAAATTCCAAGAATTATCCTGTTAAGAGTCTCACTTTAAAATAGTAGGCAATCTATGTCCTCATTTTTGGCTCAAAGGCAGGTTTTATAAAGTAATTAATTGTAATAGTTCTCTTTCGCAGATAAATGGTGCAGATCTGTAAAAACAGTCCCACATAGCTGGCCCTCCAAGCAAAACAGAAAACAATACCCCCACACTGCCTCCTGGAGAGCTGGGACCCTCAATAAGAATATGTCCTAACACTGTCCATCCTAACACTATCCAAAGTCCCTGGGCTTGAAACACCTAGTGACAATGCCTACAAATGCTGCATTAATGCAGTACGCCCACAGACAAAAAGTAAAAGTGGAGTGCTTCAGATCAAGGTTCCAGGAAGACATGAGGCACTGAAGAAGGCACAAAGCTATGCAAGCCTTGGAAGGCATCTGCATTTGCACATTCACTTTCCATTTGAGATAAAGAAGCAGAAGTGGACCTGGGCCCTGTAGTAGGTGCCAGGTGATGACCCCCTACCAAGGAGCACAGCTGTGTTGCAATGTTCTCACCAGTCTTCCTCGAGTGACCCATAGTCCTACATCAGGTACAGCCACTGACAGCAGAGCAACAAAGATCACAAAATTGTGGATGTTTCTGGTTCCTGCAGCCATTTTCATGGCTAGAAATAAGCAAGAGCTCCTGAGGCTCAAAGGTAGAGGAGAAGAAAGAGATGTCTCCTCATTAAGCCAAACATGGTAAATAGCAGCCCTCATCTGTCAAGGGCCTTCTCTATGAACACATGATAGCAATGAGAATGAACTGTTTCTAGTTAAACCTCTCACACAGGGCCAACTACAGCACTTCATCTCAAATCAAAAAAGAGCCAGGCAGAGTGGCACATGCCTATAAACCCAGCACTTGTGAGGCTGAGGCAGGAGGATTCCAGGTTCAAGGTCAGCCTCAGCATCTTAGACCCTATCTCAAAATAAAAATAAAAGGCTTGGGGATATGACTCCGTGGTAGAACGTCTCTGGGTTCAATCCTGAGAGCCACGCACACATACACACACAGAAACACACAAAAAAATAGAAAAAGAAATGACTACGATAATATCAAGAGTATTCCCAACAAATACTTGCTCATATATATTTATAGAAAAAGAGGATCAACCTTTTGAACACAGATGATAGAATTATATTTGTTCCAAATGCTCCCTCTACAACTTGTGATATTTCTTTTGTAGAGAAATATCAACCCAAAGCTAAAGACATTGTCTTTATGCTCAAATGATGAATTAATTATTGAGAGGTGACTAATAAAACAAAGGTACAATGGAAATTATACACATACCAAGAATTACCAATGTGTTAATTATTTTAAAAAAGCAGACTTGAAAGTAAAATTTATAGGGAAAAAACCTCACTGATTCAGTGAAGGTAACACAAGTAACAGTTAAAAACTGCAAATGGGTCAAGTTGATTAAAAACTCAATTTTAGGACTGAGTGGTAGGACACTTGCCTAGCATGCAAAACGTCTGGGTTCCATCCAAAGTACCACACAACAATGATGATGATAATGATAATAATAAATTAAGTTTTAGAACCTCCTCCTTTCCCTGAACCCTAGTCCTCAGTTACTTTTTCTAGAAATAACAAGTAGCTGTGACTCCTTCTATGCAAAGTACGTAACAATACATATTTTATTCTGTTTAGAAGACCAGCAAATGACATATGATGTCCTGTACCTTAGCCCACACGAAATCACCCTTTACTGTTCACAACTTATTTTCTCTTTCTTTTTCCCCCCACCACTGTGCAACCTGTTTCAGTGCCAGCAGCCTAAAGGCAGAGGTCAAGCAGTGGTTCTGGGCTCGTCTGCCCTAGGCTGGGCACTATCAGAGGCACAGGGGAGTGGCCTGCCACAAATTCATATCCAAGAATCACTTTCTCACGTAAAGGTGCACAGCAGACTATGAAATGGATGAAGCAGGTTCACCTAATCAATGACTTTTGGACACACATAGTGTTTTCTGATGTTTTATTTCTAGGAACAGCACCATGATGAAGATCCCTACAAGAGCTCCTTTGCACACGTCAAATATATAGGAAAAAATGGGTGTCTACGATCCCAAGGGATTCAATTAATTTACTTTCTCACCAACAAAATGAGCTGCCTGAGGGCTGGGGACCTGGCTCATGGCAGAGGACTTGCCTGGCATGCAAGGGCCCAGGTTCCACCCCTGGCACTGGGGGAAAAAAAAAAAAAAAGAGCTGCGTGTTTCTACCCAGCCTCACCAGTGCAATGTACTAACAGATTTTATTTTGTAATTGAAGCTAAACATTTTATACATTTGAAAGTCATTTGTTTTCTCTACTGCTCGTGTTGTCTGCCTGTCTTTCTACTGCCTGTGGGTTCTCTTCGTAGTCACTGAAGAAGACATTATATGCTAAGGACACTGCTTCCTTATTTAAGATGTTACAAATACTTTTTCCTACCTGGATTTTTTGTTTGCTTCTTATATTTTCCACAGTATTTGTTGTTCTTGTTTTAGATATACATGACAGGAGAATGCATTTTGACATATTGTATATACATGGACTCTAACTTCCCATTCTTGTGGTGTAGAAGGTGAGGAGTTAAAGTGATCATGTATTCTTATATGAACACAGCAAAGTTATGTTTGATACATTGTTTTCCCTATTCTCTCACCCCCACCACTCCCTCCCTTCCTTTCATTCCCCTTTGTCTAATCCAATGAACTTCTCTCCCCACCACCTTATGTGTTGGCATCTACATATCAGAGAGAACATTCAGCCTTTGGTTTTTTGGGATTGGCTTATTTCGCTTAGCATGATAGTATCCAGTTCATCCATTTACTGGCAAATGACATAATTTCATTCTTCTTGAAGGCTGAGTAATATTTCATTTTGTATATATACCACATTTTCTTTCTCCATTCATCTGTTGGTGGGCATCTAGACTGGTTCCATAGCTTAGCTATTGTCAATTGAGCTGCTATAAACACTGTGTGGTTGCATCACTACAGTATGTTATTTTAAGTACTTCGGGTACATGGGATAACTGGGGGTTATCAAATGGTGGTTCCATTGCAAGTGTTCTGAGGAATCTCCACTATGCTTTCCAGAGTGGTTGCACCAATTTGCAGTCCCACCAACAACGTATGCGTGTGCCTTTTTCTCCACATCCTCACCAACATTTATTGTTACTTGAACTCTTAATAATTGCCATTCTGACTGGAGTACAATGAAATCTTGATGTAGTTTTAATTTGTTTTTCTCTAATTACTAGAGATGTTGACTTTTTTCATCTGTTGACTGAACACAGACACTTCTATGGTTGCAGAAGATCCTCTGCTTATTTATTGATTGGGTTATTTTATTGGTGTTACGTTTTTCAGTTCTTCATATATAGGAAGATTAATGCTGTATTGGAGGTGAAGGTGGCAAAGCTTTTCTCCCATTCTGTAGGCTCTCTCTTCACATTCTTGGTTGTTTCCTTTGCTGTCAGGAAAATTTTTAGTTTGATATTTATGATCTTTTGGGAAAGTATAAGGTGCAGTTCCTTAGAAATTTGGCAGTTCCTTAAAAGGTTAAAGGTAGAGTTAGCAAATGACCCAGCAACTCTACTCCCAGGTGTGCGAAGCTATCCTCACACGTGATTTGAGTTACCTCCCTGTATGGGTGAGAGGCACTTAGACACAGCTGTGTCAGAGCTTTCCCCACCCTTTTCCAGGTCTGAGGGCTTGTCCTTGCAGAGGCGTGTCTGTCCGCTGCCCTGAAGACCCAATCGTCGCCCAGGACCTTGGGATGCTGCCCCCCTTAACACTTCATTGGATGGGATTTTCCCTGGAATTTTTTGTTCCCCAATAAACTCCACTCCCTGGCTTGATTTTTTCTTTTTCCTCCCTCCCTCCCTCTCTCTCTCTCTCTCTCTCTCTCTCTCTCTCTCTCTCTCTTCTCTCTCTCTCTTCTCTCTCTCTCTCTCTCTCTCTCTCTCTCTCTCTCTCTCCCTCCCTCTCCCTCTCCCTCTCCCTCCCCCTCCCTCCCTCCCTCTCCTCTTCAGCAAACCTAGCTACCTCATTAGGTGGCTGGAGGCCTGAGCTAGGAGAAGCCTTCCTAGAGCTGGTTTTAAAGGTAATTAGAGTCTTGACTCTTTAATTTAAAACTCCCTAGCATTTACTCATGAATTGAACCTTCTTTAATGAAGCCAGCGCTGGTCGTGTGGCAGACCCAGGTACATACCTGGGAGAAATGAAAACATATGTCTGTACAAAAACTTGTGTGCAAATATTCATAGCAGCATTATTAGTAACAGTTCAAAAAGGGAAATAATCAAATATTCACCAACTGATGAGTAAAATGAGTCAATTCCTTCAATGTAACATTATTTAGCCATAAGAAAGAATGAAGGTCTGAGCATGTAAAATAACATGGATGAACCCTGAAGATTTTACACTAAGAAGCCAGACAAAAGGTCACATAGTGGATAATTCCACTTCTATTATGTCCAGAATAGGCAAATCTATGGAGACAGAATGGAGATGAGAGAATGCCTAGGGCTGGGTGAACCAGGGGAAAATGGTGAATGACTGCTAATGGGTACTGACAGGATTTCTTTTGGAGGTGATGAAATATTCTGAAGTTGATTGTGGTGATAGTTGCCCAACTCTGATGTGTACTAAAAACCACTGAGTTGTACACTTTAAATAGGTGCATCACAGGGTATGCAAATTACATCTCAATAAGCTATTAAATAAAAAGGAACAGGTGTCCAATAGAAAAAGCTACTCTTTAACCTTTCACACTGACACACACAATGGCCCACATAGCACTTATAACAACTTCCAGGAGGACCCTGAGGAAGATCAAATAACTGCTGAGCAGAATTCCAAAGGTACATCAAATCTCCCTTGCTGCATGACATATGAAGTCAGAATGCCAATTCACCTGTCCAGAAATAGGGAGGGTCAGAAATAGAATCCAAGGCATGGCTTTGGTAAACATGATACAAAGAAATAAAGGGAGGCAATATTTTCCAAAACAAGTAAGGCTGACAGTAGAATATAATTTTCATCAATAAAATATCTACTATGTCAACTAAATATTATGGCTTTCTTTTTTTTTTCACTTGCTATGCTTCTATCATTGTTCTTAGTCTACGCTTGCTATATTCCATTTAAATGCATTTAAAGCCATAAACAAGCAAGTATAATACAAACCACTAAGACTCAGAAATAGGCAACCAGTAAACCAAAAACTCCATGTTTGCTAAATTACTAACAAGAAAAATTGTACATCTGTGGATTAACAAGATAATACACATTAAATCTGAATAGAGGGAAGGCACTTGAACAGAGATGCAAACATGTTCATGGTGAGCACTGATAAAACTCAAAAGGAGAAGTCCTGTGGCCTATGACTTTGTAACTCACTGCAGAACAATGAAAATCAGCAACAAAAAACACAAAGTCATAATTGTAAGAGAAGACACGGTGGGCATCGACCAAAGGAGGCAGATTTAAAAAGGCTGCCGAACGAGGCTTTATTTGAGATTCACTCCTGGGCGGCAATTCATCAGACACACAGAGTGGACAGGAGAAGGGTCTGAGGAGAAACCGCATGGGAGCTCCACCAGACTGGGATTTTATGGGGCTTAGGCAGGAAGGGAAGGGCTTGGGACAGGAAAAGGTGTTTTTAGAGTCCCTTGTCCCTCTGGAGTTGGTCGCAGGAAGCTGGTTGAATCCCAGGATTGGCCAGGGGATTCTGCTGACAGGCGTTTCTTGATTGATGGTTTTTCCCACCGGCAGGCTGCTTCACTGCCACCAACCTGACAATAATGACTCTGGTCCATCCCTACATCCCTATTTTAGCAGAACATAGTACATCACTTGGCAAGACTGTCCTATTAAAGATTCAGGTCCAGGGGCTGGGGCTGGGGCTGGGGCTGGGGCTGGGGCTCAGCAGTAGCACACTTGCCTGGCATGTGTGAGGCACTGGGTTCGATTCTCAGCACTCCACATAAATAAATAAAATAAAGGTCTATCAACAACTTAAATAAATAAATAAATAAATTTTAAAAAAGATTCAGGTCCAGAACCTTTAAGAAGTGGAACTAGGGCGTGGGTTGTGGCTCAGTGGTAGAGTGCTCACCTAGCATGTGCAAAGCCCTGGGTTCAATCCTCAGCACCACATAAAAAAAATAAAATAAATAAATAAATAAATATTAAAAAAAGAAGTGGAACTAGGGGAAGGGGAATTTAGCTCAGTGGCAGAGTACTAGTGTAATTTTCATCAGTTTTGTGGTATCAAGTCTGCAAAAAACAACAACAACAACAACAACAACAAAACAAAACCCTAGGAAGCAATCTCTGAAAAACCTGACTCTGAACACTAGGAAGTTCTTGGAAGGCAGCTCATAATAGTCCTCGTTTTCAAATTTCTTTCCCCTTCAGAATCTACTTTTTCAGAACTGTTCCTTGCCCACACCCTTTGTGAGTGGACTTCATGCACCAATGCTGCTCCCCACTGGTTCCACACTCTAGAACAACACATAGATATGGAGCCTTTCCACTTCTTGAGAAATTCTGCCACCTCTGGCTCAAGAATAGATATGGAGCCTTTCCACTTCTTGAGAAATTCTGCCACCTCTGGCTCAAGAATGGCTACAAGGGCATTGTTTTCCACTGCCCGATTTCTAATTCTTTAGGATCCCTGCTACCTTCTCCAGATATTTTGAAATTTTAAAGTATTCTATTGAAAACACTGTCATTCCCATTTGTGGGGAGCCACTCTGAATGACCCATGCCTTCCATCCTGAACCAAGAGGCTCTGAGCAATCACTTGGTGACTTGGGCATTGCCCCAGCCCAAGAAGTAGAAGGAATATCTTCAAGAGCTAGACTCAGCTATTCCTTTGTTATACTACACCTTTGCCCTGTTTGGAATAGAATGGTCCACGAAAATGCCCTTTGTGTGTCCCCTTCTCTTGCTCTGCCTCTGGGTGTGGCCTTCCTAGATATCAGTCAATCTGCTGACAGCAGACACCACAAGCTAGACTCAACGCCCTGAAACCTGACCCCCTGTCTCATTTTAATGGCTCACCCCTCCACAGACCCCTAAGGTCAGAAAAGCTGTCACAGGACCAAAGAAAAAGGTATCTCTGTTGTTTGTGTAGTTATTTCCTGCAGACCAGTTCACTCAGGAGTGACCCTGAGTGTTTCAGTACTGAGAAATACGACATCCATTTAATTAGAATCTGTGAGGACTGGCCAACAAACTGTACTGTAGTGATCCTACATGTCACCTTATGCTAAAAGTGGTATTTGCAAAGCACAAAGATTCACTCTGTTATCTCTGCAGTATAACTATCATTATTGCTGCATCAGACTGTATCCATAGAAGGAGAAAAGTTGTAGAGGTGAAGGTACATTTCAAACAAAACGTATTACTCCATTTGCACGTATTACTCCATTTTAAAACAAGGTAATCACATATATTAAGATGGACTGTGCCTGCTATCAAGAATATAAGCAACAATAAAGGTTGGCAAGGATATAGGGAAACAGGTACACTCATACATTGCTGGTGGGACTGAAAATTGGTGGAACCACTCTGGAAAGCAGTAAGGAGATACTTCAGAAAACTTGGAATGGAACCACCATTTGACCCAGTCATCCCACTCCTAGGTTTATAGCCAAAGGAAAATCAGCATACTACAGTGACGCAGACACACTAATGTTTATAGCAGCTCAACTCACAATAGCTAAACTATGGAACCAACATAGTTGCTCTTCAACAGATGAATGGATAAAGAAACTGTGGTATATATACATGGAATATCACTCAGCCTTAAAAAGAATGAAATTATGGCATTTGCTGGTAAATGGATGGAGCTGAAGAATATTATGCTAAGTGAAATAAGCCAATCCCAAAGAACCAAAGGTCAAATGTTTTCTCTGATATGCAGATACTAATTCCCAATAAGGGGGGTGTGGAGAATAGAGGTATTTTGGACTAGACAGAGAGGAGTAAAGGAAGGGGAAGGGTCATGAGGGTAGGTTTGACAGTAGAATGAATGGGACATTATTACACTCTATGCAGATATGATTACACAACCAGTGTAACTCTATCTCATGTACAACCAGAAGAATGAGAACTTATACTCCATTTATGTAAAATGTGCCAAAATGTATTCTACTGTCATGTGTAACTAATTAGAATAAAAAAAAGTAAAAAAAAAAAAAAGAGGATGAAATCTGCCTAACTGCATGCAGCATGTCTAGACCAGGTGGCCAGCAGAGATAGGAAATGACAAACTATGAGTTGAATTTGGGCCAAATTTATTGGGACTTTTAATTTGAACATAATCTTCTCATACAGTCATGCATCATTTAATGCTCAGGATAAGAACTGAAAAATGTGCCCATAGAGAAATCTGTCTTTGGGGGAAGTCACAGAGTATACTTACAGAGGCTAAGTTGGCTCCTACATCAACAGGTGATACTATTGTGTGAGATCAACATCATATATGTGGACCATCACTGACCAAAACATTATCATGTGGCATGTGGGTATACTTGAAGGCTGTCCACTACAAGGAAGAGTGTGAACTTCTGATTTGCTATGAGAGAACCCAAGCAGCTCTGATGCTTAAAGACATCATGAATAGATTTCAAATAAGCGGAGCATCTATGCAATTGGTTTTCCACAGCAACATGACCACCTTCCTGACAGCCAGGACCTGAGAGAGAGCTGCCAAGGAACTCATGGTCACTTGGAAGGCTGCTGGGTCCTCATTCAACTCTGAACATCCAGGGCTGCAAACCTAGGTGGACACTCACTCTCAGCTGATAACACGAATCAACCTGCATTTATTCCTGCTTGGAATGGGGTCATCAGAATCATGTAAGACATTAAAATGCAAAAAAATAAAATAAAATAAAAATAAACTTCAAGCACAGCATGAATAACAAACATGGTCTTGTTGATAAGGTCCAACAGTGGGAAAAGAAAGTCTTGCAGCTTAAATGTGGAATCAACCCAATGCCCACTGAGAGATAAACAGATGGACAAAAGATGTTATCTTCTCTTCTGCTATTCAGCCTTAAGAAAGGGGAATTCTGACCCCTTCTCCAGCAATGTAGGATCTTGAGGACAGTGCACAAAGTGAAATGACCCAGACACAGTGGGACACATACTGTATGAGTTCACAGTCTTCAACACAAATGAGATATCAATGGTTCTCAATTTTATAGAGACAGAAAGTAGAATGGTGGTCAGTAGGAACTGTAGAAGGAGAAGAAGGAAATAATGCTTCATTGGTAAAGAGTGTCTGTTTATGGTGATGGAAAAGCTCTCCAGATGAGTGATGCAGGTGGTTGCACAACAGAAATTTAAACTCATGCCCTACGTGATGACGTTATGGCCAACGATGGAACCACATACATGAATTTGTCCCACAGTATGACAGCACAGTGAGATTGTAGCCATCTCAGTTGGTGTAAGAGCACTCTAGGATGTTTATACAATGATGAATCAGCCTATAACACATTTTTAGGAATATATCTCCATTTTTAAGTGAGACATGCATGTATTGAGACAATTCTCCCTCTACACGGCACAATGGTTAACATGGCAAGTTTTCTACACATTTAAACACATTTTGTGGACAGAAAGATAAAACATGGATTGAATGCCCAGCTGTAAAGCAAAAGGCTAAGTTAGGATGTTTGGAAGCACCTCCCCAGTTCCACTGGGTGCTGGGTCACATCCCATGCACTTCCCATCTTCTCAGCAAATATTATTCTCTGTCTTCAATGGGAAAATCTCCCATTTGTTTCTTTTTTCTACATGTGAGACTTTCCATAGGGTGCATTGGTGACAATGAAATATGCAGGTCAAGAGCAATGTCTGTGCTCCCAAATATGCTATGTAACTGGAGAGAGATTGATTGGAATTGAGAGGCTAACCTGAGGTGATCCATAGACTCCCAGATAGTGTAGACACTCTAGGAAAACCATGAGCATGTGTACAATTTCCTATGATTTTATGACCTCAAAAGGAATCCTTGTGTCAAACATGCCGAAGTGCAGAGTGTGTCCCCTTAACAGATTTCTGAAAACAGTGAAGGCCAGTGGCACTTAGCAGATTAGATTTGCTAAACTGAGTGTTTCCTTTTAGGGTTTTCAAGTGATAATTCAGTGTACGTGGGTTCTTTTGTACATACTGAGCTCCTTCTTGGGAGGTCATGTCATTTCTGCCCTCCCCCTTCTTCCTTGCCATACTCCTTAATCTCCCACTGCACTGAACTCTGAAATGGAAATGCCCAGAGGTTGGGTATCTAACATGTGTTGTGTTGAGAATGGAGAGAAGAACCCGGGTCTAGACAGAAGTGAAAGAGGGAGTCAGAGACCCGTAGGGTAGTTTGGCAAAGTGGACAGAGTTTGGATCAGTCACAGCACAGACCATCTCCTCTAGAACTCTAGGACAGGTGCACACACCAGTCTGACAGTTACAGGTGTTTTCCTTCAAACTGGTTGCCAGGTTGGAATGAGTGATGACATCAGAGGCTTCCAACCTTCCTGATTGGAAGGGACAGACTCTGTGGACCACTGGCAGTGCAGTGGGCAACAGTTTTTTCTCAGAACTGTTCCTCACCTGATTTCTCCTGTTTGGAGAAGAGCAAACAGACTTCTATTCAACCAAATTCTGGAAGAAAGATTTACCTTAATAAGAACCTAGGTTTTGTAGAAGGAAGAAAGAGTATTGGAGAACTTATGGCAGATCAAGAAATCTCCCAGTCTGGGCAATCGCCTTCCCAGCCGAGCACCTCAGAATCCCACCTAGAAGTGGTGGTAGATGATGAAGTGGCAGGTCCATCAGGTGAGGGAGCTAGAGTGAGAACTGATTTGACATGATGACTGGTAAGGACGAAGGGGTAGAGCAGTCAGGAAAGGTGGGAAGCCCACTTTTGAAGTTCAGAATAGGCCACGGGACAAGGAAGTCCACATGGATGGAAAATCTGCAGAGAAAGGAATTGGGCTAGAAGATGAGATCTAAGTCCGGGAAGCTGGTAGAGGGGATGTAAAAAGGGTCACTCCACCCATGAGAGAAAGTGTCCATAATGAGGAAGAGTTTTGAGGAACAGGGAGATGGGACAATGATACGGAGAATCAGGGGAAGACGGCTACCAGCCAAGGGGAGAGATGGAACAATAGCTCAGAAGGCAACAGTTGAAGGTCTGGGGGTGGGAGGTGAACTGGGATCAGAGGATGAAAGGATGAGTTCCAAATTCAGGAGCTTGACTCTGCTTCCTTTACTCAGGTCTGTGGGTAAAACCCTGCCTCCCATGTCGGAAAAGAGAGTGGACCTCAGAATCTGAGGGAGACTCGGAGGATGATCCCCCGGGGATTTTTGATTCTGCACTCTGGGTAGAATCTGGACTCCTGCCTGAGACCACTGGCATAAAGAGAAAGAGAGAGTCCTCCACTGAATCTGAGGATGAGCTGGAGGATGTGGAAAGTGGGCTAAATCACCCCTGGGATGTGGAGTCACTGTGTGGCCTCAAAATGAAACTCAAAAAACGGCGCATGGACTCGGTGCAACCAGAACACCATGAGGTTTTCAACAGGCTTCTAGGTAGGGAGATACCCAGATAGCGCCCTCCAATCCTGCTCTTTACACAAAGAAGGAACTTATAGCCTCTGCACTTTTCCAAAGAGCCCTGCTATCCCTGAGATCCCCATTCCTGGAGGACTCAGGACCCATGTACCCTGTGAAACTCTTAGATGATGGATGATTACATTACACCTGAAAAATGACCCTGCTTGGGATCACAGAGCTTGATTCCAATTATCCTCACTGATTGCAGACACTGTGGCTCTAATAGATTTCCTCCTCCCTGAGGGGTGACCATCAAATGAGAAAATAACATAGTAACTCTAATTCTGAGGTGGTGCATTCTTGGGGGATGATGGGCCCTTGCGGTTTAATCCAAGTTCTTAGTCATACAGACATCTATCTCTTACCCCAACCCTCACTCAGTTGTTTCCCTGGGGGGTTTCAGGGCAAAGCAGCTTTCCCAGGAATGTTCCTGACCTTTTCCTATCCACGTGGGATATTGGGCTCTTTTGGGCTCTATTGCACTCCAATCCCACACCTTCTCCAATGCAGGTCCTATTCTTCTCTCTGTTCTCTATCACCCATGAAGCCCCTTCTGGTTCCCAACTAACACCAGTGTGCTGTTCACAGAGGATCCTGTTGTCAAAAGATTCCTGGCCTGGGACAAGAAGCTGAGAGTGTCTGACAAGGTGAGGTTGTTCTCCACTGGGCAGTGATCCTGCTCCAGCACAGCCTGGAGAGGGGAGGGCTTTCTAGCCCATGGACGTTCTGTCTCCATGTAGAACCAACAAGATGTGCCAAGTTCTGATCCTTTGTGACTTGTCAACATCTCCCTTCAGGGCCTAGCAGTTCCATGCAGTGAGGACAGGTGGACCATGCTTCTGCTTGGGGTGTTGCATTCCTATCCTCCCCTCTCTGCTATTGTTATCTGAGATTTTGGGCACCTCTCCTCTTTTACTTTTTTAAATATGTTTTATTTAGGTGTAGATGGACAGAATACCTTTATTTTTTATCTTTATGTGGTGCTGAGGATCAAATCCAATGCCTCACAGGTAGCTAGCAAGCTCTCGACCACTGTGCCACAACCCCATTGCTCAACAGCCTTTTTTTCTGTGATGCTAGGGATTGAACCCAGGGCCTTGTGCATTCGAGGCTAGCAAGCACTCTACAGAGTGAGCCATATCCTATGGCTGGGGCTCCTCTCCTCTTTACACTTCTTGGGACGCCCCATTCTCCAGCTTACCCAAGACCCTCCTCACCCAGCTCACTTACATGCCTTCCCTCAAAAGGTCCCCTCAGAGCTGATCCTACAGTACACACTAAGCCTCCTCTTCCCCCAATTGCTCCGACTGTCACAGGTCCTTCCCCAAAACAGCAGGTCTCCTTACTTGGCGACCTTCTCGCAGGGGCACTCTTCACCCCAGACTCCCATTCCTCTGTCCCCTCTTTCCTCCTCTTCCAGGATGTGACCTCTCTCTGTTTTTTCTTCTCTCTCCATCAGTACCTCCTGTCTATGGTCATAGCTTATTTTAGCCGGGCTGGCCTCTTCTCCTGGCAGTACCAGAGAATCCACTTCTTTGTGGCCCTGTGAGTATTTGGTCTCCTTCATCAATCAGGACTCACTACCTGGGAGGGTAGGAGGGGAGCAGAGGGGCACTAACCTTTCTTTTACTTTTAGCCTCTTTGTCCTGTTTGCTCCGTGTACACGAGATCACAGCACTGTAGTATAGTTTGTTTTTCTTTTCCACACTTCCCTAGCAAAGCAAACACACATGCTCCCTAAAGGCCAGCTGTTAAAGAGTCAAGGAAACTAAGGAAACATAAAGCCCACCTGAGAGGAGTGCAGGAAAGCATGGGCACCTCCTGTCCCTGGCAGAGAGACTGGAGGTGCAGACACATCTGACTGCTCTTCCTTCCTGTATCTATACCAGCACTGTTCTGTCTTCTGCCTCTGGATTTCCAAGACAGATGCCCAGTTCCCAGCCTGGCACAGGTCCCGTTTAGGGTGGTCCCCTCTGGTTCTTCTTACAGGAGTCTTCTCACATTTGTGGCTCTTTCTACACACCTCCTGAAAATCCTTCCAAGATGGGTCCAACCACCCCTTAGGCCTCTCCCACAACTGTGTTGCTCAATGCTTTCTAGAAAAAGGCTGGAGTCCTTCAGAAGGTATGTGTCTGGCAGAGTCCTCTGGACTAAGGCATGGTCCTCCATAACACTTAATAGGGCTGGTGCAGTCCTGTCTGAAGATGGTCCTCTGGGAGTCCATTTTGGGAAGCTGACTCCAAGGGGAGGTCCTTCTTGGTTGTGCCTCTAAAGAGCAACCTGGTTTCTTTCCGCAGCTACCTGGCTAATGACATGGAGGAGGACAACCAGGCTCCTAAACAAGACATCTTTCGTTTCCTCTATGGGAAGAGCTATGCCCAGCGTCCCCTGTTCCACAAACTGCGCTATCAGTTCATCTGTTCCATGGGCTGGAACACTCGGGTTTCCAAGGAGGAGTGTGAGGAGGTGGGTGGTGCTGTGTGTGCTTGTGGAGGGAGAGGGATGGGCTGACTTGAGAGACACAGGAAGGTGGGTGGCTGCAGGTGGGCTCTGGGGAGGAGAAAGCTCAGGAGGGAGGGAAGGACTTCCTGCGCAGTCCTCAGTTTTGCATTTATCCATGTTACTAAGTATTCTTGATGGATCCAAGCAGAAATATTACTAATGTTCAACCACTATTCTACTCAAATCAGGGACAATGATAAGGCTTGTCTCTTGATTAAATCAACTTTTCAAATTTGATGGGAAGGGACACCAAAAGGATTCTATCTGTCAAAGCATCTTTACAAATACTTAATTTAGTTATCTGATACAGGAAAATATAATTGATTTTTATTGAAAAGAAATCTAAAAAAATGTGTCCCACATTCTATATAACATTATCCTGATAAGTGTCATCCATGTGAGTAATAGCTGAAATAATGTTGTGATATCCATATATAGCTACTTCATTTGTCACCAGGCTAAATAAATCTAATAATTACACCTTGCTATGTCACCTCCTTTGTAGCTGACAGAACTTAGTTAATAGAATCAAGCCTCTCAACATTGTATTTGTTGAGATATTTGTAGACTGTTGAATCACAGTGACTAGAAAGTCCAAATCAAGGTGAAGTAATTTTAAGGAATGGGAAAAAAATTAATCATAACTTCAAAACCCTCAATATCCTGTAAAGTCATCAGCTTTGGTGGGGGCTCTTTTCCTTTCCAGATTCAAGCTTATGATCCGGAGCTCTGGGTGTGGGGCCGAGATCGCACCTCATTGCCTGGAAGTCCTGGAACTATGGAGGCCTGAGGGGAGGGACAAAATTCTGCATCCCTGGCTTGATGACAGACAGAGTCAGTGATTGTCTATTTAAGATGCTCGAGGACCTAACTTCTTGATCCAGTCCTGTCCACCTCCACCCACAGCCACCCTCTGCAGATGGTGAAACAGCCTGAATCTCCAAGTCAGCTTCATGGTCTCAATCTCTAACCACACAGATGACCCCCTAGAGGTGTGCTGGGTGCTCTGAGGCTGCTCAGCCAGACCTGAGAGAGAACAGTTTATCACTCAGAATGTGCTAGAAATCCTTAACCCACAGCAATTGGGCCCACATGTCAGCTTTGATGAATGGTTGATCTTGGTCTAAAGTTAATATCCTTTAGCCATGAATCTCTCTCTCTCCCCCTGTAAATTCTCTTTTTACCTCTCCTTTTAATTCATCTTGGGTCACTTATCCCTTAAGGATACTAAGCACGGAGATAATTTATTTATAGGATTGTCACAGTTTTAGTACATATGATAAATGTTGTTTATTTTGAACTATGTTTATTTTAAATAGTTTTGAGATAGATGTTGTTCAGAAAATTGTTGTTTCTTATTGGTTTTGTGATTAGTGTTATAACATGTTTGTGTACATAAATATTTCTCTCAAGATTTTAATCTTTTTATCTATTACTTTTATACCTCAGTAGTATTATCCCATAGTCTTATAAATATAGTTTTTATTTGATGTTCCATCATCATTATTGTGACTATTGAGCTGCTAGTACTTAACTTGCCTTGACATGTTTTCTGTCATTTTTAAATATGTATCATTCGAGAGCACATGTGTTATGTGCTTGTGAAGAGCACAGCACAGTGCATTTGTGAAAAAACTGAATAAAGTTGAAAATCTCCTTACCTTAATGACACATATGATCATGTCATTCCAGATTGGTTGTTTGCTGTCAAATGATACTGCTGTTTAACAGTGTTGTTTTTAATTGACCAAATTTGTAACCTGTGGGGGAGAAAACCACCTCAATTTTTTTTCATGTAGCAGAACAACAGAGAAGGTTGTAGAACTTAAACTAGAGACTGGAAACAGGAAACACAGGGTGGATGTTGCGAGAGAGAACACAGGAAGAATAAAAGAAAATTCTGGAGGAATTCCAAAGCCAAGGTAAAAGTAAAACTTCCTGGTCAAAGTCCAAAGACAGGGACACCCAGGGAATAAAAGACTTTGCTACTTGAGTCACAATGGGAGTCTTTCCTGAAACCTATGTATGTTTCTAGTTTTACATAAATGAAGGAAATCCAAAGGGTCTTGTTGAAATGGAAACTCATGAAGGAAAATGAAGGTACTAGAGCAGGTTGTGAGAAGAATGAGATGATAGGAAGTGCTAAGGTTGCTAAATAGATAGGCACAGAGAGGAAAGAACTAAGAGTGTGCGCACTGAATTACTGCAGACAAGCATCTTGGGAGATGGGAGAGAATATGGAAGCAGCTGTAGAAAGAAGCAGGTGAAGAAAAGTATCAGCAAGAAGTTAAAACAAAGTTAAAGAGAGGTTGCAACAGAGTCAGTGACGAGATGTGATGTGGGGTTAAAGAGGCAAGAAGAAATGATGTGAAGAGGTTAGAAAGGACCAACATGGAACAAGCTTAAGGTTGGTTGAATGTGTTAAAAGAGGGATGGTGGGGCTGGGGATGTGGCTCAAGCGGTAGCGTGCTCGCCTGCCATGCGTGCGGCCCGGGTTCGATCCTCAGCACCACATACAAACAGATGTTGTGTCCGCCAAATACTAAAAAAAAAATAAATATTAAAAAATTCTCTCTCTCTCTCTAACTCTTAAAAAAAAAAAAGAGGGATGGTGGTTGGGTGAGTTGAGCAAGTGAACAGGTATAAGTTCCTTGAAGGAAGAAGTCACTAAAGACTGGCACTGTGCAATGCAATTCTGACGCTGATCAATTGCATGGAGGTCACATGCTACAGATTGAGGCTGTAAGCCCCCTCTACACTGCCCTGTCTTCAGAAACCAGCTGTAAGTTCCAGGTTTCCCAGGCCATTCGCACTTCTCACCACTGGTGTATATTTGTGGATTCCCATGAACCTACTGTATAATTCTCTATAATATCTCACTGAGGTTAGAAGAGCACAATCCTATAATTACTGATTTGTCATGTAAAAAAGGACACAAATTGGGACCAGCTAACATAAGAGATAAGAGGCACATGGCTGGAGGTCTAGGAGGGTCTGAATGAAGGCTGTCATGTCCTCTGGATGCAATATCTTCAGAGGACATGGATGTATATGACCTACCAGGGAAACTGACCTTGGTTTCAGCTGAGTTTTTACAGGAATTTAACTAAGCATTTGGCATGAGTTGGATGAGCAGAGCAATAAACTAGGCTCAAGTGCTGCTCTCTGGGTACTTACCATAGAGTGTGGGAGACAGGTTAGTGTCCAGGAAGTAAGACAAGGGCAGGTGGTATGGATAGAGATGGGGGAATCATGATGTAAACTATGTAGCGGGAGGGTGGCATCAGGCAGCATCAGGGTCTCCAGACTGTTTTTTTTTTTTTCCTGATCCCCATGTGTGAGGTGCCCTTTAGAAAACCCTGACCAGCAAAGCCTTCTTGAGGAAAGGCCTGTCTTGGGTAATGCTGGGCAGGCAAGCACTAAACTCTGATTTGGGGGTCCACCGGGAGGCTTCCTTTCTAACCTCACCTAAGTTGGCCTTCCTATTCCCACTGTAAGACTGAGTTCCTGTCCACACCAGAAGTCCACTTGCACAGCTCACCGGAAATCCATGTTCCTGGGCTCACAGCAGGTCTGAAGGCAAGTACTTGATTTTACTTCCCAAGAGGCTATGCACCCGGTCACTCCCACTTAGGGACTATCTGAAACATGCCTGCTTCGTCTAACAGTTCAGAGGAGATATGCTGTGAGCACTGGCTCCCTACAGGCCTCCCGCATTTCTTCCCTGGTTTCTCCTTAGATCAAGGGAATGTCTAGAATACATTTTCTTGGTGTGGTGTTTTTCCTGATTGCATCTTGATTCAGTTTAGGTTACACACATCTATACATGTGGTAAAATGGTAAAATACCTACAGACTTCTTGCATAGATGACAATTTCCTAATGTACAGTCTTGTCATGCACATGCATTGGGGGATACTGCATGAATGGTACATTGAACCTGTGTGTTCTGTCATTACAAGTTTCCTTGAAACTGTATTTTGATATAATAAAGCAAAAAATTCTAAACAAGCATTTATCTTGACTAAAAATTCCAGAGCTTGGAGAGCACTGTTTAACTCTCATTTTATGGATCTTTGGGAAAGACTGCTCTTATCTATAGCAGCCTGGCAGATTTCTAGAGGGAAGGGCTGGGTTGGTCCTTCTGGAAAAAGTCACAGAAACATCTCTATCATTATTTTGGTGATAATTAAATGGGCATGAGGCTTGATATCTTATTTAGAATAGCCATTCATTTACTTATTTTTTAACTGCCAGGGATGGAATCCATGCATGCTAGCAATTCATGTACTACTGAGTTATACCCATAGTCTCCATGAAGAAAATTGAGCTCACAGTTCTGTAAGTCCAAGAGCATGGTGTTGGAATACTAGCAATTCCTCCAGCTCCCCGGACATCACAATGTGGTGCAGAAGTAGAAAGGGAGCAGGCCAAGTGCAAAAGGAGTCATATGCATGGTGTAGACTCCCTAAATAACAATTTGTTCTCATAACTCAGTATTTGAGACCTGCATTAATGCCTTCTGAGGTGAGTGTCCCCATGATCTAATTACCTTTGATTTGGCACCACATATAAAAGGTTCCACCACCTCAATACTGCCACACTGGGGAACAAGCTTCAGGCACTTGAACCACTGGGAGGCACATATCTAGTTTCAGTAATTGTCTTCCTCTGTTCCATTTCCTGTGACTCCTTGGCTTGGATGGATTTGCTATCTGAATTACCCAGTATTTGAAGTTTTATGGGTAACAGAGAGAGGCTATAATTTAGAGTGGGGCACTGGGACCAATACTGAATTTATGACAACAAGCCAATTCCAATTGGGGAGAGCCAGCCACACTAGAAATGTCACCACATGATGAGGGGAGGGTGTGAAACTTTGGGCTACATATCAGCCAGTGCTCCAGAAAGCAGAGGAAGGCTAGAGATTGGGTTCTACTGCAAGACAACTGAAACCCCATGCCTCCCTAATGAATTCCAGTAAAAACTCAAGCCACTGAAACCAAGGTGAGCTTCCCTGGTTGGTGAGGCACTGAGCACATCAATGTCCTGGGAAGACGATGCATCCTGAGGACACAAATGCTTTCACTAGGGCCCCTCCCACACCTCATGCCATGTGTATCTTTTGGGGCTGGTCCCAAATAGTGTCCTAACCTTGGGGGTCCCCCTGAATAGGAAGCTTCTAAGCAAACTCCACTCACCTCCTCCCCAGCAGGTTCTCCACACCTTGTCCTCTCTTCTCAACATCCTCCGTCCTCTGGTGAGTCAAGGTCTCTGCACCTCAAAGAGTGTTTCCCCTCTGTGACCACAGATCCAGTGACATCCTTGGGAAAAACAGAATGAGCGTCAATGGTGGACTTTGGTTGCTTCTGCCCAACATGGATTCAAGGGTCCAGTTTGCTGTCTCAGCTGAAATAAATTTAAAAGGAGGGAAATATATATGGAAAGTCCATGTTTAGGAATTTAGATTCCTGAGAGGCCAGCCCAGAGACAGCCCAGCTCTCTGGCCAGATAGGGAGTGTTCAATCCACAGAGAAGGAGGGGACATGGGGTCAGCAGTGTCCCTGAGCAGAAAGGACAGAATATCTAAGGCAACTAGAGGTCACAGTGCAGAGAACTAGAGAGAACTAGAGAGAGGCGAGTTTCAGAAGGGAAGGGGCACAGCAGAATTCCCCACCACAGTGTCTTAGGCTGGGGCTACTGTGTGCTGTTGATTTCCAACCAGAGCACACAGGCAGTGGGAGAGTCTAGGGCAGGGGACCAGTGAAAGGTGTTTCCTGGCAGTGATGAGTCAGTGGGTGAGATGTTCCCTGCAGGCCAGCAGGGACTCTCTTGTGTTCAGCATTGGGTACCCCCAATCCCCTACCAGGCTCTGTGTCACAAAGGGGACTTCAGGGACTCCAGGTAGCTGATGGATTAGTGATTAGATGTTACACACCAGGGAAGAGAAGGCAGCTTCTCAAAGAGAAAATCTGGGTGGGGGAGCAGCCTCGAAATGCCAAACTTTACCAACATTCAGCATCTGAGGCCCAGCCTTGTGGACTCTTCCCTAATGGAGATGGAAACTGTCAGAGCAGAATTGGGGACTCATAAGTGAGGGAGATTCAAAGGAAGTGGGGGTTTGCACAGATTCCTTTCCTCCTGTGGTCTAAGCTTTAGGTTTCTCTTTCAACATGTGGAAACCAGAGCAGTGCAAAGCCCCAGCCCCATTCATCTCAATCTGTGTGGGGTTGCGCAAAGTGCCTTTAAGGTTTTGGCTGATGAATAACACGATGCTGCTGCTGGGTATTCTGCAAAGTGCATCTAGAACAACAAGAATTTGTGATATTTGGGCTGGGGTTGTGGCTCAGCGGTAGACCGCTCACCTCACACTTGCGAGACCCTGGGCTCAATCCTCAGCACCATATACAAAAATAAACAAGTGAAGTAAAGGTGTTGTGTCCAATTACAACTAAAAAATAAAATATTTTTTTTTAAAAAAAGAATTTGTGATTCTTGCCTAAATGTGGGCATCTGTCTAGTCAGATGTGGGAGAACAAGTGCCCAAGGATGCACAGTTTGAGCCACCTGACCTTGTTAACTGGCAGATTAGGCTGCCCTGGCTCAGAGTGGCAGGTCCTCCCTAGGGAGGAAAAGCTTAGAAAAGCACACGCTCTTCCCCAGTCAGCATCAATATCAGTAGGGCAGAAAAGTCTTTGCTTTGCAGAAGGACACAGAGGGGACACATCCCATGCTCTATTTGCCTCTAGAGGATTTGTGTAGAACTCCACAAATATGCTGGGATTTGGGGTTCCATTATGGGGTATGAAGTTTGAATCAGGTCCTTTGGCCTGCCACCTGGGCCATGGTAGCTAAGTCACTTCATGTCTCTGGACCTCAGTTTCCCTGTCTGAAACATAGTGATGAAGTTAGAGTTTCTCTGCTTCTACTGGAAGGTGGGATTTTTGTCAGTTACAGGCCTCTGAAGCCAAAAAATTCCATTTCTTCTCAACTCCCACAGAGTGGTGTTAAGAGTGGCAACTCTCAATGGTGGGTCATGCGCCTAGTATTGCAGCAGACCCCACTGCTCACTGCAAATTTCTTCTTTCTGGATTCTTTGTCATGAATTTGAAGAATGAAAACCACAGATGAGGATAAGTGAGTGCAAGAGCAGAATATATTCAAGTGTGAACAGAAGCAGAACTCCCACAGGGCAAGAGGAGACCCAATAGGATTGCTACTTGGGAGTGTGCTAGTCTAAGGATTTATACAGCACTTGGGTGAACACACTGGATGAAATTTATGCAAATCAGTTTTGGAAAAATACCAATGCTATTGATTAACTCTTGAGACTGAACTTCCATTCAGTTCTGCCTTACTTGTGTTTTCTCACTGCTGGCCTGCAATCCCAGCTTCCCAGGAGGTTGAAGTTAGTGAATCCAGGATGCCCAGGTGTTCAGTACTGCAGCCCTGTGTGGAGAGGGTACCTGTACTGGTCCAGGGTCAAGCTGCAGTGGGGTGACAGGTTGGCATCCTCTGGCTTGCCTCAGTATTGCCTCACTGTGCCTCAAGCCAATTTTGTCATAGCAGGCTCTGGAGAGTTATGGTCTCTGTGGATACACATTCCCTGGGATATCTGCTTGCACTTACCTAGGGGTAACAGAAGGTGGTTGGCAATGTGGGTGGACCCTGGTGTATTCCAGCTCACCCTGGATATTGCTTTGCTATTCTGGGACAAGTACATGGATTCAGTGGCATCTGCAGCTCTAAGTCATAAGGCCTAACTGACTGACAGAGGTACAGCAACAGGTAGTGATAGACTTTGGTACACAGCAGCTGCAGTTGTTAAGACAATTAATAGGGGAGAGATTGCAGATCACAGCTAGGACCTTCTTTTGAAGGTTTTTCTTTCAGAGCTATCACCATGGCTAAGATGTTGGGTTGCATGTGGCAGAGAGAACTGGGCAGGTCCCTCCTCCAGGGCACCCTTGGCTGCTAGGAACACATCTTCACCTTCAGTTTTGGGCTCCACATAAGAACTGGGTCTTGTGCAGAAATGACCTGGCAGGGCAGAAGGATTTAGGTGGAGGCTGACAGTGGGTAAGAGACTTCCCCTACTGATGCAGGAGGAAGAATATGGCCACACAGGCTTCTCAAGAGGATTTGTTGTCTGGTCAGACATCTACGAACAGATCCTAGAAAGGAACACTACAGAGTGACGCCCCTGGACAGTGAGCTTTACAAAGATCACTTCCTGTGTGGGGTGCTGAGTTTAGGATCAGCCCACTTCACAGATAAGGAAATTAAGGCTGGGAGAAGTCACTTGACCTGCGCATGTATCAGAGCTGGACACTGGTAGAAGCAGAAATTGAATTCAGGGTTACCTGGCCTGATACTATATTGAAAGAGACTGGATTGGACGTGGGGAGCAGGACTTGGGAACCTGCAGCATGGCTGCTGTCCTCTAGGGCTCTTTATTGTCAGAGATTAGACAACACAAGAATGACCCAGCCGGGGAATGAGGAGGATCAGCGGTGGGCTGGCCAGTGTGCTTCCAGCATTCTAAGGGCAGGTGGTCCAGCTGGGCATAAATGTGCTGGGCTTTGGAGAAGAATGACAAGCTTCTATCTGAGACACTAGTGTGCCATGCCCTTCCCCTGAGGCTGGCATCCTGGCAGTGACTAGAGGAAGTTGGGCTTAGACTGGCTTTGCCCCAAGCAGGCTAGTTGGCACGTCTGGGGTCCATGACAGCTCCTTCCTAACTGCTCAGAATCAGTACTGCTGGCATCATGGTCATGCTCTACATCAGCCCATACCTGAGGATCTGCTACTAATCCTGTGGAGTCAGCCTCTCTTCACTTGTCCTGCTTATAGCTTTAGGAGCACTCCTCCCTAATATGTGGACACACAGCATCTTGCTGAGATGAGTCTGGGGTGGTCCTGGGACCTGCATTTCTAACAACTGCAGGGTAAGGCCAAGGCTGTTGGTCTGAGGAACTTGCAAACACTCCCACAGCCTCTATGCTTGGTCTGTGTCCATCTGTCCTTCTAGTATGCCATCTGGTTATCTCCCATCCTTCAAGGCCCTTCCCTGCCTTGTCAAACCCTTCTCCACAGCATGAGCCTACACTCCTGTTTCAGCCAGCCTGACTTTTTGTAGCTGAGATACATGCTTACTCCTACCACCCATGCCAGTGGGCCTTGCCTGGTCAATTTACAGGGTTCTGGTGTCCGAAGTCCATGCCTTCCTGAATTTCATATTACAGCAATTCCCATCCTTTGTTTTTGTTTCTTTTTCATTTCGTACTGGGACTGAACCCAGATGTGCTCTACCACTGAGCTACATGCTCATCCTTTTTATTTTAAATTTTGGGCTCAAACTTGTGATCCTCCTTTCTCAACTTCTCAAGCGGGTAGGATTATAGGAGTGTGCCACCCAACTTAGATTATTCTTTACAAATATCTACACCCTGGGATGACAGTATTCTTGAGGGGATTTTCTTTTTCCTCTGGGACAAAGATGTGACCCTTCTCTGGGCAGCTCTAGGACACTCAGGGATGCAGTCTTCATCCCTCTCAGAATACGGCACCTCAGATTGGCAGCCAGGATCATACTGGCTCTTCATCTCAGGAGCAGCGCAGCTCTGTTGCATTGAGCTCCAATCCTCCTGGTTCCTCAGTAGGTTTCTGATGGATCTGAAGTTTACTGGGGTATAGTTCAGACAGGAGGTTCTTCCTCATTAGTGTATCGTCTGAGTTTGGGGGAGTGTGTCTGACACAGCCATCCCTGGTCACAGAAAAGGAGCAGCCCTGCCCCTGAATTTCTCAGTGGCCCTGCAGCCAATGCTCCCCTCTGGAGGTCTTGGATAGTGTCTGGGATCTCACTATTATCTGCTGAGGGGAGGGGTGGCTTACCTCCCTAGGTCAGGGAGCAGGGTCCAATCCCCTGGTGGCATGCTCCTTCCTGTTTGGTCACTCTGAGCACCATCCCATTCATCAGTCACAGTGAGACCCCTCCGGGCTTTCCTGGCCACTCTCCCTCCCTTGGGCTCTGCATTGGTTGTGTCCTGGCTTCCTGAGCTCTGTCCATGCCCACACTCCTGGGGAGTGTCAGTCTTTATCACTGTTGTGACTAGTGACCACACACCTGGTCCTACAGTTCTGGGGGTCAGGAGTCTCCCTGGGCTGAGGTCAAGGTGTAGGGAGGCTTCATTCCTCCTCGAGCTTTGGGGGGGGATCTGTCTGCATTTCCAATTTCTTGGGCATCTTCATTCATTGGCTTGTGGCCCCTTCCTCCATCCTCCAAAACAGTAGTGCAGCAGCTCAGGTCTTTCACTCTGAACTTGACCCTCTCGATAATGCAGAATAATGTCCCCATTTCCACATTTATGAGTCTGCCCTCAACAGGAGCTGGAAATGAGTCACTAGCCACCTCCTGACCCCCAGCACTCTCCTCCCAGATGGTATCCTGTCCTTCTTAAAGAACAACAAGCCAGATGACGCACTGTGTGTGCGCCTCATGCTGTCTGACCTGTACTCCCATAAGACCTGGAGCTTCACCTTCAGCAAGTCCCTCCCAGGGCATGGTGAGCTGGTGAGCTGGGGCCCTGCAATTTACACCTAGAGGGAGCCTGGCATGTGCTCTTGCTCCAGGGGCAAGGTCTCCCAGTACTGGCTCATCCTCAGGCCATGCCTGGGTTGCAAGAGAGGATGGGCTGCTTTCACTCTGGGCTCCCTGCATCTGAGGCTGCCCACTGAGTCCCCTTGTCCTTCCCTCTCCCCAGAAGGGTGCATCTGTAGCTTCACCCGGTTCTCAGGGGAATTCTCATAGGTGGGGCTCAGTGACCTTGATCCAGCTCTGCTTGAGGTAGTGGCAAATGGCCCTGAGACCCCGCTGCAGGACACAGGCAGGAACCAGTGCTTTAGCACCCTGGGAGTGGAACAGTGCTTCAGGGTGGGCATGGGGGACAGGAAGAGGGTGGGTGGCTGGGCAGCTGTGGATGTGTCCTCAGAGGAAGGTCATAGTGGGCTCTGGCTGAGCCTTCTGCCTGGCCAGTTACATTGTCCAGAAGAGGCCAGTCCCTCACTTTACGGAGTGAGGAAATCGAGGCTCAGAGATGCCAAGTGTTTTGCCAAAGGCCACATAGCTCTGGGGGATGGCTGGGATCTGACCTACGATCTGCCTGGCTCCCAAGCCCCCATGCTGTGTGGCTTCCCCTGAGCCCCCAGAGGGGCAGGTGTGCTTGGACCATTTGCCAGCAGTCTGACCTCACCAGGGGTTGGGGGTCTGTGGGTAGAGGGCAGGGTTGTGAGACCAGGCTGGTGGCCTTCTCCCTCAGGTCACATGCCACGAACTCTGCTACCTCCTGGGCCTGGGGAGCTGCCGCTGGCTCCGCTGCCTCATGCAAGGGGCGCTCAGCCTGGATGAAGCCCTGCGGCGGCCCCCAGACCTCTGCCCCATCTGCCTGAGGAAGCTGCAGCACGTCCTGGGTTTCCGGCTCGCTGAGAGGTACAAGGTAAGCGCTGCCCCAGCTCCTGACTTGGCCCAGGGGAAGCCACACACAGGCAGAGGACCTGTGCTGTGTCCTGATCCTCCAGGACCTCACAGGTCTCCCTGATGGCATATCGAGTCCTTAGCTGGTGCTTGACAAGTGGAAGCACCCGGCACTTTGGGGCACTTTGGCTGACTTGTGGGTCACTAGAAGGAAGAGGGAACCAGACTAACCTAGTCCTCAACAGGAGCTCCTGCCTGTGGCAGTGCTGGCGAGGGGATGCTGCCCTCTGCTGGTGGAATATGGCATGGCCATGGAGCAGGGTCCCCTTTCTTATTCCCATGGGAAGATTTGTTTGTAAACTCAGAAACTTCACTCTCTCTTTATTTCTCTTTAAATCCACTCTGGCTGAAAACAAAATTTCAAAGGAGGCACAGGACCTATCAATTTGAAAACCAAAACTTGTCAGAACTTCACTGGGTTTAAGGCTGGACTCTTGTGGTTCTGGGGAGCCCCTTCCTCAGGCAGGTTTCTGGCAGGGTAGTGGCTCTCAGCCTGCCCTGGTGTCACAATTCCCTGGTGGGATGGGGTTCTCACATTAGAACTGATCCCTGTGATGCTGGAGGCCTGAAGTAGAGGCCAGGTATTTTCAGATTATAGCACTGACTCCCCGTGGGAGCAGAGGGACAGCCCTCTGGGTGTGGCCCTTCCCTAGTGGGGATCCAGGAGCCTGTGTAGCTGCAGAACGGGGCAGCTGGTGTGGTTGTCACTTGTGGAGACACCCTTCATGGGCCAGCTGCCCAGTCACGGGGGCACAGGCAAAGGGCTTGGTTGTCGGCAGCTCTTATTGTCCTGGTGAGGCTGAGAAATGGGAATTGAAGACAGCTCTGGCTGTGAAAGGGTTTGATTTCTCACTTATGTCCTTCATCTGGGGCTCGTTCAACCATCTGATGGGAACTTTTATAACTTTACCCAGTTGAGGGCAGGGGTGTGGTGTTCAGCAGACCCTGGGTGAGCTCCGAGGGCGGAGGCGGTGGGTGCAGCATCTCCTCCCATGATGCTCCCTAAAGTGGCTGGGCCCTTGGGAGCAGCCCGTCCCCTCAGGACAGGGCTCAAGGACCTGGTAGGACAATGACTGTAATAAGAGGGGAGCTATGCAGGAGATTTGCCACATGTCCTGGGATGGCCCAAGGACTCTAAGAGCCATGGAGCCACCCAGGGCCAGTGTCTCTGCTCAAAGAAAAAGCCCAGCTTTGTGGTGCCGGCCAGTGCCCACTGATTGACTGAGCAGAGCTGGAAAGTGCTGCTCTTTGTGATGCCCATCCTGCAGACTTGGCACACACAGGGGACCTCAGGAGCACAGGTAATGGGAGGCCATGGTGAAACATTTAGGGAGTGATGTGTTTTGAGTGTTTCTTTTGCCTTAACATTTTCTGACTTTAATCATCAGCTTTGAGGAAGGGCTGGGTTAGCAAGAGGTGCCCAGTTCCTGAAAAGTGAACAGCAGGCTCCTGGGACCTGGAACGTCTGGCTGTAGCACAGCCTGGACTCCAGTCCCCAGCAGTGCTGGGCAGCAGGGCCCTGGTGGCACCAGCTTGCCACGGGCCTCAAGGTGACTGAATGCAGCTGGGTCCTCGGGCTGCTCGCTGGCCAGACAAGTGGCCACCAGAGAAAACTCAGCCCGTTTCTCCCTCGCAGAGACTCCACGCCTGGACCCAAGCAGCAGCAGGTTCGTGGCCCTGCCAGGAGGCAGGAGAGCCGTCTATGTCGGAGGACACCCCACCCTTCAGCGCAGACTCTGGCATGTGCTGTGAGAGCGACTCAGAGCCTGTCACCAGCCTGTCAGAGCCCCTCACCCCTGACGCATGGAGTCATGCCTTCCCTGAGAGACCCGAGGATGGGCAGAGCTCCCTGGTGGCCTCAGAGGCTCTGCCGAAGCTTGAGGGCCCTGTGGAGGCCATCGAGGAGCACGGACGGTGGCTGGCCACATGTATCCAGGCCCTGGAACGGGAAGTGGCCGAGGAGGAGCTCGCGCAGGTGGACAGGGCCGTGGATGCCCTGGACCGGTGGGAGATGTTCACAGGGCAACTCCCGGCTACCAGGCAAGACCTGCCCTGTGTCAGGGACAGTGCAGGGCTGCGCAAGGCCCTGGGGGACAAGCTCTCCTCCCTGAGGCGGCAGCTGAGCACACGCAGACTCCCCAAGGCCGAGTACTCCCCCTGCCGCTGGGAGGGGGGGAGTTAGTGCAGCAAGATGGCCTGTCCCCTGCAGAAAAGTCAGCGCCTGGCGTCTCTCCCCAGGAGACCAACTGACCAGCCACCAAGGGCATGGTGAGCCCAGCAGCACTAACAGAAGCCCTCAGAAGTTGAGGAGGCTGCTTCTAGCTGGCTCCTTGGGTCCCTGTGCCCACTGCTCACCCCAAAGCACAGCCTGGTCCCAGGACCCCCATGGCGGAGTAGCCTGCAGCCTAGGGAGCACCCCACCCCTCTTCTGGGTGCCACTGTGGACTGAGGGCCGGGGGGAGCTGTGCGCTTGCCTTCTCCCTGCAGGCTGGGCTTTGGGCCTGCTGCTCCCCTGGTTACTTCCAGCTAGAGCTTGAAAAGTTATCCAGGCCAATGGTGACCCTGGAACATGGGCTGTGCTGCTGCTAACTGGGCTCCAGGGTCCTCTCAAAGTGGAAGCTGTGGGGTTTCGTTTTGTTTTGTCTCTGAGCTTGAGACTCATGGGGGTCTGTCCTTTTGGACCCACACTGCGGGAAGGCAGGTGTCTAACCTGCAGGTTTAAGGGGCAGGAGGGTGGAGCCTCCTTATTCCCTGAGGTTGCCTGCTGTCACTCAGTGGTGAAAACACACTGCAGCCCCATTCTCGGGACTGTTTTCTGATCAAGGTGGCTGTGCTGTCAGTGGGCACTAGGCCGCGGTGGTACAATGTGGGGTCAGTTTGTACTAGGCCACCAGGTGCCTGTGCTGGTGCCAGTGGGGTGTAGCTCATGTCTTCGGTGACATCTTTTTGGCTGGGTCCTATCCATTCCTGAGAGCGCTTAGGACACCGTCCACACGTGGCATCGTCTGTGTCCCTTTCAATTTTTTGGTCCCAGGGATTGAACCCAAGGGTGCTTAACCACTGAGCCACATCCCAAGCCCTATTTTATTTGAGACGGGGCCTCACTAAATTGCTTAAGGTCTTTCTAAGTTGCTAAGGCTGGCCTTGCCTTGAATCTGTCCTCCTGCCTCATTTGATTCCCACCCCCTCAAAGTGACCTTTTTATCACTATCAAATGTCCCAGCCTGAGATAGTAAGATCCTGCAGAGTGAAGCAGATGGGGTCCCGGCTTTTCCTCACTGGAAAGAGGCAAGAACAGGAAGCCTAGACAGTTTCGAATTGTTTTTGAGAAAAAACTACAAATATAGACCTAGAGGGAGTCTGAAGCGCCTTGTGACTGTGACACTACTGTGGGGCAAAGGGCAGGTCCCAGGCCCAGAAAAATGCAAAGGGTTAAGGTCATCTGAGCTGGGAAGCAAAGTCACACCTCTGATGCAGTATGAGCACCCTCCCCAGGCCCTCAGGCCATTCTTGCCATCTCATACAGGTGTTCCCATGGTCCAGGTTGTCCTTGCAATGAGATGAAGGGACTCACGCTGTGGCTCATGCAGCTGCCCGTGTCTGCGAGCAGGGAGCACAGCTGGGCCTCCATGCCCAGGCCTTGGGAGCCCTCCATCAGGCCCAGGCTCCCTGGGTAGCTGTGGCCTTCCTAAGGCAGGTGGGGCTCTACCTAAGCCTCATGTCAGAGCCTCACCCTGCTGGGCAGTCACTGAGGCCCCTGCAGGTCCCTGGGAGGGACACAGACACCACCTCTGAATGGAGGTGTGGCAAGTTTCTGGAAGGTCGTACCACTTGGGGAAATAACACTGTGGCCATCCGTGAGAAGCTGGCCCTGGTCGGTGTTGGTGGCCTGGGTTTCACTACCATGATGGCCACACGGTCTTACCTGTTGCCACTCTTCTGTCCTCTGCAAAAGGCGAGTTACTGGAGTGTTGGAAGATTCAATGGGGGTGACAAATAGCCAGGTGTGGCTGGAGGGCAGGAGGCCATCAGGGTCATCCGCCCCTGGCCTTTGGCTCCCAACTGTCATGAGTCCCAAGAGGGCACGTGGAGGTGGGAGGCAGCAAACCACTGAAGCCAGATGCTTCACCCAGAGGCTTTTGAAGACTGGTGTCGGGAGGACGTTTTGAAAAGCAGCTTCCTCTGCCATGTTTCCCTCCTCACACACTGGCCCAGGTTCTGTCCTTGACAGGCGAAGGGTAATGGGACAGTCATCACGAGAGGAGGGTAAGGAGAGGAGGAGCCGAGTGGCGCTCATGGACCTTCCTAAACTCTGGAGATGTCGCAGCTGTGGTGTTGACAGGTGTGGTCTGAAGGGTCCCAGGGCCATGGCATCTAAAATGTCAAAGAAACGCACAAGCTGACTCAGCCACTCCTCACCTGCTCTGTCAGGGGTCCCTGGGGTGCATGAGGACAGGTTGACAGATCCTCCAAGAGCCTGGCACGTCTTGGTCAAGCTGGAGGCACTTGAGAAGAACTAAGTAGTTTGGGGTCATGACACGTCACCTGTGTCACTAGGACATCGAGCCCTGGGTCCACATGTTCCTTTCCAGGCTCAGGGTCACAACATGTCACTTCCATAGAACATCTAGCCCCTGGCTCCACACGCACTTCCCCAGGCTTTGACCAGGGACCAAGTTGGAGGGACCCTAGACAGAGGGAGCAGATCCCTCTTTCTACCCAAAGCCCAGACTCGCCATCCAAGGAGGGGAGAAGCATTTCACTCCTGCCCATGGTGGGAACCCTCATAGAGCAGGAGAGCTAGAGTAGCTCTGCACCCCATTCCAGGGCTGAGTCTGAAAAGGGGTGCTGTCCTGTGAGCCAGCCCATGGGACATCTGATACAGACCCCTCTGTGATGAAAGAACTCTCCAGAGGGCTTAAAGCACAGACAAGCACTGGCTGAGTCAAGAAACTAATGGTGGGGCTGTGGTTGTGGCTCAGTGGTAGAGCGCTTGCCTCGCTTATGTGAGGCACTGGGTTTAATCCTCTATTTTTATACCTTTATTTTATGTATTTATATAATAAATATAAATAAATTAAATAAAGGTATAAAAACATAATAACCCAAGCAGCTCGGGAGGCTGAGGCAGGAGGATCGTGAGTTCAAAGCCAGCTTCAGCAAAAGTGAGGCATTAAGCAACTCAGTGAGACCCTGTCTCTAAATACAGTACAAAATAGGGCTGGGGATATGGCTCAGTGGTGGAGATTCCTGAGTTCAATCCCTAGTACCAAACTAAACTAAAACAAAACAAAACAAAACTCCCCCAAAGCCACAATAACATTATTAAAAAAAAAAAAACCTAATGGCAAGGCTCTGTTAAAATTTAGATCCCACCAAGTTCAAAGGGCATGCTACAACATTCAAGGTATATGCCCACCTATAGAAGGTCTACCCACAATCCTAAGACCAGCCACTCTCCAGACCCAAGGGTCGGGGACAACCAAGCCTCAGAAGGATCAGCTGCTGATTCTCCACCTCTTAGGGGGTCCCTCTGAGGACCAGGGGATGCTGCACGCCCATCACCCTCAATTCTCAAAACAGTGTTGGTTGGCACATGTCATTGTTGACATCTGCTCTGTGGCTGTGGAGGCTGAGATGCAGCTTGGTGACCTGCCCAAGCCTCAGTGGTGATGGAACCAAATTCAGGCTCCTTTGCCCCAGAGGGATCCTCTTCATTTCCCCATCATGCTCCACAGGCTCCTTAGGGAAGGAAGCAAACTGGATGTGTCTGAGCAGGAAGCAGAGCGGGGGTGGCACAGGCATCTGGGGGTTGCACTCCAGCACTGAGCCAGTTCCTGAGGTCACCAGGAAGCTCCCCAAGGAACATGGGGTGGGTGGCAGTGCTCTTGGGTGAAGATGCCACCCACAACAGAGGCCCGGGGTGCTGTGGCTCTGTGGACTTGCTTCTAGAAAGAGGGTGAATCCCCAGGAAGGATGCTGCCACCCAGTGGAGGAGCAGTAGGGTTTCCTGAGGACGTGCTCAGATCTGCAGGAAGGGGGTCGCTTTCTCTGTGGCTCCCCTGGAGCAGCTCCAGCCAGGCTGGAAGGACACAGGTGCTGTCCGGGGAGAGGCCTGCACAGAGTGGCTCCCAGAACTGGTTTTATTTTGTGAGCCCATGAGCCTGATCCCAAAAGATGGAAGAAACACAGAGGGACTTGGTTTCAATGAAAACCAAGGAATTTATGGCCCTTAGAACAACAGGCTGCCAAAGACACACACACTCCTGAGTAACTGAGGAATCAGGGAAAGCCCCTGCCTCATGTAAAGAACCCCAGCTTTTGAAAGCTACTAGAATAAATGCAGATAGCCAGTGGGAATGGCTGACTGTCCTTTTCCTCTCCCAGCATCACCTCAATCCACAAGAACCCAAAACAAGAGGCTTATTTTTAAAAAAATATTTATTTTTTTAGTTGTAGTTGGACACAGTACCTTTACTTTATTTATTTTTATATGGTGCTGAGGATAGAACCCAGGGCCTTGCATGTGCTAGGCGAGTGCTTTACTGCTGAGCCACCACCCCAGCTCCCAATAGGCTTATTTTTGAGCTTAGCTTCTTGGTAAGAAGACAACAAAAGTAAGCTTCAGCCAGGGGTTTGATTTAAAAACGAATTTCCAAGAATTATCTAGGAGTTACTGGGTTTTCAGTTAATCCCTGACTCCCAGACTCCTAGTGATGGTCAGAGGCAACCAGAACACTCACAAAAAAACTGGTGGGTTGCAAAGACCCACTTCCTGCAAGGAACAGCTCCACCAGGGTAACTTACAAGCCTGTCCACCCTCAGACCCTCTCCCAGATGATCCCAGCTCTCCATATTAACCAGAAAGGAGAGCAGCCAGGCCCATGAGCAAGGCCACCCCAGATGCTACCACCTGGGCCTGCAAATGAACACTGCACTTTCTGACATGGGCCAGGCCATTGCACCTGGGCTCTCCGTTCCTCCTCTGGCCCCAGCCACAATGTCCCACCCCTCACAGCATGTGCTGTCTTAACACTGTGTCCCACCCAGGCCCCTTCCTGGCATAGGGTGCCTGTCTTCCACGGGTGCCTGGTTTTCTGATTAAAGCACAAATGCTACTTCTTGGCAAAGGTGACTTGTCTGCCCGCTTTGCCCCCATGCTCTACATGCACCTTCTGTTTCTTTATGAACTTTACCACCATCTGTGAGTTTGTTTCTGGGGCTGTTACGGGTCTGTGGTCAGTGGGAGCTCACAAAGACCACGACTCTTGGGTACACACACCCACCTGCCATGCAAAGCAGCTTGGATCAATTGGAAGCCACTCCTCCTCAGGTGGCCTTTGGGGAGCAGGAACATGACTTCCTGTTTCTTCCAACACCTGCCTACAGGAAGGCCATGTTGCTGACCACTCTTGACTGCACTGGCCGTTTTCACCTGAGGAACTGCTTTCACTGGGCTTGCTCTGTGGTCAGCGCCCAGCTGGGCCCACAGTGTGGAGGCCAATCAGGCCCAGCGGTGGAGGTCCCTGAGGTCAGCTCATCAGAGCTGATGCCCTGGAGGAGCATGGCCTCATGGGACAGGCCTGTTGCCCTGGTTTTGTTAAACAGGGAGTCCCAGAGACCAGGAAACAGAGGTTGTCAAAGGGGCCCCTGGGAAGAGGGGACAGCACATGAGGGGCCCAGTATAGAGAAAGCACACTTTCCTTGGGGGTCACTGGGATGATTGGCAGGGGTGTGGAGGGTGCCAGTCACGGTCCAAATGGGCAGTAGGAGAGGAGTAGGGCGGAGCAAACATGAGAAAGATTTTGTTTTTCTGAATGAGATCAGGCCTGGGAGTGACCTACGGCCTTTCCCTTCATGTCCCACCAGGGGCTCCACAGGTCCCTCTAGTGGATGGGCAGGGCAGGGCAGGGCTGCTGTCAGCATGGCACCATCCAGCTCTGAAGGGACAGAAGGAAGCTGCTGGGGCTGTGTGGGCAGTGGTCTGAATGTCAAGGGTTCCCTCTCATTCCTGCTGCTGCTGCCTTCCCGTCACATCTCCCTGAAGCAGTCACTTTACATGGGGCTCTTGAGAGTCATGGACCCCAAGCAGGAGAGGTGCTCTTGAAAGGTGGTGGTGGTGGGGGGTGTCCCAGGAGGAGTCCCCTGCCCTGGTTGCAGTACCTGGCTGTGACAGGCCTCCTGTGGTGACGGCTTGCCTGCTCACAGGGCACTGTTCTTAAGTCCACCTAAATTCAGGCATCAGAACTGAGACCACAGGTGACCGACACACAGCATGTTCTGTGTTATCCAGATTTTCTAGAGTGCTTCCCTGTTACATCTCAATACTGCTGTAAGCCCAAATCAGAAGTGTAAGTGACATGGGAGAAGTCCTCATTTCAGCTCAGTCAGTGCTTCCTGTGTGGAATGCGAGGCTCCCACGGGAGTCCCTCCCTCTACAAGGTGCCATTCCTCCTGCTTTTAGCAGTGGATGGTCCACTCGTCCCTGTGCAAGGCCTCCTCTGAGTCACTCTTGCTGTACTGCTGAGGATGGGCTGGGAGCCCTGGCCACGTGTCCCCATGGACATCCATACATTGAGTGACCAGCAGGCGCCTCCCATCTTCAGTCATTTGCTGGAGGTCTTAGAAAGACCTATTAAACTGTCACTTCATCAGTGCTCACATTTCCATATTTTTGAGCCAGGGTTGAGGCTTTTGATGTGATTTAACAAAAAAGGGGCGTGTTTGGTGGGGGACCTCGTATGCTTGCGCTCTCGTCACTGGTAGCATTTTTCCCTTGGCCCTGCCTGCCCAACCGTCCTGCTGACTTCTCATACTTCCCCACACCTACAGGCCTGTGCTTCTGAGGGCTATTAAGTTGAAAAATGGCTGACTCTCGCTGAATAAACACAGGGTAGGATGTGAGACTGCTCCAGGGCGTGAGGAAGAGAGTAGTCAGCACCTGGGGGAGAAGGCGGCAGAGCAAAGGAAACACAGGACAGGGGCTGGGTCAGAGCCGGGCACGGGGCACCCACCTACCTCACTTGCCCACGAGTGCACCTGACACATGCACCCTGTCCACGGCGAGGCCACGGACACCTTTGCTTCAGGAGCAGTGTCAGACCGAAGGTGGAGATTTACTCCAAAGCCTGTGAACCCAGCTACACCTACAATCAAGATCCACCCCAGGTCACTGTTCTGCTCTGACACAGTTAGTGGATGGTCACGTTCAGGGGCACACTGTATGGTAGTAGCCTGTGGGGTGGCAACTGGCTGTTTGATGGGAGGCGACCCATCAGGAAGACACATATCGTTTAAGGAAACTTTTAATAGATTTATCAAAATGACATCTACAGAACCTAACTAACCACCAAGGTAGGATATACACTTTTTACCTGTCGCAGTGCAGTGGCCCCGTCTGGGCAGTTCTGGTGTACATCGGTGCTTCCCAGGGAGGAGCCCAAGGCAGAGCATCAAGGCTCTCAGCACTTAAGACTCCTGACAGCTCCCTGCTGTTTTGTCATGAATGCTTAGGTGCCAAAGCTACATGCCACCCCCACCTCATCCCACGCCTGGGGCCTCAAGCTCCCAGCATGCACAGCTGCTCTCCATGGGTGACAAGCCGAGCACTGAGAAAGTGGGCTCAGGACTAAGTGGTTCTGAATGGGGTCTGGGCATAGCAACACTGAACTTCCTGATCACCTGGGGCCACAGCCAGTAACAGGCCAACTGGTTTCACTTAGTTCTAATGGAGTTAAGAAGGATGTTTAGAATGCTTTAAATCAATTTGCATAAGGTCCAAAGGTAATTCTCCAAGGTTCTAGAGAGTCACATGAAAATCTCTTTCAGTTTCTCCTAACTAGGCCTGTTGAACCCTGCAGGTGAACTCCCCATGTAATGGTGTGTATAGGTGAGTGGGTCCCTCCCCCCAGCCCCCGGCCCCCAGTTCAGCACCCTTCACCCACCCCCAGGGGCTGATGAGCTTTTGGCTGCCAACGTGCAGGTGAACCTGGGAAACTTTTTCAACCCGACAGCTGGTATGAGCAGGAGAGGCACAAGAACTGACTTACTGCTCTGATATTGAGGTACAGGTCACTGCAATTTTTGACATCTGAGTTGCTAAGCACACCTGAGGTTCTTTAGAGAGAATGGCACCAAAAATCTGCAGGGCTGCCCCACACAGAAAACTGCTCACTTGCAAGGGTTTCCTATGGTCACACCCAGTAAAAGAAAACCCACCTTCCTCCCGAGGCAGGCTGCTGGCCACAGCCAGGGGAAGGCTGGGTAGGTAGCAGTCCTCACTGTGCTAATCACAGTTCCACAAGCCTGGAAGGAACCTCAAGTCTGTGTACTTTCATGGCCCTCAACCCTGGCTTTGCATCTGAATCTCCCAGGACAGTAGGAATCTATATATATGATGTTTGAATCTGGGCAGCCGTGAGCAGTGCCCAAGTGCATCCCACAGCCACCTGGACAGCCCAGGACCCAATGTGTTCCTGGAGGGAATCCCTCTGGGAAGTTTCTGCTTTTCTCACTTGTGGTCAGTTCCAGACACCTGGCCACACACAGGCAATGGCATTGAGCAGCAGCCCCAGTCTTCTTTCTAGAAACCTGCTTTTAGGGCAAGAGACAATTAGTGGAGAGCCAGTTATAGTAGAGTCTGGAGCACAAGAAAGCTCTGGTTGTGAACCATACTGATGACCTCAGCGTTCATCTTCGTGAGTGGTCACCCACAGGGTTCCACCTCAACTCTCCCACCCTGCCATTCTCTGGAGCTTCTCTAGTCAGTCATCAAATCCCTCCCCTTGGGGCTTCCAGATCTTGCACAGTAGGGTGTCTCACTCTGATGTGCTGCCTTTATATGCTTTAAAGTTGTGCCCAGAGGCTTTAGTTCAGAGCAACATTTATGGCTGCTCCCCTATGTGCCAGACTTGGGATGTGGAAGTAAAACTGATTAATAAATAGCAACCTTCAAATGAAATTAGGATGGGAGTTATTTGCTCTGAACTTCTGGGATTGAAAAATTAAAACTAGTGTTGGTTTTGAATGCTGAGTGATATTTTATATTCAGCAAAAAAACCTTAGAATTTATTTTAACCAAATTCTAGAGACTAGGGTCTTCAAGGCAGACCCTGCCAGCAAAGGCCACCACGGGTATGTGACAGGCTGGTCCTCATCCACTGGTGCGTGACAGATTGGTCCTCATCCACTGACCCTAACCAGTGCCTCTAACCTAGAGCATAACTAATAAGGTGTTCAGGGACTTTCAAGTTAGTCACAGCTAATCAGATTGTTTCAACATTGTTTTGATGTTGGAATTAAAATACTCTGACAAATTTGTCTTTTGTCAAAGAAGTAGGAAAATCACAAGAATAAAAATTCTAGACATCTCTATAAATTACAGAGCTATGGCTCAAAATCTTTGAAACAATTTCTCTACAAATGAAAGAGTTAAAATATATATTTAAAAACCGACATGTGCTCTTTTGTGTAAACAGCAGAATTATGAGGAAGACGTCTTATTTTGAGGAAGTTTATTGTTACATTTTTTGCAATAATAGATGAGGCACGAATACCTCCTGCTTCTTCGACATTGCAATTAAAAAAGACAACAGTCAAGGGTAACAGTGAAATTAAAATAAAAAAATACAAAAGCTTAAGGTTTTGGAGACAAAAAGAACTACAATCTATGTGTAGAAAAATTGTAAATGATTTCAGTTTGGCCTTGCAAACAGTTATCTCCTTCTCCAATGACAACACTTCACAGAGTTCAGAGTAGGGATGTCCTTAAAGGCGTCCTAATCCACCCCCATTAGAAAGAGAAGGCCGTCCAGGCTCAGCTGGCGGGGGCCGTGACCAAGGTGCCTGGCCAGAGGCTGAGCTGCATGAGGACCCTGGCCTCTGGCTACCCATGGCTTTCTGTTCAGTGAAGCAAAGTTGCCCGTGCTATCACTCACATGTTTCCAGGTTTGAAAGTGACAGGCACACATACTGACTGCTGGAAGGGAAGAGCTCTTGCTGCCCAGGCTGGCTAAGGCGATGCCACTGGTTACCCTAGCCACGGCGGCAGAAGCCTCCAGAGCCAGGAAGAGCACCCCAACATTGTGGAGAATGGCTTGCTCCCCTCCTGGCTCTTAATCCTAATAGACGTGGGGCACACAGAGAACTGAGAAGGTAAAGAAAGCTCTCTGTGCCATGGACCAGGCCCTTCTTCACTGTGCCCAACTGAAGATGTGACCTGAGTCCATCCTGATGAGCCCTACCAAGGCTACTCATCTCCTTTAAATAAGGCCATCTGCACTATGTGACACTGAGGTCACATCCTTTCAGCTTGAAGAGTTATAGGAAGCAGCACAAAAAAAGCAACTATTTCTTTTCAGCTAAAGAAAAGAGCCCAAACCCAGCAGACTCTGACACAGACTGTTGAGCACCACAAGGGAGAGTCTCATGTGGTATCATAATTGAAATGTGGCGATAACAGGACATTTAAGCAGGCCTTCCCTCCCTTTCTGGTTTAGCATCTGCCAGAAGACTCATATTATCTGGTTGCTGAAATGAGCCAAGCGTGAGAGGCAAAAGGGACACCACGGTCAGGAGCAGCGTGGTGTCAGGACAGGGCTCTCAGCTATGTTAGTAAACCCCAGCAACGCTGGTGCCACTTTCACCTTTGTTTTAAGTGCCAAGAAAAGCTGTCCACCCCACCCCGACTAATGCTCAGAGGGGCAGTTTGGAGTACAGGGCATTCTGAACACAGTGAGTCACCGGGAGGCACCTTAGATGTACCAGCCCGTCAACATGGCAGTCTTCTGCCTTTCTGCTGGGCGAGTGTGCACTCTGAGCACTCGCTGCTCCGTGTGCACAGTCATAGGAGCTAGAGGCCCGGCAGGAATGAGGCGGAAAGAAGCCACTGCCCAAAAATGCTGTCGGACAGGCCATCTGCAGGGTCTGTGGGCTTTAGCGGGGCCAGCTGACAGAACTCCCCGAGCAGCTGCAGCAGGATCAAAGGCTATGGCTGCAGCTCGTATCTTTGCCAGCTTCCAGAAGGAGAAGAAGATCCCCACTATTTCCCAAAGAAGGAAACTCACATGCTGGCAAATGTTGGGTCAGAAGACGACCTGCAAGTAAGATGGAAAAGCCATCTTCAAGGCCACTTGGTTTATGTGTCTTTGTGCCATTAAGTGGGGAAGAAGGGTAAGGAGCAAAAAGCACCACTGTGAGCATGTGGATGGAGTGACAGCCATGGCCCAGGGCTGCCCCCACTCCACACTGCTGCTGGGGCATTAAGGCAGGTCCATGGCTCTCAATCTCGTCCTCCATGGAAGGGAGTGGGGACCCTGACACAGATCCTCTGCTCAACCTAATATACCTGGACTGGGGGCTCTTAGGACATTGGCACAAGTTTTAAACGCAGTGTGTTCACTTGGGAGGTGGCACTCAGACCCTGCGCCAGAGATGGAGGGCCAGCAGGCACTGTGCCCAGCGGCACTGGCATGCATCTCTACAAGCTACCACGAGGCGAAGCTTTTGGTTAGTCTCAGTGAAGACTCAGAGGTTAGAGAGAAAAGCCATGTGCAAGGCCAGCTGGTTTTTGTGTTTTAGTCATTAAAGAGAGAATGTGTGCGCACACACCATCCTCGATTAAATTGTGTCAGGAAAGGAATGCAGTTCCTGTAAAAAGAAGGCTGTGTTATTAGGTACTGCAGATTAACACCAAAGTGAGCACTGGGATTTTCAGTAGTTTCACTAGTCCCCAAATCAGTAGCTAACATGGAGTTCCCACGTCCTCTTGCCTAGAGCTCGTGGCTGGGCTGGAGCCCAGCGTTCTTGAGCCAGGTATCTGACGGCGTGGATCTGAGAAGCCCTGCAGGACCACACAGGCCACAAGTGCCAACAGCCACACAGGCTGCCTCAGAAAGGCTCGAGGGGGCTTCCTCTCACTGCAGCATGATGTCCTTCAGGTTCTCCTGCAGGATCGTGTCTTTCACAGCATGGAACACGAAGCGGATGTTCTCGGTGTCTATGGCAGTGGTGAAGTGGTGGAACAGAGGCTTGCTGCGGTTCCGTCTCTTTCTGTCAAAACACTGGACCAGGTAGCGCTGGACGTCCTCCAGTCGGTGAGGGTCACCCTTGAAATCTGGGAAGTGCTTCTTGATGCTGACTGTCTTCACCTTCTCCACCAGGAGGTCCATCTTATTGAGGAAAAGAATTATGGAGACATTGAAGAAGAGCTTGTTGTTGACGATGGTCTCAAAGATGTTCATGGACTCTACCAGCCGGTTGGTGCGCCTGTCCTCCATGAGGACCTGGTCGTATTCGCTAGAGGACACCATGAACAGGATTGATGTGATCCCGTCAAAGCACTGGAACCACTTTTGGCGCTGGGACCGCTGGCCACCCACATCCACCATCTTAAAAGGGATTTTTTTAATAACGAAGTCATGTTCCACAATTCCCTTGGTGGCCTTCCTGGCCAGCAAGATGTCTTGCTTACTAGGGAAGTAGTTCTGCAAAATACAGGATGAGGGAGACATTTAGGAGAAAATAACAACAAAAACACAGCAAAGGGAAAAGGAGAGAAAGTTACGTGGACTTTGTAAGAAGTTTAGCCAAATAACAGAAGCAAGTTTCATTTATAGAGTTATGAACTTACTGTGAAATAAGGTGAAAGAATCAAATGCCTCATTTCAGAATGAATGGGGTCTCATCAGTCTGAGGAGGAATGATCAGAACTCCTACTGCCAGGCCCCGGGGGAAAAATCTCATCCAGTTTCTTCTCGAGAGGAAACTATCTTTTTTTTCCCCCTGTATCATAGATATCTTTTATATTTTTAAATTCCAAAGTATAAAAGTTCTAAAACCTTACTATGAATTAATTTAATTTAGGTTTTACAATAGCATTTATGAAATGAAATCCGATGTATATGTGATGTGTTCTTCTTGAAAACCTTTGTTTTGGGGGATGGGATGGAATCCAGGCTGTGCACGTGCTAAGCCTGTGCTGTCCCACTGAACCACACCCAGCCCTTGGAAGTCTTCGGCACCACAGACAATGTGGCTACTTAAACCACTGTGGTCCTGCACTGTGACAAGCCCTTCAGTGACTTGGGCACACTGCCACCCACACAGCTAGCCCAGGACTGGGCAGAAAGTGAACAGGCCTGGACCTGGAGGCTAACTACAGTTCACAGGGGATGGAGGCATCATTAACCACACGGGGGATGGGACAGAGAAGTCCAGACCAAGACCCTACAGGATGAATGATCAGTTAGTTCAGCCAGTAAATCAAAAGGGGGAAAAAAAAAGATGGGAGAAGAAACCTATAGATTAAAAGAAATTTAATCACATCAACTGATTGGGATGGTGGATAATATTAGGATGTTGATTCAAACTATAAAAAAAAAAAACACACCAAGAAAACCTTAAGGAGATGACTGAGAAAATCTCAGGGCTGACTGGAGACTGGCCGACAGGGATCCTTGCTAATTTTTCGGGAGTACAATGGTATCGTGATGATTTTTAGAGTCTTTCTATATAGGACAGGTCTACGCTAGAGCATGACATTACGTGCTGTCACAGGACCCAGGCAGGATGAGCGGGCCCATCAGCATAGCCAGGGTCCTTGTTGCTTGCTTTGGGCTGCAGAATCCTGCGGGGTGGTCACTCACCAGCTGGCCAATCCGGTCCAGGTTATCCAGGAAGTACTTCACTGATTCACCCTGTCACAGAGAAAAACATTCGCGGCTCAGTCTTAATGGAGGAACCCCAACTGGCAAATTAAAGGACTAAACAGGCAACAGCAGGGACACTTCACTGTGCAGACAGGAAAGCAAAGTAAAAAAGACAAAGAGTATCCATGTGATTTTTAAAATTAAAAACACAATTAAAATTAAAACCACAGAATTTCTACAACAATGCGGTTTCTGCAGCTCTAGCCCCAAGATACGAACTCTGTTTTGAATGCTCCTGCTCCAGGCCACACTGCCAGAGGGGGACAGGAGCTTAGTTCTGTCTGCAGTTCTGTCTCTGACAAACTTGGCCCAAGGGACCCAGACATTGTTTCTAAAGACAGTAAACCCTGAACAGAAGGGGCAGTCTTTCCAGTTCCATATGATTTCACACACTTTTATGACTTGGTGCAGAACAAGGAGCACCTTTAGGTTGGGTTTCCGAGGTGGACTGATACGTCCTATGGACTGGGCCAGGTCCCATGGCTGGAGGCACACTTGAGGACACTCCACTTTCTGTTTCAGAATGTGCTTAGTGTCTAGGACAGTGGCACTCACAAGGCACAAGGGGGCTCAGGGACATTCCAGTGCTGGCTTTAGCTCCAGTGGAGCTATTGGAGGAAGGAGTAAGTGAACAGGCAAGCAAAGGCCTCTCTTAGAAGGTGGAAATGAGTGCTCCCAGGTACAAAGATCTCACCAGAACCTCACTCTGAAAGCTGGGTAGCAGTGAGGCAGGCCTGGGCTTCACACACTGTCCCTTGCGGGGTTTGTGTAAGAGCTGCTCTGTTCAGGTCACTGTGCACCTTCCCACAAAGTGTACAAGAGGCAAGGTCACCCACACACTCAGCCAGTGGACACTCTAGATTCCCAAGGAGGAAAGATCACTGGAAAGGCACCAGATTACAGCTTGTGACTTCATAAGAAAAAGGGGGAGGACCGATGGGAGCCACCAGCTCTCAAGTTAGTTTCTTACGCTCCTCTGTCTCGGATGGCCCAAAGGCAGAAGAGTGACTTCCTTTACTGAAGAGTCAGCCTTCTGCTCCAGAATGTGAGGATGACTCAAGAGAATGTTTTGTTTAAAGGGGTGGGAAGGCCCCTTTCCGGCATTACAGCACTGATGATAAGCCGTAAAGGCAATTTTCCTCCTTGCTGGTTCGGGAACACAGGCTGCTCCAAAGTGGGAAGAGCCACCCCCGTGCCTCCTGGGGTGCCCAGGGCTCTACGCAGGGTGGCTCCCGCCCCCACTTCCCCTCCCACAGCAGACCCTTGCATGAGAGGAAGCCATCATCCAACAGAGTGAGGCAGCACAGCCCTTCTGCTGGCTGCTCTGGTCCTTGGCTTTGTTTGCAATCTGCCTCCCCCATGCTCGGACAGGAAACAGCTGGGCAGTGAGAAAGCTCTGCAGGGACCACAGTGCACCTGATTAGGACATCCCGCTTCCCTGAAATGCCCTTCTCTTCTCCTTCCTACCTCTCACCAGAATCTTGGAGGTGTAGAGACCCTGTACCTCACAGGCCCTCTGCCACTGCTGGCCACAATGGTGCCCACCATGCTCTCCAGGCAGGTTCAACAGGGACAGCACCTCAGAGCCAGGGCTGCTCCTGCCTGGTTCCACTGGGGAAAAAGGAAGCACTGGGCATAGGAGGGCAGATGAGCTCTCTTTGCAGGGGGGTGGCAAGTTAGGCATAAAAAGTCACAGCAGCTAGGCATGGTGGTGCACGCCTGAGATCCCAGTGACTCAGGAGGCTGAGGGAAGAGGACTGATTAGGAGTTTGAGGCCAGTCTTAGCAGTTTAGTGATACCCTGAGCAACTTAGGAGACCCTGTCTCAAAATAAAAATAAAAAGGACTGGGATGTAGCTTAGTGGTAAAGATCCCCTGGGTTCAATCTCTAGTACCTAAATAAATAAATAAATAAATCATAGCAACGCAAACCACAGCCCCTACCATTCTGGCCACCAAGAGATAGGAAGACCCGGATGCAAGTGTTTTACCCAAATGGAAGTGCCCAGACACACAACCAGAGATGAGGTAAAATATAAAGATTTAGACGTAAGGACATTCTCCCCCAGTTTAAATTTAATTTAAATATTCCTTTTGAATTTGAAATCAAGTTCATCTAACTCCTGTAAAATGTATCAGATGCCAAGATAAAAAAGATCTTTCTCTACCAGGATGGCTTCTCCCCATCTCATGGCTGGGTCTCTTTGTACTAATTTGTGATCCTTGTCCATTCTGCACACGTGGAGACCTCTTATCCTCCTAGGAAGAACAGGCACAGGAGGGAGGGGTCAAATTCAGTTTCAGGCCAGGTTGCCTCGTCGGGATGAGAAGGCTGTTAGAACTGCGTTGTCGACCACCCTGCTCTCCAGCAAGGGGCTGGAGGAGAGGAGGCAAGGAAGGGAGCACCAATCAACCTTGCTGAAACCAGAACTTTGGTGACTGGCATCCACGCTCTGTGATGCTGTGCTGGGGCAGATCTAATTGCTTCCAGGGCAGTCATTTGCAAGAGACTTCTTAGTTCCCACAGCATCAGCTCATTAACACGCAGGTTTAAAATCCCAAGATGGTCTCAACACACAGAATGTTTCTTTGGAGAACTTGCGTGTGACAGCCATGGAGATGTTAACATGAAATTGGCAGACAGAAAGTGCACACGGGCATGCCGAACAGGACTGCTCCACTCAGGACAGCGGCTGAATTCATGGCCTCGCAAACCGGAGGAAGGCCCAGACTGTTTTTTTCACTCATTTGAAAATCTAAGTCACTTAAGGTGAGTAAGAACGAGGATTCATGGATTAAAACAAGAGGAAACAGTTTATCAGGTTGGGATCCTAGGCCCTGGGGCCCATGCTTGCTGGGGGCCTGCCCTCCTGAGTCAGCCCTCTCAGTGAGGCCTTCCCCTCCCAGCACTGAGACCACTGGGTGGAGAAGTGGGTGGCTGTTTCAGGAAGCACAGCAGGTATATTTGGGGTTATGCACCTATGATAGGCACAGATAGGCGAATGGAATGAAGCTGGCTGCATCCTTCATAAGATCACCTCGGGAATAACCTGCCACCTACCCTGCAGTGGGCACATGCCCAGGCCTGCCTTACTGCAGTCTGTGGCCCCTGCTTTGATGTTGCTGCACCAGAGAAGCTGCCGTCCATGCCATCTGCTGGCCTCACACAACTCCCTGGGGCTGCAGGACTAAGAGAAAAGAACCTCGGGCCTTTCTTTGAACACAGGCCAAGAGGGCCCTCAAAGTCAACACACTAGAGCTGACTTTGGTTCCCCCAAAGTGTGGATGGTCTACAAGGTGGTGGTAAAGTGGCTACAGAAAGCACACACCAGCTTCTAGCCTGGGGCCATAGGTTTTGAAGTCTGAATCCTATCTACACATGTGAGTCCTCTTACTGTTACTGACTTAGTAAGCACAACTCTAAATTCTCAAGTGGGGCAGCCTGCCAAGGTGAGCCAGGATCTTCTACTGGAAGAAAAAAACCAAAAAATCCCCCCAAAACCTAAAGGACAAAATCAACTTTTCAAAACTGAAGCCAAACTGAAATGAATTAGCTAAGAACCCTCAGGTTGGAAGTTCTCCTCACGCTTTGGCCAGCACAGGGGCAAGTGTGGAGGAAGCTGCCTGGCTGGGCTTTGGCTCTTTTGAGCTTGAGGGGCCCCGTGTCTGTGCTGTGAACCCCCCAGGTCCCACTTAAGTCCTCGACCCTCCATCCACAAGCAGCTGTCCACAGCAACTATGGGATCCCCGGGAGAAGGGCCCACAGGGCCTCACAGAGCTGTACCTCTCCACACCTGGGAACCAGGGTCTGCCAGTCAGTTTCCTATTAAAATTCCAATGATATGCTTCATAGAACTAGAAAAAGCAATCATGAAAATCATTCGGAAAAACAGACCCAGAATAGCCAAAGCAATCCTAAGCAAGAAAAGTGAAGCAGGAGGCATCACAATACCAGACCTTAAACTATGTTACAGAATAATAGTAACAAAAACAGCATGTTATTGGCACCAAAATAGACATGTAGACCAATGGTACAGAATAGAAGACACAGAGACCAACCCACATAAATACAGTTATCTCATACTAGACAAGGGTGCCAAAAATCTATATTGGTAGCCATTTCAACAAATGGTGCCGAGAAAACTGGAAATCCATATGTAGCAAAATGAAATTAAAACCTCTATCTCTCACCATGCACAAAACTCAACTCAAAAAAGACCAAGGACCCAGAAATTAGACCAGAGACCTTATGCCTAATAGAAGAAAATATAGGCCCAAATCTTTATCATGTCAGATTAGGCCCCGACTTCCTTAACAAGACTCCTAAAGTGCAAGAATTAAAATCAAGAATCAATAAATGGGATGGATTCAAACTAAAAAGCTACTTCTCAGGCAAAGAAACAATCACTGAGGTGAAGAGAGCCTACATGATGGGAGCAAATTTTTACCACATGCACCTCAGAGAGAGCACTAATCTCCAGGATATATAAAGAACTCAAAACACTTAATACCAAAAAAACCAAACAACCCAACCAATAAATGGGCTAAAGAAATGAACAGACACTTTGCAGAAGAAGATATACAAGTGATTAACAAATATATGAAAGTGTTCAACATCTTTAGTAATTAGAGAAATGCAAATCAAAACTACTCTAAGATTCCATCTCACCCCAATCAGAATGGCAGTTATCAAGAATACAAGCAATATTAAGTGTTGGAGAGGATGTGGGGGAAAAGGTACACTCAAAGATTGCTGGTGGGACTGCATATTGGAAAGCAGTGTGGAGATTCCTCAGAAAACTGGGAGTGGAACCACCATTTGACCCAGCTATCCCATTCCCCAGTCCATACTCAAAGGACTTAACATCAGCACACTTAGTGACACAGCCAGGCCAATGTTTATAGCAGCTGAATTCACAATAGCTAAACTGTGGAACCAACCCAGATGCCCATCAATAGACAAATGGATAAAGAAACTGTGGTATATATACACAATGGAATATTACTCAGCATTAAAAGAGAATATAATTATGGCATTTGCAGGTAAATGGATGGAGTTGGAGAATATTATGCTAAGCGAAGAAGCCAGTCCCCAAAAACTAAAAGCCAAATGTTTTCTTTGATTAGTGGATGCTGATCTATGATGTGGGGGAGGAGTGCATGGGAAGAATGGAGAAAATTTGTATTGGGCAAAGGGGAGGGTGTGAAGAGGTTATGGGGGTAGGAAAGATGGTGGAATGAGATGGATATCATTACCCTAGGTACATGTATGATTGCATAAATGGTGCATCTCTACATCATGTACAACCAAAGAATGGAAATATTGCACTCCATTTGTGTACAATGAATAGAATACATTCTGCTGTCATGTATAACTGAGTAGAACAAATAAAAAATAAATAAAAAGAGCAAGTCATGAGCTGCTTTAGGCTGACAGACCCTATATCCACGAGGATTTGGACAAACTATTGTTTTAAACTTAGCTTGCCATGAGCGATGGTACATGCCTATAATCCCAGTGGCTCCCTGGTAGCCCCCCGCCCCCGCAATAAAACCCTCAGTTTACCTAAAGTGGCATGCCAGGAAACAGAAAATCTGAATAGAACTATATTTATTCTAAAAAAATGAATTTGTTATAAAAGAAATCTTCCCCAACTCCAGGCCTCGATGGTTTCCATCAAATACTGAGAGAAGAAAAAACACCAATCTTCTGCAAACTTTTTCAGAAAAATCAAAGCAGAAGGGATAATCCCAGCTTCTTTTACGAGGCCAGCACAATCCTGACACCAAAACTGACAAGAATGTTACTGAAAAAGAAAGTATAATCCAATATCCCTCTTGAACATAGACACAATCAATATCCCTAACAACACCTTAGCTAATCAATCCCAACAATACACAGGAAGTATAATACATCAATAAAATAGAAAACAAACACCATTTTAACAAAATAAGAAAGAACATATAAACATTTTAATAGCTGCAGTAGAAAGTACTTGAAAACTTTGACGTAAGCTGGGCACAGTTGCACATGCCTGTAATCCCAGTGATTTGGGAAACTGAGGCAGGAGGATTACAAATTTGAAGCCAGCCTCAGAAATATAGTGAGGGCCTAAACAATTTAGCAAGATCCTGTCTCAAAATAAAAAAATAAAAAGGGCTGGGCAGGTACCTCAGTTAAAGTGCCCCTGGGTTAAATCCCCAGTATCAAACCAAACCAAACCAAAAACCTTTGACCTACATACATGGTTAAAAATTCACACCAAGCCACATAAAGGACGCTTCTTAGTCTGACGAAGGGCGTCTATGAAACACCTACAGATAACATCTTAATTAATGGTGAACTTCTGAATTCTTTTACCATAACATTTGGTAGAAGGCAAGGGTGCTCACTTTTATAGCTTCCAGTCATTACTGTATGGGCAGGTTTACCGGCACATACAATGGAGACAGTAGGCAGACGACACACAAAACAAGGAAAAGACGTGGGGACAAGGAGCAAGAAATGAAACTGAGTTTGTACATCACGGAACTGTGAGTACGAAATCCCAAGGAAGGAACCTATAAAATAGCTAACAATAGAACCATAAACGAGTTTAGCGTGTTTACAAGATAAATGGCCAGTATACAAAAATCAAGTGCATTTTCATATACTAGCAGTAAACAACTGGAATACAAAATTTAAAAAAAGCTATTTCAGTTAGGTGTGGGGACACATGCTGACATTATCAGTGACTTGGGAGGTTGAGGCAGGAGAATCATAAGTTTGAGGCCAGACTGGGAAACTCTCTCAAAATAAAAAATAAAAAGGGTTGGGGAGATATGTAGCTTAGTGGTAAAGCACCCCTGGGTTCAACCCCCCAGTACCAAAAACATCCCCCCAATTCTATTTACAATAGCACTAAGAAACAAAGTATTCAAATGAGAATAAATTTTCTTATTTGCTGTATGTTTTGTATTTTAAAATGGTTACATCTTAGAAACACTTAGTACAATATCAAAAGGAGGAATCTTACTGGATGAAGGGTGCATTTTATGCACTTTATCACCTGTGTGAGCTCCTGAGACACCACTGCAATCAAGGTGAGCTATCCCCTACCACAAGGGGCTCCCTCGAGCTAGAATTTACAGGCACACGCCACCCCCCCCCCCCCACCTCCACTCTCCCTGCCACTGCTAACCTGATTTCCATCTCTTGTATATGGTCTGTCCCCTGCCTTACCATTTTGCCTTTTTCTAGACTGTACTTTAAATGCAAATATACAGCTTTCCCAAACTGGCTTTTTCTCAACTCAGCGTAATGCCCTTGAGGTCCGCCCAAGCTGTCAACAGTTTGTTCCCTTCTGTTGCTGAGTAGGGATCCACCGTTAGGACGTGGCTAGAGACATCATAAGTAAAGCTGCTCTTGATATTCAGAGGATTTGTGGAATACGAGTTCTCATTTCTCTAGCATAAATGTCTAAGAGTGTGACTGCTGGGTCATAAGTGTATGTTTAGTTTTTAAACAAAACCACCCAACTATTTCGCAGAATGGCTGTGCATTTTACACCTCCACCAGTAATACATGGGGCATTCGGCTGATCAGCATCCCCACCAGCACCCCCACCAGCACTTGATATTTCACAAATTTTTATTTTATCTGTTCTAAAATGTGTGTAGTAATATTTTGAAAAGGCCTAAGTTTACATTTCCCTTAATTTGCAAAAGCCAGTAATGCTGAGTGTCTTTATTTATTTGCCATCTGTGCATTGTCTTTGGTAAAACTCCTCATACCTTATTTTGTACTTGGACTCTAGTGCTCCTGTGTACTACTTCAGTACATTTCTCGGAGTTCTTAAAAGATTCTAGACACGAGTCCTTTGTCAGATATGTGGTTGCAAATATCTTCTCTCAGTCTATGGATCATCTTTTTCAATCTTGATTTCTTTCTTTAATGGGTGACACTTTAGATGTTGTGTCTGAGAACTCACCAAGGTCTAGGTCCCAGGGAGTTTCCACTACATTATCTTCTCAAAGTTTTAGTATTTTACATTTAGATCTATGATTCAGTTTCAGCCAATTTTTGTATAGGGTGAGATTTAAGACAGGGCTTAGCTTTTTGGCCTGAAGATATCAGACTGCTTAAGCATGGTTTGTTCAGAGGCCTGCTTCCTTCACAGTTTGCTTTGTCCTTGTCAGAGATCAGCTGGACATGTGGAGGAGCTGCATGAGCTGCTCCACCCACCTGGGAGTTGTCCTTCACCAACACCACATCTCCAGTGCTATAGCCATACAAGACCTGAAGTCAAGGGCGGGCTCCTCCTGCTGGTTCCCTCCCTCCCTTCCCTATTCCAGTGCTTTCCCAGATACATATTTGAATCATCACATCTACAGCTACAAAAAATTTTGCTGAGATTTTGGTGGGAATTGTGTTAAATGTGCCCATCATGTCTATAGAAATGATGTCTTTACAATGTTGATTTTTTCCATTCCGTGAATGCAACATGTTTCCCCATTTGCTTGGATCTTCTTGGATTTCTTTTATTGTTTTTAACCTTGCAAGTCCTACACATTTTGTTAAATTTACACCAAAGTATTTCATTTTTACATGACTGTTAATGGTGTGACATTTAAAATTTCTTTCCATGTGTTCATTACCAGTATATAGAAATAAATTTTACTTTTGGGTATTGGTTGCATATTCTCTGCAACCTTCCTAAACTGACACTAATCTACTACCTTCTTGCTGGACTCCCTGGGATTTTCCAAGCCATCTGCACCAGGAACAGTTTCATTTCTCCTTTACTGTAGATTTCCAATAAGGCCCAGGCCTTACTGCATTAACTAAAACAGGATGTGTTTCTTTTTTTCTTTTCTTTTTTTTTTTTTAAGAGAGAGTGAGAGAGGAGAGAGTGTGAGAGAATTTTTAATATTTTATTTTTTAGTTCTCGGCGGACACAACATCTTTGTTGGTATGTGGTGCTGAGGATCGAACCCGGGCCGCACGCATGCCAGGCGAGCGCGCTACCGCTTGAGCCACATCCCAAGCCCGGATGTGTTTCTTTTTAAATGTGACAAACCTCTTCACAGAAACTATCTGACTATTTGTGTAAAAAACTTAAAACCTAAAAATTGGAGAGAGATGTCATGTTCATGAACTGAAAGAATCAATATTGTTAAGCCATCAACCCCCAAAATTGATCTACTGACTCAGGACAAACCCAAGCAAAAATTCCAGCAGGAAGTCTTTTAATAGACATGGATAAGCTTGTGTTAAAACATATCTTTTTAGGACAACACAGAAGAACTCAAACAATTCTATAAAAGAATAGAGTTTTTATAATGCCTGATTTTAAGACTTAATATAAAGTAATGCTAAGAGATTTTGGTACTGGTGGAAGAAAAGCTACATAAATCAACTGAAGAGAAATGCGCGTCCACAAAGTAGCCCAAATATCTATGAACAATATGATTTTTGAAAAGTTGTCAGAGTAATTCAACGTGAAAGGGAAGTGATATGAGAAACCCAGAAGATCTTTATGGACAAAATGACAAACACACACACACACACACAAAACAACGTCCCCAACCACTTCAGACACAAAACAGATGCAAAATGGACCCCAGATCTAAATGTACTAACCAAAACTCTTGATTGTAAATAGAGAAAATCCTTGTGATTTTCAGTTAGGAAAAAAATTCTGTGCTGCAAAAGTTCTCAGATGATCCTCAGTGATACATGTCCTGGTACTGTTTCATCCTCCAGAGTGTGGGAGGAGCCTGTGAACAAAAATCACCTTGACATTGTGCAGTCCTTGAAGGGGTCCTGGGACCCTAGAGCACACACAGAGACCACTGTTGTAGGGAGATGGGCACAGGTGGACCAGACTGCCCTGCAGCAGGATCACCATGGTCCAAAGCAGAAGTGACCACTATCTACCTCCAAATGTGACAGATGAACTGCAGTCCTGTACAACAGAACTGCAAAGAGCCAATGAGGAGATCATGACCACTTGTCCCAGTTTGTGGAGTCTCAAAATGCCACGGAACAAAGAAATGAGTCGGAATAAAAATTTCAAGTGATTATTTACATTCTTTATTAACTTTATTTACAGTTAAAAAACAGACAAAGCTAAACACACTAGTTATAAGAATGAAAACACATACAGTGCTTCCTCTGTGGCAGATGCTACTGCAAGTGTCTTCTGTTACTAACTCTGCTGGTCCTCACAACACCTGAGGCAGGTGTCAGCCCATCTTGCAGAGGAGAGGAGACACAGTGGTCATCTGGCTCCTTAGATGACAATTTAGGGATAGACAGATGGCAAAAATACAGGAAAAGGAAAGAAGTAACTACCCCAGTCTCAGAATAGTGGTTCTGCTGGGTGGAGGTAATGGGTAGAGGGGTATATAAGTTCCTGTAGAAGTTCTAAATCTGAGTGGTGGGCACTGACGTGTTTGGTGGTTTTTTTTTGGGGGGGGTACTGGGGATTGAACTCAGGGCACCCACCCACTGAGCCACATCCCTAGCCTCTTTTTTTTTTTATTGATTTTTAAAAAATAATGACATGGGGCTGGGGTTGTGGCTCAGTGGTAGAGTGCTTGCCTAGCACGTGTAAGGTACTGGGTTTGATCCTCAGCACCACATAAAAATGAAATAAAGATATTGTGTCCACCTACAACTAAAAAATAAATATTAAAAACAAAGAAAGTAGGGAATGTCAATGAGCAGTGTGTGATGATTGAATAAATATATTAAAAAATGAAAATAAATGACAGTGGAATGCATTACAATTCATATTACACATATAGAGCACAATTCCCAGCCTCTTTTTTGTATTTTTATTTAGAGACAGGGTTTGAGTTGCTTAGTGCTCCGATGTTGCTGAGGCTGGCTTTGAACTTGTGATCTTCCTGCCTCAGCCTCCTCAGCCTCCCCAGCCTCAGGATTACAGGCGTGCGCCACTGTACCCAACCTTGGTTTGTATTTTAATCTGTGCATGTTTCAAACCCTCTTTTATAGTCATATAGGATATGAGGAACACTTATATATTGTAATTAAAAAAAAGAGAGAGAGAGGTGGGGAGGAAAAAAATAACCCCAAACAAATTCAGAGTGAAGGCTATTAAAAACAAGTCCTTTAGGCCAGGCAACTCCTTCCAAGCAGCTTTTCAGAAGTGTGTGCAGATCTCATTAAACACAGTCCTTCCGCCTCTTCTCAAAGCCCCTTGATCAGCGAGCTCCTTTTATAAAGCCTTGCTCCTGGCTTTCTGCCACTCTCTCCACCAAGCACACTGCCCAGGCCAGAAGCAACTAGTAGCTTTGTCATATGACTGGGAACACATCAAAATGACTTATTTTTTAAAAATAGAAAACCACCTGGTATCTCAAGGTCGAGGAATTAAGAGTTGACAAAATCAAAGACCTCTATGTGCACCACGTAAACTGGGCACACAAGTGACCACGGCAAGTCACTAGTTGAACAGAGGACTGCTCTTTCCTATTGCTCGTGTCTCCACCTTGGGCAAGGGGAGAACTCGGAGAGATGACTAAAGAGCCAGAAAATCACCAGCGGTTCAAGACTTCCAAGTAGGAGAAAGGTCATTTTCTACCAAAACAAATTGCTTGGGCTCACTTCTAAGCAGCCTGCCTCTCAGCATCCGCACACCGTCTGTTTGTGCCAGCCCCGAGGCCAGGCCAGGCCAGGCCAGGCCAGTGTCTCATCAGCACAGCAGCCCCAGCAGCCCCACCAGAAGCAACCTGTCCTGAGCACGGGAAGCACCTGGGGCTAAGCCCCCCCGCCCCAAGCCAGCGTCAGCACTGGGTTTCCTCACTGCTGGGCACAGTGTATTCTTTAGTCCAGAGACACCAGGAATGACGGCACAGTGTCGGATCTGTGCGGTGTCCAGTGGCCCTGCGGAGCAGCCCGTGCAGGCTCACACACACTCCGGGAGCCATGACAAACCTGCTGCTGTCCTTTTAAGCCTTCCCAGCCCCCTCCCTGAAATCCGTCTGCACTTCCTTCTACAGGCAGCTTATCCAGAGAGCTAAGTTTAGCTACTACCATTTCTAATCTTTCCTCCAGGGACCTGGCTGAGTTCTGCCTCCCAGAGGCACCAGCCCCTGGTTCACTCTCGGCTGCAGCTGCAGGTCCTCCCAGCAGCCCAGCTTCCTTGGGCGGGCGGGCGCGCTTCCAGCTGACCTCCCTCACCCTGCATCCATCCTGCCTGGAACCAGTCTTCACACCTTTTGGGAGAGCTTGTTTAGACCCCAGGCAACCCAGCTCTGCTACTTCCGTGCTGTGGATGGCAGGTCACCTCTCCAGGCCTGTTTTCCCTTCTGTCAGGTCAGAATGACACCCCTGTTCACAGAACTATCTTCAGGCTGAGGGTGCAGGGTGACCCGGGGCAGGCACTGGAATGGCAGCCCCGCCATTTGACTGAAGCCACTGCTTGGGCTCCCAATTCCAGGATGGCAGACTTGATGACAGGATCTGGGACATTACAAGAGGAAAGTAAAGTAAGAGAAAGATCCAGGAAACTTTTATTTTTTAAATTTTTATTAACCTAATGTTACTCAGGTCAACTGGAAAGAGAACACAGGCATATCGTCCTTCATGCCTACCGGAGCTGGCACTGTCCTCTGGAAGCACCGTTTTCTATCTGATTTCTAAGGACAGAAACAATTCCCATTTTACAGAGGATCCTGCTTCCAAAACCAGCCTCCAGCCCCAAATGCAAATTAAATTTCACTTGATTTACAACTTGCAGCTCTTGGGTCTGCTTTCACCATATGCTTGGATTTGCTAAAAAACAACAAAATGAAATGCTGCAATGAATAGTTGCCAGAACGGGCTGCTGGAAAGTGAGAAGCCTGTGCACTGCCCTCACAGAAGAGAGTGTGGCTGGGAGGTGGAGGCTGAAGCCCCGGGAGCACCAGGCCTGCCTGGAAAAGAGAAGGTGGAGAAGGCGCTAAACCAGGACGTTTGTGCTTTGAAGGTAATTAAGGACAAGTAGCTCTTCAGATCACTCCAAGACCACGTTTTCCCACCTGTCAGGTCAACAAAATGCCAGGACCTGAGAAAACAACCTGCACGGATGCCCACTCCTCTCCACCTGCCTCTCTCCAGCCCCTCCACAAACACGTGAAAATAAGACACCAAAACACCAACTGGAGACACCAAATGGCTGTGGCTCCAAGGGTGGGGAGGCAAACAGGATTCTCTTTAGGGAGGTTCTGAGGGCTCTGTGCCAAGCCCTGCTCACAACAGACCTTGGTTCATGAAAGATGGCAGAGGGTAACAGACAGCTCAGCTCAATGGCAAAGTCCAATATTGGCTGCAAGGTGCCAGGCACTGGGCGTTTGCATCCTGGACATATTTTCTTTCTTTAAATCCAGATGGAGCACAAGGATTCTTATTTTCCTAGTTGAAGAAACCAAAGCTTTAGAAGTTAATTTGGCCAAGGTCAAAGTGCCTCTGGAGTCCGAGCTCTCAGCCGCTGGGGCACCGGGCTGCAGGGATGAGCAGAGGCTGTCAGCTACCAAAGACCGCACGCCAGGCTTTCGACTCAGAGGCCAAGTGCAACTGAATTTCCTAAACATTAGACTACAAAATCCAAACAAGGACAGCCCTCCCCCTCCCAATGGGACCTGAATGCCACACAGTGAGAGGGAGCACAAGCTGCAAGGTGTTGAGAGGAATAGGCATGTGGAAGGGACCCCCCAGCAGTGGAGGTGCGCCAAAGGGAAAGGGTCACAGTGCCCTTTGGCTGGAGACTGACCAGGCCTTGTCCTCCCCCACCACAGGCCCAACAAAAGGAAAAGAAAAGCGTTCAAAGCGGCTTCAGTCTGCCAAACACTGAGTCATCCGCAGTGCGGGGCGGAGGGCTCTCTGGAGCAAGAACAGGCAAGCTCTGCCCATGGAGCCACTTGTGCTGTGGCCACAGGGAGGTGAGGCCAAAGCAGGGATGCCTGACTCCAATGTGGGCGCCAGCTGGGGCCTCCGCCCCTCATAAAACACCCTGAGCTGTCCCCCCTGGCCGACAGGCCACAGGGCACAGGAGCACAGACTCGGTGCGCCAGCTCTCCACCCGCGCTCTGAGCCTGGCTGCGAGAAGACAGGGGCCAAAAGTTCCTTCTTCGTTGCTGACCAGATTTGGCAGCAGCCCTGGGAAGTCCCCTTCCTCACAGAGCCATCTCTTCAATTTTTTGCTGACAAGAGGTTAGCAGGATTTCATCGGAGATCTGCCCCAGTACACACACTCAGGAATGGAAGTTCATGGGGAATTTGTGTCCCCACACCTGAAGGAGGAATGGCACAAGCACTGAAGGGGATGCCCAGGCTCAGCACAGGTCGCCCTGTGAGAACTCGTCCTCTGCCTGACTAATGGGGGAGGGGGGTCAAAGCCTCCTCTGTACAGCTGCCTGGGTGCCCTCAACCCTGCCACCAAGCCACTCCAGGACACAGCTCTATGTGCATGCACCCATGTACCAAGAATTGTTTCAACTTGAAAGAGCCCCAGAATCAAAGCTAGCTAGAAGATAAAGAATTATTTCAAGGTCTAAAATACCTTGATAGAGCTGCAATGACAATATTTATTTTTCCCAATGACAGACACCAAGAAGATTCTGGATGTAGGCACCCCTGGTACCTGTGTGGGTTGCTTATTGTGCCATCATATTCAAAATTTGGCATTTTCACTAACTACTCTGAATTAACCTGAAATAAATCACATTGGTAATCTCCAATCTTTAAAAAAATTGCCTTAGAAGGCAAATTAGACTGAACAAAATGATCTTTATCGAAGTCCTGGTGTGTCACCAAAGGAGATGACTTCAGTATAGAACAACCTGGCCAAGTTGTCTGGCATGTCTAGACAGTGCACAGGTCCAGGCAGAAAAGCAAAGTTTGAATGAAATTTCTTACGTGAAACCAATTTGCCAAATGATTTTGTGCTCAAACCTCAATCAGTAACCAAGCTTCATTTCCTTCCTTCCCTGCATTAGAAAATGAGATGAGAAATAAATATCCAGCCAGCTTTCCTCCCATGAGAACCGTGCCAGACACGCAAGAACTCAGGCTCCTGTAAGTGAAGTGCCACCTGGAGCCAGTCTTCATGGGACAGCCGTGGAGCCCAACCAGCCATGCCTTGGCACCTCCCAGAGCAGTGCCCAGCAAAATGTCAACCACCAGCTTCAGCAGGAGCTTCTTGGACAGAGGGGACATTTGAAAGGTATCAATAAATCGCTTCTCAAAGCAACATGTTTTCCACCTTCTCAGAGAATTTTGCTTGATATTTCTAAAAAAACTCTAAATCTCAGTAAATAGGAGTAAATTGTAGGATTTCACAAAACTTTGCTTCTTAAAGCTGTTATTAGCTGGTATGGGAAGATATGAGGTTCTCTTCTAAAAGAGAACATTCATTGATAAGTGAAGAATAGATTAAAACAACAACAGCACACCCCATTTTGTTTTATCTATTCACCGACTGTGGGTGAGCAGTTGGGTCTCCATTTCAGTGGAGTCTGAAATGTACAATCGCTGCAGGGAAGGGGCATTACCAGCACTGTGGTGGCAACTCTGCTCCCTGCTCACTGTCTTCACAGTGTCCCACCCTTTACTTGGAAAGACAAACTCACTCCTCTCCAAAGATCATTAAACCATCATTAAGAGACCCTGGTTCTGGTGCAATGTTAGATAAGAAGGGAAGAATGGGAAGAAAGAAAAAAACATTATTTATTGCAACACTCACCCCCAAAGAGTAAAACTTCAGCTCTCTCATAAGCACAATTAATATATTTATCTTTCATTTTAAAAGGGTGCTGAATAATATCCACGGCAACATCATTTGTAATAGACAAAAAGTAGAAACGATCAACTGCTCATCCCACAATTGGTGAAGAGATAAAACAAACTGTGATTTATCGGAGCCAGGGAATACCTTTCAGCAGTAAAAATGAATGAAATCCTGATACCTGATGATCAGTACAATCCAAGTGACCTGAAACACATTCTGCAAAGGAAAGAAGCCAGTCACAAAGGCTATCTATCATACAATTCCATTTATAGGAAATGTCCAGAAAAATCTACAGAGTGGCTCTCTGGGCTGGGAGCTGGGGTAAGTGCAAATAGGTCTGAGGGACCTCACTGGGATGATGGAAATGTTTTAAAAACAGGTTTATGACTGGGTATATAGCTCAGTGGTTCAGTGCTTGCCTAGCATGTACAAGGCCCTGGGTTCAATCCCCAGAACTGGAAAAAAAAATGGGTTAATGGTGATATCTGAACAATTTGGTACCTATACTTAAAGTTATTGAATTTTGTACTTTAAAAAACTGCATAAAAAGAAAAAAGTTTCTGTAAAACCAAGTTATTTACTTAAGAATGGTCCTGTTTTGCTCACACTGAGAATTAATCATCCCCCATTTAGTAACGCCCAAGTGGCTCAACACTGCTTCAGGTCTAAGATCCATTTCAGAGGCTCAAAGCGTTCGGGCAGGAAAGCTCCCACTGTAAAGTCTGTTACCGGCTGTTTTCATCTTTATTAAACCACAGATATTTAACCAAATAGCAGCAGGAAGTTAAACAGACCCCAAATGTCAATTAAAAGAAAACTGAGTAAGATCCCTAAGTGGAAGTACAGGCTCTGGCATGTCCCCTTCAAAGGTCCTTGCATGCTCCCAGTACAGGGAAGAAGGAGAGGAAGCGCCCAGAGGATGGAGCAGCCCCTCCCGTGCTGAGCCCCTGGAGAGAAAGGTGGGCACAGCGTAGGCTTGGTGCTGTTGGAGTCCAGGATTCCCAAATTGGGTCTGCAGAGGCACATCCTCAAAGAGAGGCCTGGAGAGAAGGAAGTGCACATCTCTCCTAGAGAGGCCCAGAGCTGCAGTGTGGGCCGGTGCCCAGAGGTCTGTTCTGCTTCCATTCGACCCATTTTTCTCAAATTTATTTACCATCTAAATCCTTTTTCATCTAAGACCAAAACTACTCTACTCCTTCTTAAAAGCTAGACAGACAAACAAAAACAAAGAAACAAACAAAAAAACCCCAAACCCTCTTTATAATGTGTTTTATGAAAAAAGAGGGAAATCACTGTCTTTATAATTTACTGAAACACTTTAGTGCCTAACAGGAAGTCCCTAGCTTTCAGATTTGAGTTGAGACAAGGCAAGAGTTAAGAGGGAGACACCAGTCAGAAACAATCCTAACAATCCTATAAAAGAGAGGGGTGGGGGAGAGGGAGGGAGGGTGAGAAGGAGGAAAGGAGGGGGGAGAGGGAGAAGAGGGGGAGAGGGAGGAGAGAGAGAGAGAGAGGGAGGGGAGAGAGAGAGAGAGAGAGAGAGACATCAAACACGTACATGCACAAATGAGGTAGGTGGGAAGCAGACTGCAGTTCTCAGTACTCTTACAAATTTTAGTGTGAAATTATTTCAATCTTTTTTTTAAACAAGAGACATTATACGTTCATAAACATGAGCATAAATATGACCACAAAAAATATTTCAAAAAGGAGTCAGTTAAGAGTCTGCTCCATGAAATGCTTGTACCAGATAAGGAAGCCCAGAATATCCAGTCCTGAAAGTGGTTTTCCCACACCAGATCTCCCTTCCAGTCTCTGCCTTCCCTATCAGAGGCTTGGGTGACAAGCTCCCTGGGCTGGCCAGGCAGGGGTTTTGCTGTGAGATCCCACCTACTGACTTCCGTGGATGATGCGCTCTGATCTGAAAGGTGAAATGGATCCTGTCTGCCCGGCAGAACCCCCAGCTTTCCAATAAAGACATCACAGGAGGATGAGCACGAAGCTCTCCCTTAAGGGAGAACTGCAGGCATCTTCTAGAAGGCTCCCAGGCCCACAGCACTGGTGTCCTCCATCTGGCTTATTACTGACTGAGAAGTGTAACCGAATGCAACCTGGGATTTTTTCTGACCAGGTTACAGTTGAGATTCTGTATGATGCTATTTGTTCAATCACTTCCACCCTCCAAACCATCCCAATAACAATTTATCTTCACAATTATCAAGGTGGAGCTCAGCTTTGACTTCATAATGCAGACTTTTCTCTATTGGTATCTGGGTAGCAGGTCTGGCTTTTTTCCTAACAGATAAACAAATCATTTTCTTAACCATGGGTTAGGGGTCCAGGCCTGCCAGCCAATTGAATCAAAGACAGGGCTGCTCTTGGAGCTGGGGCACCATCCAAGTGTGCTTGAGTTTTTCTTTTGTTTCTGAGCAAGCTCTAATGGTTTCAGCCCCAGCTGAGCACTGGGGCAGCCTTGGGAAGCCACCTCTCCTTCCTCCCAGCATGTGCCAGCGGGTCCTGTGGGGAATGCAGAGATTAATTACAGCTGGACTTGCTCAATCCTCTTAGAGAATGGAATCTTTAGAGACTTAAGGAAGTGTTAATTATTTTAAATGCTTCTGTCCCGGCAGAATGCACAGTGTGGAGGTAGGTGGACTCTATCTTGTAAGGCAGAAAAAGAATCCTCTGGTTGCTCTGTGTCATGAAAAAAATGAAAACCCTTCCTTAAGGAAAAGAAGCAAAATCCCAGAAATATGAATCCCAGGATCCCAAATTACTTCCCCAAACTCTAAGCCTGGATCTTTATAATGTGTTAAAATTTAAGGGGAAAATAACTTCTTGGTTTTGTCAAGCTGATGGCAAAAGTCAATACAATTAGATTTGTCAAATGAATGGGCAGAGAATAGTGGGTGCTCTGTAAACCTGAGACTTCATTTCTGACTCAAATATTCAGTTAAAGGTCAAGAAAGCCAGCAACAAGAAGTAGGGAGCTCTGCATTCTGTTTTCATCATGGCGCTGTCTTTCCTGTGACCCGTTTCACATCTCCACATACATACTTTTTTGCGTGTGTAAAAAACATGTTGACATAAACTTCACCATCTCATCCACTTCTAAGTGTATGTTTCAGTAGTGTCAAGTACATTTGCATTGTTTTGAAACATCTCCAGAGCTTTTTTTTTTTTTTTTTTTTAAAGAGAGAGTGAGTGAGGAGAGAGAGAGAGAGAGAGAGAGAGAGAGAGAGAGAGAGAGAGAGAGAATTTTTAATATTTATTTTTTAGTTCTTGGCGGACACAACATCTTTGTTGGTATGTGGTGCTGAGGATCGAACCCGGGCCGCACGCACGCTGGGCGAGCACGCTACCGCTGAGCCACATCTCCAGCCCTCTCCAGAGCTTTTTCATCTTGAAAATCTGAACCTCTATGTCCACTAAATAGAAACTCCCCTTTCCTTCTCCCCCAGGCCTTGGAATCACCATGAGCTTCTATCTCCATAAATTTGACTAGTTAGATACCTCACGCAGCTGGAACCCTATAGTATTTGTCTTTCTGTGACTAGTGTATTCCCCTCAGCATCATGTCCCACATGTCCACTCCTGCTGCAGCATGCATGGGTATTTCTTTCCTTTTTAGGACTGAACACCATCCCATTTTATGTATAGACCACATTTTGTTTATAAATTCACCTGTCAATGAACACCTGGGTTGCTTCCGCCTTTTGGCTATTGCAAATAATGCTGTACAAAAAATGGACGTGCAGGGGCTGGGGTTGTGGCTCAGTGGTAGAGTGCTTGCCTACCACATGTGAGGCACTAGGTTCAATCCTCAGCATCATGTAAAAATAAATAAATAAAAGTATTGTGTCCATGTACAACTAATTTTTTAAATGACATGCAAATATCTCTCTGAGATCCTCTTTTCAATTCTTTTGCATATATATCCAAAATTGAAATTGCTGGACCATATGGGAGTTCTATTTTTAATTTTTAGAGGAACCTCACTATTTTCTACAGTGGTTGCACCATTTTGTATTCCCCACCAGTGGTGCACAGGGCTGCAATTTTTCCAGATCTTCACCAACACTTGATATTTTCTGGTTTTTCCATTGATAGTGGTCATCCTACTGGGTGTCTGGTGGTATCTCAATGTGAGTTTCATTTGTACTTCTCTGATGACTAGTGATGTAGAGCACAGTTTCATAGGCCTGTTGGTCATTTTCAGGTCATCTCTGGAGAAATGTCTATTGAAGTCCTTTGTCCATTTTTAAATCAGGTAATTTGATTTTTTTGTGTGGTTGAGTCACAGGAGACTTTGTATATTCTGGATGTTAATCATGTGTCAGATCTACTATTTGCAACTATTTTCTCCCATTTTGCAGGCTTATCTGATATAGTGCCACATTTGTCCTTGTTTGTTGCCTGGGTCTTTAGACTCACATCCAAGGAATCACTGCCAAATCCAGTAACCATGACACTTTCTCCTTTGGTTTTATTTTCGGAGTTTTATAGTTTTAGTTCTTATTTATTTAATGCATTCTGAGTTAAGTTTTGTAAGTTTTTTATATGATGTAAGATAAGGGTCATTTTTTTTTTAAATAATTGTCCAGTATTCCATTGAATTAAGTGTGCAAAAGTTACTTGCCCCTACCAATAGCCATTCTGGTGAACTTTTTCCAGTGTTGTGCTACTATGAGCAATGATGGCTTGATATCCTTTGTAGAAGCTTCTCATGCTTGAGAGCAATCATCTCCCAATCTGTTTAGTAGTTAAAAATCAACTTTGGTGGGCTCATTTTTAACTTTATTTTGAAATTTTTGACTGCTTTGTTGTATTGCAATTCCTTGCTTTGAAACCCTCGGCTCCAGGTAAATTTTGGAATTCAGAATTTCAGAGTTTGGAGAAGTAATATGGTACAAAATATCACCAGGTGTGTTCTGGGGTAACAGCTCCAGTCAAATACTTCAGTATGTCTACAGTAACAAACACATGACTTCTGCTCCTACCATCAATGCCCTGGCAGCTACCCTCATGCAGCTGTATTTATGTGCCTAAGCTCGATACCTGTACATAGAACTGCTGGGTCAAAAAGTATGCACATTGAGCTGGATGCAGTGGAGCACACCCATAATCCCAGAGGCTTGGGAGGTCGAGGCAGGAGGACCATGAGTTCAAAGCCAGTGTCAGCAATAGCAAGGCACTAAGCAACACAGTGAGACCCTGTCTCTAAATAAAATACAAACTAGGGCTGGGAATGTGGCCAGTGCCCCTGAGTTCAATACCCAGTACAACCACCCCCTGCCAAAAAAAAATTACACACATTGAAATTTTTAGTATTTTGGTCAAAAATGTCTCTCAAAATGGTGTGCTGATTTATATATCCCAAAGAACAAACATTTAAGATATCTGTTTCCCCATACCCTCAGTACACTGGTATTATCTAATTTCACCCCAATTTGATGGGAAGCATAGTTTTTTTTTTTTTTTTTGATTGTTTTGTTTTTATCTTGGGGGTTAGGGGTCCATTACTTTTTAATATTTCCTTTACTTTTATAAATAATTTATAAGAAAAAGTCACATAAAAATGAATGATGGTGACATGCAGAGGTAAGATTCAATTCAAGTATTGTGTGGAAAATATGTTCTTGAGATAAATACCCCAAAACAAATCTAAAATGCATGACTTTGCTGATGTTCATTGCCTTACATATTATAAATGGGATAACCATTTGCCCTAGTGAGTCCCACTTTAAGCTTATTCTCTTGGCATAATTACTGCTAGGCAAATTTACTAAGTAATTTTGCTTAGTAACAAACATGCTATGATTTGTGTATCAAATGGTCACACAGAATTTAAATTTAGATCCGGCATGCCTACACAGACTCTGAACTGTATCAGGGAAGGGGAGTTCAAGGCTTGACAACTCGCTGGGCCGGTTATAAGCAATGCTGTTCCCTCCCACCTGGTTAAGTGTTATATTCAGATTTTCTGAGTACCAGAGCTAATGGGATGTGCACTTGTAATTTTGTTTCTTCAGGCTGGATCCATACAAATAAAAATTGTTGAAGACACATGTCCTGCTGTACCCCCAAGGAATGGCGATGCCTATAAAGTGCTAAGACTTAGTCAACGTCTTAAGATCATAGGAACGTGGACCTGGAGGGACAGCAAGTGTCAGGTCCTGTAAGTTCCTGCCACAGCAATGAACAGTGAGAAGAATAAGTAAACCAAATAATTAAAAGCAAAGGAAAAAAATCTAGAGGGCAAGATGTTTCAACATGCAACTGTGCTCTGCTCAGTTTTCTAGACAAACAAAGCTCATTCTCCTCTCCACCGGCAGCCCCCTGTGACGGGTTTCTTGGGTGTCTAGGTTTTATTTGAACAGCACTGATCAAGGCATCTCTTTTCTGGTGTTGGTCTACTGCTTTTTATTTCACAACCTCATTCAGTTAAATATCACCACAAAGTTGAGAATGAGAACCAGCCAGAATTCACCAGAATGAGAACCAGCCTGAACTGCCTTGGGAGATGAGGATCTAAGTGACAGAGTCTCCGGACACACCAGAAGATAAGAAGCAGTGAAGAATAACAGAGCATAGGAAAAACACTGAAAACACAGGCTTGACTCTCCATCCCTCCTTAGTCACCAGAGCTCAGCAGAATCACTGTGTCCAGTGCCTCAGGAAACTCCGGGAGCCTAAGTGCTCTGCCAGCTCTATTAATAAACATGGCAGAAAAACAGAACTGCCTGGTGCAAGAGACCTGGGGAGCCTGGGGCACTGAAGGCCTGGGTCAGATCTGAACAGTGTGTTCTAGAGTGGGCTTTCTTAGGAAGGACAGCTCCCATCACCCTGCCTGGAGCTACAGCAGAAGAAACCAGGCACCCAGAGGTGCATCTGTGGTCCTCCACACTGGCTAGGCATCCCAACCACCCAAGGAGCTTCCCACAGAGCTGATTGGGCAACTGATGCCCAACTTCCTGAACCAGGTGTATAAGGCCAAGCTCTGTACTCTGAAGAGTCTGTGCAGCTGAGCTTTGATGGCACTCCCAGGTGGGAGCCCTGACCATGGCTGCCCAGTGAGACTGATGCTGGTGGCCTGGGGTTACAGTGGATCTTGACTGGAGTGGACACAGACTCTGGATTGGGCTTTGCTTACCCAGTGGTGGATGCACATACTCAATGCAATAATGAGCCAGAAGAGGAGACAGTTCATGGATCTGGAGGCCGACCATCATTTCTTCAGAGAAAGGATGCACTGTGCAGCCTGTGATGCCCAACATGGGCAGAGAGCCTCCTCAGAGTAACACGAGGAGAAGCAGGGCAGGCGATGGAAACACTGGTTAGCTAAAACAGGGAGACAGCAGAGGGCTGGCTCACACACCTTCCTGAGCATGCACACACTTGGTGTGGTGGGGACTGAGGGAGTGTCCCCACCAGACTTTCTTGTAGGATGCTGTGTGACTGCAAGTCTTGCCCAGGGAGGAGCATGCTGGTTTATGATCATAACTTTTCTTTCTTCCCCTCATTACTTCAGTCCCCACCACCTGGGGCAGTCACAGGGCAAGGGCTGGTTCCCACACATGAAACCTGGCTACATTTTTAAACCTATGTCAGAATTCCTCAGGGTGCTGGCTTGTGCTTTGGCCATCTGGCAAACCTGGGATCAACGGTGAGTGCCACATACTGCCTGGTGGCAAAAACAGCCCACTAGTTCTGTCTCAGGTCACCCTATCTGAATGCAAGTGGACCGAGGGAAGACCCCTCTGCTAGATCACACTGCTGCCTGGAATCTGAACCAGCAGAGTGGCCCATCTGGATGTCCCAAAGGTGGAAACGTTTGAGTACAAAGGAAGAGAAACAGCAACAGTAGCTGAGGGTAAAGTAAGGAAGAAGGGGGCTGGGCAGAGGAACTTCAACAGTCCATGCCCTGGAAAGCAGCTCCAAGCTAGAGGTGGCTCTGCCCCTTGGCTTAATTATATCAGCTGCCTAAAGGCATGAGGATGTGTGTCTGGAAATGGGGATGAAGACCAAGGGCATATTTCACAACATCGCAGCACTTGGATGGACAGAATGTTTTGTCCTCCTGGAATTTGTGTATTATAGCCCTTGTCCCTAGTGGGATGGTATAAGGAGATGGAGCTTGTGGCAGGTTACTAGGATTAGATGAGCTGGGAGGGTGGGGCCCCATGAAGTGGCTAATGCCCTTATAAGAAGGGACACAAGAGCTTTCCTTCCTCCTTGAGGACACAGGGAGGGCAGTGTCTACAAGACAGGAACATAGCCCTCGCCAGGAACCCAATCTGCTGGACTTGTAGTCTCCAGGGCCGTGAGAAAAAGACACCTGTGTCCCAGGCACCTGGCCTGTGGTGTTCTGTTATAGCAGCACAAACTCAGACAGAAAACACTACTACTGTACCACTGTACGGTTCAAAAGGCTCATAAATAATCAATCAGTTTTTTTTCCTAAACTTTGAACTTACAAGCAAGGAATTTAAAAAAAGTTGATAAAAAGGTTAGATGATGATCCAAGCAAAGATGTTGTCTACTTCCAGAAGACAAGGCCCTCCAGTCCCTCGACCAATTTATCAAATGGTAAATCACAATTGCATTCACATTCACAAGGAATCCCATAGCAAATACTCTGTGCAAACCAAGCCCCACCACCTACATAGCATTTTTCCAAAGACCTTAGCTTGTACAAATGTTAATGCTGGTCTACTAGAGAGGGTTAGTGGCTGGACATGTAAGAAAAAGGCATATTTCACCACAGTTTCAACAAAGAAAAAAGCTACAAGTCAATAAATACTTAATTTGGCTTAAATGCAAAACAGAACAGCCTCCTAAGGACAGCCAGGACAAAGCAGCCCTCACTTTTCGTAGATGATCTTCCTGGACTAACAGCCTTTCAGAGGTGAATTATCACAGTTTTTCTTTACTTTTCCCTTTCAGTACTAGAGGTGGAACCCAGGGCCCCATACATGCTGGGCAAGTTCTCTACCACTCAGCTACATTCCCAGGCCTTTTGATTTTGACACAGAGCCTCCCCAAGCTGGCCTTGAACTTGTGATCCTCAGCCTCCTAAATTGCTGGGATTACAGGCGTGCACCACCACGCCTGGCTACACACATTTAAACTCCAGCAATAATACCGATCTGTTTTCCAGAGCAGGCACACAGACCACATTCCATCAGCACTGGGTGTGTGAGAGCTCCTTCGTCCTTGCCACTCCTTGGAATTAACTGTCAGATGTCTTAGTGCTTGCAAGTCTGGAGAATGTACAAGACTATGATTTCTTCCTCTCAGAAGTGCCTATTCAGGGCTTGACCTCATTTTTCTCTTCAATTGCCTATTTTTTGCAGAACTGTGGAAGTTCCTGAAACAGTCTGGGTACTTAGGCCTTTGTAGGTCATGGATTTCAAACAAGTTTCTCACTCCCATAGCTGGGGAGGCCCCTCGTTGTGAAGTTCTTAATGTGATGGTACCTAATGTACTAGTCTTTTCCTCTTGTATTTGCCTTTTTAGCATCTTAAGAAATACTTCCTTATACCAAGATCATGATTATTCTACTATATTGCCTCCTTAAAAATACAGTATTGCATTTCATATTTACATCTCTGATCCATTGAAATTAGGTGAGTGTGCATGGGGTCCAATTTCAGTGCTCTCTAAGTAGTTGTACTATTGACCTAATTTTATACACTTTGTGTGTGTGTGTGTGTGTGTGTGTAGTGCTAGGGATTGAACCCAGGGCCTCATGCAAACTAGTTGAGATCTCTACCACTGAACTACATAACCAGCCCTTTACTTATCTAATTCTGTATCCATATCCCCATTGTATTGATGATGATGATGATGATGATGATGATGATGATTTGTACTGGAGATTGAACACAGGGATACTTAACTACTGAGCTACATCCTTAGCCCTTTATATTTTTTATTTTGAGAAAGGGTCTTGCTAAATTGCTTAGGGTCTTGCTAAGTCACAGAGGCTGGCCTCAAATTTGTGATCATCCTGCCTCAGCCTCCCAGGCCACTGGGATTACAGGCATGTGCCACCATGCCTGGCTGATAATAAAGTTTTTTTAAAAATGAATCTTTGTATCTGATTAAGAAGCAAACTTTTGGGTGGGGGTAGAGCTCAGTGGTAGAGCACTTGCCTACCATGTGTGAGGCACTGGGTTTGATCCTTAACCCCATATAAAAATAAACCAATAAAGTTATTGTGTCCATCTACAACTAAAAATATATTTTTCTTTAAGAAAGAAGCAAATTTTTTGATAAAGAGCCAATTGATAATTGTCTTAGGCTTTGTGGGCCACAAATAGTTATCTGCATATTCTTTTTTTTCCAATCCTTTAAAAATATCAAAACATTCTTAGTGAGAATTGAGGAGGCATAGAAAAATATGCCACATGACATTTAGTCCATTGGCCACAGTTTGCTGACCTCTGTGTTAGAGCTGGTCCTGCCTGTTTTATTCTTTAAAATTAACTTGACATCATTAGTCCTCAGGGGAATGAAGATCAAAACTACAAGGGGAAAAAGAACACAGAACTGGAGACTCACACTTCTGGATTTCAAAACTTACTGCAAAGCTACAATTACCACTGTAGTGTGGCACTGCGTAAGGAAGGCCACACAGGCCAATGGAAGAGAACTGAGAGTTCAGAAATGGCTCAAACCCAAACATCTGTGGGCAACTGCTTTTTGACAAGGGAGATGGGACTGTTAAATGGGAAGGAATTGACAGCCAACAATTTGCACTGGAAAAACACATGCAAAAGAATGAGTGGGATCCCTAACTCCCTCCATATACAAAAGGTATCAACAAACTAAGTGAAAAAAGAAAACATGGGAATAAATCCTAGTGACCTTAGAGTTGGCAAGGAATTCTTGGATTTGATACAACAAAAGAAAAAACAGAAAAGTAATGTCATTCCTTAGGCCTCAAGCCTTCTTTCTGGAATTGCTGTCCTCCTGCTTTAAGTCTAGTCCTGATGATTCCTTCCCTGAGGACTGCTGCTGGCCAGCAGTCTCTGTCACAGTTTGAAAATGTCAACTTTTTTTTTTTTTTGATGTACTGGGAATTGACCCCAGGGCCTTGTGCAAGCGAGAGGCAAGCATTCTACCACTCCACTGAGCAGTTGGTAGAGTTCCTGCCTAACAAACAAAAAACAAACAAACAAAAAAACTTTTGGATACCCTTGTCTAGTATGAGATAACCATATTTATGTGGGTTTGTCTCTGTGTCCTCTATTCTGTATCACTGGTCTACAACTCTATTTTGGTGCCAATACCATGCCATTTTTGTTACTATAGCTCTGTAATATAGTTTAAGGTCTGGGATTGTGATGCTTCCTGCTACACTTTTCTTGCTAAGGATTGCTTTAGCTATTCTGGGTCTCTTATTTTTCCAAATAAATTTCATGACTGCCTTTTTTATTTCTATAAAGAATGTCATTGGGATTTTAACAGGAATTGCATTAAATCTGTATAATGCTTTTTGGTAATATGGCTACGTTGACAATATAAATTCTGCCTATCCTAAACAAGAGCATGGGAAATCTTTCCATCTTCTGAGTTTTTCCTCAATTTCTTTCTTTACTATTCTGTAGTTTTCATTGTAGAGGTCTTTCACCTCTTTTGTTAGACTGATTCCCAGGTATTTTATTTTATTTTATTTTTTTTAGTCTATTGTGAGTGGAGTAGTTTTCCTAATTTCTCTTTCAGTGGGTTCTTCGCTGATGTATAGGAATGTGTTTGATTTATGGGTGTTGATTTTATATCCTGCTACTTTGCTGAATTAATTTATTAGTTCTAGAAATTTTCTGGAGGACTTTTTTGGATCTTCTAAATATAGAATCATGTCATCAGCAAAAAGTGTATTTGAGTTCTTTTTTCCTATACATATATCCCTTTAATTTCTTTTGTCTGCCTGATTGCTCTGGCTAGAATTTCAAGGACTATGTTGAATAGAAGTGTTGAAAGAGGGCATCACTGTCTTAGTTCAGTTTTTAGAGGAAATGCTTCCAATTTTTCCCTGTTTAGAATGATGTTGGCCTTGGGCTTTGCATAGGTAGCTTTTACAATGTTGAGGTATGATCCTACTACTCCTAGTTTTTTCTAGTGTTTAGAACTTGAAGAGGTGCTGTATTTTATCAAATGCTTTTTCAGCATCTATTGAGATATCACATATATATATATATATATATATATATATTTTTTTTTTTTTTTTTTTTTGGGAGGGGTGCTGGGGATTGAACCCAGGGCCTTATGCATGCAAGGCAAGCACTCTACCAACTGAGCTATTATCCCTAGCCCCTATCATTCTTATCTTTTAAGTCAATTGATATGATGAATTACATTTTTTATTTCCATATATTGAACTAACCTTGCATCCCTGGGAGGAACCCCACATGATTGTGGTGCACTATCTTTTTAATATGTTTTTGTATGCGATTGTATTGAGAATTTTTGCTTCTATGTTCATTAGGGATATTAGTCTGAAGTTTTCTTTCCTTGATGCATCTTTGTCTGGTTTTGGTATCAGGGTGATATTAGCTTCATAGAATGAATTTGGAAGGGTTCCCTCCTTTTCTATTTCAATGGATACTTTGAGGAGTATTGGTGTTAATTCTTCTTTGAGAGTCTTGTAGAACTTGGCTGAGAATCCATCTGGTCCTGGGCTTTTCTTTGTTGGTAGGCTTTTGATAGTGTTTTTCTATTTCATTACTTGAAATTGATCTGTTTAAACCATGTATGACCTCCTCATTCAGTTTGGGTAGGTCAGATGTCTAGAAATTTGTCGATGTCTTCGATATCTTCTATTTTGTTAGAGTATAAATTTTCAAAATGGGTTCTAATTATCTTCTGTATTTCAGACATGTCCATTGTGATATTTTCTTCTTCATCCTGTATTTTAGTAATTTCTCTCTTTGGTAGCATGGCCAGGGGTTTATCTATTTTTTTCAAAGAACCAACTTTTTGTTTTGTCAATTTTTTCAATTGTTTCTTTTGTTTCGATTTCATTCATTTCAGCTCTGATTTTAATTATTTCCTGTCTTCTACTGCTTTTCATGTTGATTTGTTCTTCTTTTTCTAGGGCTTTGAGATGTAGTGTTAGGTCATTTATTTGTTGACTTTTTATTCTTTTAATGAATGCACTCAATGCAATAAACTTTCCTCTTAGTACTACCTTCATAGTGTCCCAGAGATTTTGATATGTTGTATCAGTGTTCTCATTTACCACTAAGATTTTTTTTATTTCATCCTTGATTTCTCCTACTATCCATTCATCATTCAGTTGTGTATTATTTGGTTTCCATTTGTTACAGTAGCTTCTATTTTTTATTTTATCATTGATTTCTAGTTTCATTCCACTGTGGTCTGATAGATGCAGGGTATTCTCTCTGTTTTTTTGTATTTACTAAGAGTTGCTTTGTGGAATAATATATGGTCTATTTCAGAGAAGGAGCCATGTGCTGCTGAGAAGAAAGTATATTTGCTCATTGATGGATGAAATATTCTATATATGTCTGTTAAGTCTAAATTATTGATTGTATTATTTGGTTCTATAGTTTCCTCATTTAGTTTCTGTTTGGAAGATCTGTCTAGTCGGGAGAGAGGTGTGTTAAAGTCACCCACTATTATTGTATTGTGGTCTATTTGACTACTAAAATTGGGAAGGGTTTGTTAGATGTACATAGACGCTCCATTGTTTGGGGCATAAATATTTATAATTATCATGTCTTGCTTATATATAATTCCCTTAAGAAGTAGGAAATGTCCATCTTTATCTCTTCTGATTAACTTTGAATTCTACTTTATCTGAGAAGAGAATGGAAACCCCTGTTGTTTACACAATCTATATGAGTGATAAGTTTTTTCCCATCCTTTCACTTTCAGCCTGTGGATGGTTTGCCCATGAGGTGAGGCTCTTGAAGACAGCATATTGTTAGGTCTTGCTTTTTAATCAAATCTGCCAATCTGTCTTTTTTTTTAAAAAAAAAAATTTATTCTATTTTTAGGTGTAGATGGACACAACACAATGCCTTTATTTTTATGTGGTGCTGAGGATCGAACCCGGGTCCCACCCGTGCTAGGCGAGCACTCTACCACTGAGCCACAATCCCAGCCCTGCCAATCTGTCTTTTGATTGATGAGTTGAGGCTGTTAACATTCAAGGTTATGAGATATGATTTGTATTCTCTGTTGATTTATTTCTGGTTTTTTAATTTGTCTTAGTTTCTCATTTGTTTGAATGTCCCTTTAGTGAAGATCCTCCCTTTGCTGGTTTTCACTTTTTTTTTTTTTCCCCACATCATCCTCATGGAATATTTTGTTGAGAATGCTCTGTAGTGTAGGCTTTACAGTTGTGAATTTTTAAAATTTTTGTTTATCACAGAAAGTTTTAATCTCATCTTCAAATCTGAAACTTAATTTTGCTGGATATAAAATTCTTGGTTGGCATCCATTTTTTTTTTTTCAGAGCTTGAAATATATTATTCCAGGGCTTCCTAACTTTGAGGGTCTGGGTTGAGAAGTCAGTTGAGATCTGAATTGGTTTTCCCTATACATAATTTGATTTTTTTCTCTCACAGTCTTTAAGATTTTATCTTTATTCTCTATGTTAGTTGTTCTCTTTATAATGTGTCTTGGTATGGTTTGCTGTAATTTTGTATATCTGGGGTCCCGTAAGCTTCTTGTATTTGATTTCCAATCCATTCTTTAGATTTGGGAAATTTTCTGCTATTATATCATTGAAAAGATTGTGCATTCCTTTGGTCTGTATCTCTGCTCCTTCATCTATTCTGATAACTCTTAAATTTGGTCTTTTCATGTTATCCCATAATTCTTGGATGTTCTGTTCATGGTTTCTTACCATCTTCTCCACATGTCCAACTCTACTTTCAAGATTATATATTTTGTCTTTGTCTGAGGTTCTGTCTTCCAAGTAGTCTAGTCTGTTGGTGATGCTTTCTATTGAATTTACAGTTTGGTTTACTGATTCCTTCATTTTGAGAATTTCTGTGTTTTTTTTTTCCCATGATCTCTAACTCTTTATTGAAGTGGTCTTTCACTTCCTGTATTTTTTCTTTGATTTTACTCCTTATACTATCCTTTATTTCACATATCAATTTAATGATATACAATCTGAACTCCTTCTTGGACATTTCTTCTACTGTGTTATCAGTAGCTTCTGTTGTTGAAGCATCTTGGTTTGTTTGTGTGCTTTAATTCCTTGTTTTTTCATGTTGTTAGTGTGTTTTCCCATCTAAAAGTATGGATTTAAGGCAGGATAAATTCTACCCTGTAGACCTATAGTGTCCCTGAAGGTTTCCAGCACTTTGCCTTTACTGGTGAGACCAATATCAACAGCACCCAGTGTACACAATACATGACCTTAAACCTAATAGCTCCCACTAAGGCGTTTACTGCTTTCTCACATTAAACCAAAATGATGAGTTCAATAACTATCTACAGTACAAACAGAATATTTGTTAAAACGATTTATAATTCCAAATGGTGGATGAGAGAACAGAGGTAGTGTATGCAATATTCACGAGGAAGGAAGAGAGAAGCTAGAAGTAAAAATTTACAGGAAGCCAACAGAGATTGGCTGTTGGTTGGAGAAAAATTGGAAAGAAAATCCAAGAAAATAGATGAGAGGGCTGGGGATGTGGCTCAAGTGGTAGCGCGCTCGCCTGGCATGCGTGCGACCCGGGTTCGATCCTCAGCACCACATACCAACAAAGATGTTGTGTCCGCCAAGAACTGAAAAATAAATATTAAAAATTCTCTCTCTCTCTCTCTCTCTCCCCTCTCTCACTCTCTCTTTAAAAAAAAAAAAGAAAATAGATGAGAGGGGAAGAATATGAACAAAGAGAAAAAATTAAAGACATAAGAATACAACAAAAATGCAAAATGCCATTCATATTTCATTGTCCTCCACACACTGATGCATAAAAAACATCCTGTTCCAAATATGGTAGAGAGATAAGTGAATCAAAAAATAAAATAAAATAAAAAAATCTTTCTGTCTGTCAGTGTTCAACAGTTTCTCAGCCCTGTTTCTGAAGTCTCTCGGGATCACCAAACCTAGATCAGCCCTCTCAAACCCAATCTGTATCCCACCAATCTGGGCCTCATACCTCAGGCTCGGCCATGTTGCAGTCCCAAGATCTCAATGCTGCTCCTTGCAGAGGGACCATCAGGGATACACTCATGCAAAGGAACAATTCTGAGATATGCAACAAGACAAGGGCCACTAGCACTCTCAGCAGGAAGACCCCAGGCCACTCCAAATCTGCAGGCACCCTCACATTGGACCTGCAGGTCCCAGCTGGAGTCCCCATACAGAGGCTCTTGTGGTGGTAAACCTGCTGGCACTCGGGCCCCAGGCCCTGGCTGGTGTCCTAAAATGGGTGCAACCAAACCCGAAGTCTCCCCTGAAGCAGTCCTCAAGGCCGTGGTAGCAGGCTAGTAGTGGCAGTGGTTGTTGGCAGCAGACAGTGGGTCAGCAATAGAGGTGGTTGCAATGGCAGCTGCAACTGCAGCTGTTGGGGCAGCGTTACCATATGATCTCTGGGAGTCAGCAGCAGTGTTGGCTTCAGTTGCATCCAGGGCAGCAGTTCTTTTGGGGCAGCGGCACCCAGAAAGAAGACCTCCAGGGGATCTCAGGCTGGCAGCAGCGGAATCAGAGGCAGAAGCAATGGCGGTAGCACTGCAGTTGGCAGCTGAGTGACAGGAGACTTCTGGTTAAGCTGCAGCAACCACGGAGGTAGCGTGGGCATTTGCGCCAGAGGTAACTGAGGCCGGGAACAGAGAAGAGACCTCTGGGTGCTGCAGCGGCATCTCCATCTGGGGCAGCGTTGTCTGCTGGGGTCACTTTTGCTGCTATTGTTGTTTTTTAGTTGGACACAATACCTTTATTTATTTATTTATTTATTTATTTATTTATTTATTTATTTATATGTGGTCCTGAGGATCGAACCCAGTGTCTCACATGTGCTAGCAAGTGCCTACTGCCCAGCCACAGCCTAAGCTCCTTGGGGTCCCTTTTAAACTGAATCTATAGCATGGAAGTTACATGGACTGCTCTAGTGTGAATCCAGGTGACAAGTCCCCAGGGGAGCTAGCCCATGGGTCTTATTTTGTCCCGCACCCCGCCTTGCCCCCACACCCTGACTCTCTACTTTTTCTCCTTTTGTGAGTTAACTTTGTTCATCCTTGCCTTCTGACGTCTCAGGTCACTACAGGGGAGTCTCCAATCAGATCCCCCAACTTTGACAATCTTCGATTTCTGTCCCAATTGAGACCTAAAAAGATTTATCAAAAAGCACAGCTCGGGTTCAGAGTTTCAACCGCCAAGTGTCTCAGAAGGCCAGCTGCCAGGGCTCCACCACTTCTCAGGGCTCTCATCCCTTATAATCCTGCTGGTGTTTAGTAGCTTTTGTAAAGTTATTTTTAACACTTTATCTAGCAGTTTCAATTATTTGCAGCAGGTCTTTGGATAACCAGTCCACTATAACTAGAAGCCGGAAGTCTTACCATTATTGTTTTAGATAAATTCCTTGGGTGACAGATTACTGTCAGAGGATAGGACAGTGTATGTTTTGATGCACCGTGGAGAACTGGATCCCTGCCTTCTCCTACCACTTGTGTAGGACAGGACCTACTTCCTGCAACCCAGTCTGCCTGGAGTAGGACTCTCTTAAATCACTGCTGTTCTAATCGACATAAGGTTACATCATTATTGCTTCAATTTGAATTTCTGTGACTAGAGGCAAGTTTGGGTATCTGACCTCTTTCCCTCAGTTTTCAAACTGGGGGCAAACCCCTCACTTACTGATTCGTTAGAGCTTGTCCATGCAGCAAGCTGTTGTTTCACACACACTTTTAACATACAAAACCCCCTTTTTTATATGTTGCAATTTCTCCCCAATTTGTCATTTGCCAGTTTCAAGCTGACTTTTGCAACACAAATTAAAAATGCTTATGAATCAAGTCCATTGTTCTTCTCCTTTGGGTTTCTGGCCTTGTTATCATGTAGGAGATTTCACTATCAATTCTACTATGTATCCAATTCCCACCTGGGCCACTGTGTCACTGGCTGACAAACCCTCCAGTGCACAGTTTAGAGCAATGTGCCCCACAGGACCTGTATTGAAATTCACATGCTTCCACTGCTTTGCCCAGGAGGGGACTTCTGGCTTGCAACCATATACTCTTGGAGACTAATGAAAAGAGAAGAAAGGCCAACAAAGGGGCAGATGCACAAGCTTCTCACCCATGTGAGCTCAGAGAACAGCACACACCTCTGGAGCCACTCATGGGAGGACATGTGTCCCACCCCTGCGGGGCTGGCTCAGGACCCACATGAGCACCTGACTTTGCAGCTGCTGGAAGCTCTCTGAGTGCTCATGTGTCACGCAGGCTTATATCCTCATCTCTCAGATTTGAGGAAGTCTCACATCAGAAGACTTGGATTTTCAAGTCCTTCTGACCTAACAGAAAGTTTTAAGAAAGCTAAGACCTTCCACTATGAATCACTAATTTAGTTTGAAGGTTCAAATTTTAGGCTCTAATTTAGTGTGAAGTTTCACATGAATACACATTACAAAACCAAGACAGTAATTTTGGACACCTGACTATCTGAAATATAACTCCATTTTCTCTAGAAATTATTCACTAATTCTGATATTTCTGACTGAACTTCTGAGATAAATGCATATGTGTGGGTGTGTGTGCACGCACATGTATAAAGGATGAACTGTGGTACCGCCGCTCCATGGACTACTATTCAAAAATAAAAAGGTAAATGATTCATAAAGATGACAACCTGGAAGCTCTCCTGTGAGGCATCACTTACATAACATCCCACAAAGGAGGAGACCTGGATAGAATGGTGGGAGTGGCCATCAAGGGGGAGCTCGAGCAAGTCTTGGTGGTGGACAGCTCTGCACCCCATCTATGGGCTAATAAAACAACACAGAATCACATGCTGGACCAAAGTCAATCTCCCAGTTTCCTATGATACCATGATCACACATGATGTAGCCACAGGGTGGCGGGGGGCTGTGAAGGAAACTGGAGACTGTCTTTACAACTTCCTCTGCATCTATAATTATTAAAAAATAAAAAAGAAGAACAAAAGAATGGTTTGAAAAATGGGCACCTGGCAGACTGGCACAAAGCAAAGGGAACTTGTTCCCAACAGAAAAACAAGAAGAGAGTGCCAACAGCCAATGGCCAATAAACGCATGAAAAGAATCTATTGATTCATGGGAACTTTTCTGATCAAGACAGTAAAATTTTAGAGTGAAAGAGCCTAGAAGGCTGGGGGCTGGGGTAAAGGGTGCATCTGGAGGAGGTGTGCACTGGGTTGGTCCTATTGGTTGGCTTCAATTCTTGCTAATCAGGGAGGAGTTGGTACTTCAGGCCTGGGCCTCTCAGCTGCTCTAAACTTGCAACCTCCACCAGCAGCCTCTGCTCCGAGCATTCCCAACCAACACCCCTACTGGGGACCTGAAGGTCATGGAGACACTGGGAACATTAGGTCTAGAACGTGTCTCCAGGCAGAGAGTGAGCTATGCCCACGACATGGCATGATGGTATGAGCTGGGGTTCAGCTCCTTACGCTCTGCATTCTGGGGGCAGTTTCCCAACACGTGAGGTAGCCTGGGAGCTGCTCAAGCAGACCTCTTCATCAAGTGTCTGAAAGTAAGAACATAAGATAAAAAACGGGGGCCTGAACCCACCATCAGGGCTGGCGCCAGGGATCCCTAACCCAGGTGAGCAGTGAGCCTCAATGCCCTACAATCCCCTCTCCAAATCTGGACTCCCAGAAGCAGGCCACGCCCAGTGCTTCTGCAGTGCCACCTAGGCTACTGCCACCTTCCCAGTGGCTCTCCTCACTTTATCATTGATGAAGCTGCAAAAGCAGTCCTATTAAAACGTAAACTAGACCACACCGTGCCTCTGCCTGAAGCCCAAGCCTTTCTAGGACCATCAGAAGCATTCCACAACACACAGCTGCCACTGGGACCTGGCCCCTCTCACCCATGTGCTCCTGAGGCCCCATCTCTACTGGCTCTTTGCTGTGCTCTGGAACACCTGGCCCACTCCCAGCGCAGGGACTTTGTACTCGCTATTCTTCCCCTGGGACACCTCCTCTACAGCCTTCCAGGAAATCCAACGCAGAGGCAGGCTGGGCGCTCTGCCACACGCCATATGCCACTGCCACGTGTGGGTTCGAACTGACCACCCAGACCTTGACACTGGGCAGGAAGGGGCAGAGAAGCTGGGGCAAATGTGTCTGGCATCTTTTTAAGAGCAAGTCCCAGTAATTAGTCCCATGGCTACTTCTAGCTGTAGAGAAAGCTAGAAGTAGCCATGGATCTGGGGCTATATTCTCAACTCTGTCACCACGAAAGTAGAGAAAACTAAGGTGTAGGAGACCAGAGACCAAGAACCTGCTGAAGAAACCTCTCACGGCCACCCTATGTGTCCACGTGTATACTCCCAGCTTCTCCCACTCCACACCCTCTACCCCAGTGCCTGCTTTGATTTTCTCTAGTGACATAATGCACATGTAGGTGCATGCACGTATGGATGTCATTACTTTACTGTCACTGGCTCTCTGCTTACCAGAAAGTCAGCTCCACACAAGCAGGGGTCTTGGTTTGCTTCTATTTGCCCAGCACCTACAAGAACACCAGATACAGGAGAGAAGATCCACAAAATTTTGTGGAATCAATTCCATCAAACTGAAATAAGTGCACAAAACTGAAAGTACACTTGTGATTTATCTCCACTAGCCCATATAAGAGTCATAGACTATGACATGACATTAGAATTTCCTCCTTACCCAATAAAGGGTTAAAAGGACTTTACACAGCCCAACTCTGACCTCCTTAGTGTGGGCTCCACATGATGTACTGGCTTGCCAGGATGGAGGCAGGAAAGGCCCCAAAGCACTCTGGCAGAGAGTGCCAGATGCCTTTCCATCACACTCCCCCTCCTCCTGAGTGACAATCTGCCCACCAAGATCCTACATTGCAGGCTTCCTTGCAGGTGTGACCAGGTCAATAAACTCCAGCTGAGACTTGGGAGGAAGTGTAGGGTGGTGCTTCTAGGAAGCAACCGTGAGAGCAGAGCCTCCTTCTCTCTGTTTGGAATACAGTCTGCTGGCTACACCTGAGAACAGAAGCCATGCAACAGGACCCTGGAAAAGGCCTAGATAGATACCCCCACATGGTCCCTGGACTGGCTACCTCTGGGCTTCTTTCAAGAAAGGGAAGAGACATTCACATTTGAGTCGCACTGCTATTTTGGGTTTTCAGTTGCATGCAGCCAAAATCCATCATAAGAGCACAGACATCAGGGAGACTCGCCATCTGCGACAAATGGCAGGAGGCCACACAGTCGCTAAGCAGAAAGATTCTTTGAAATGTTCCAGCTGTTTCAATGTATAAGAAACATGTGAGGTGGAGTGGGCGAGGCTCTGTCCTCAGCAGCACTCCTGCGTTCTCCTTTCTTCCTCTGGTCTAACCTTGGATTGCAACATGTGTTTTTAAAAGTCAAGTGTATGGGACATCTCTATAATAGAGGAAAGAATAGGAAAAGGCAAAGAATTAAACTTGTAAAGGACTACAAGTGTTCCCAGGTGGGCCTAAGACAAAGAGACAACTGGACCAACAGAGCCCACAAGGATACATGCAAAACACTTTTGCTGTCCCTAGATGACCCTGGGACACCTCCTGTCACTTGGCAGGCATTGCAGTTCCCTTAGGTATTATTCCTAATGGAGCAGCTGCAATGAGACTTCCTCGAGCATCCACAGCAAGCAGCTCATCACGTGCAGATCTCTCCTGGAAGGACAAGGTACTCACTCATGGAGAATGCACAGACTGCACTGTTAAAAGTCACTGCTTCCTGTGGCCTCAGAGAACACTGCAAAAAGTAACTGTAGCTACAAACCTCCTTCTCTTCCATTAGCCAGTCTACTAGTGTCCCACCAGGCTTACCAAGAAAGCTCAGGAAAAGTATGTGAAAGTCAGTTAAAATAATATCAGCAAAAGTGTGGGCAGGTTTCCAAAGGAACACACCATCAAGCCATCTCCATAAGTAATTCTTTTCTAAAATGATGTTGCTACCACATAGGACAGACAGATAGTTGTCTCAGGAATGCAAAGGAGACACTCTTTTATCCAGAGCTTTATCAAAAGCTTAAAAAAAAAAAAAAAAAGCCCTGAGAACTTGTAAGCCATGTTTCTATGGCCCATGCCCCTAAAAAGCACAAGACCCAGGTGAGACCAGGAGGGGAGAGAAGAGAGCCAAGTTTGATGACATGGACCCCAGCCTGTGTGCTACTGCCATTCATCTGGGGACACCTGGGGGCCCAGACTTCTCCAAGTGAAGGTAGCACAAGTGGCTTTCAGGGAAGGATGAGGCTGCTGATGCCAGGGATCCCTCAGCTGCAGCAGGTTTTCCTTGGCAGCGCCATGCAGATGAGTCGTCCTCCTGCAGCAGCATCCATACTGCCACCTGTCTCTCCTCTATCCCTGAAATGCACCTTGCACCTCCAGTCTTTTCTAGCAGTCTCCAGGAATGTTACAAAGATTTGATTCCTTTAAGTATGGCAGAAAAAAAGTCCCTGTATCAGCCCAGTCACTTGATACCCAGAAATCAAGAAGCAACGCGCCACAGCATTGCCTGAGTCTTTGGAATCTCTCCCCGCATCTTCCAACTCCAAGATGTGAACACGTTTCGAGAAAGCACAAGACCCTGCCACTCTGAAACAAGAACAGAAAGGCAGTGAAAATGATTCAGGGTTCAGGACTCTTCCTGACAGCTGAGAAGGGGGAAGCAAGAAGTGTTTGAGGTGAGGACAGAAGAGATGGGCCACTTGGTGTGTGGCACCTCCACCTGAGAAAAGGCCCCAGCTTTGGACATGAGCACATGCTCAGCGTAACTGGGCAAAGTGCAGAGAGGACTCTGATGGGTGTGCCACACTCTGGGATAATGTCCCATGCTCTGAGGGAGATGGGGCACACCTAACCTATGGTAACAAGTTGACCCTTCCACTTGGTCATCTGGCCACAACTTCGATAGCACATTATGAAAATCAAACCAGGTTCCTTAATCCAGGGGGTTAGTCCCATACCTAGCGGTTTCCCCAGTCTGTTCACGTGGCCTGTGTATAGGAACATACGGTGACAAAGACTAAAATTCACTAGAAAAGCAGCAAAGGATTATGCTGAAGACACTGAAGCCACCTGCCCTGGTGCCAGCTTCTCAGAGCTGTGTCCTGCCCTGCCTCCCTCTGGCTGCCTTTCACAATGCTTGAAGAATGTTCCTGGGAAAACTGCGACTCATATCTGTTATTTTCTGCTTTCAAAACCCCAGTGATGCCTTCTGCCTATAGGTCATTCCATGCCATAGTGAGATTCCCCTCCCCATGGTGTGGCACAGAGTGAGGGACACCCCACCATTCTCAGTACTCTGTCCAGAGACAGAAAGTTCTGCCACACCTAAACCTACCCAGGCCCAGTGTTTCCCTGGCCACATGCCTAGTCCCTCTCTGTTCCTGTTGGTGGCAGAAACATGTGAGTCTGGGTCCTGCTGCTGCCATTTGCCAGCACAGGAGGAGCTGGGCCAAAAATGAGCAGCACAGACAAGTGTGGGGACAGCTGAAGAAAGAGCTGAGAAATGGTTCCAACCACACACACAGTGCTCCTGCCTCACCCTCGGTCGCCTGTACTCTGTTTACAGCCAGTAAAGTCCCTTTATGGACCAGTCTCTGTCCTTCTGCCACCTCACTCCAATTGTTCCCTGGTTTATCCCTACCTACCTTTGGAAAAATCTCCAAACACATCTCACAGACAACTTCCTGCCAGGTGGCGTCGCCTTCTTTCCCCTCTGAGGCTGGCATAGCCTGCACACTCCTCAGCTATGTTTCTCACCACATTTCACTACTACTGGTTATTTGTTCGCACATCTGTCTGTCCTACCAGCTCTTCAAGGGACTTGGACTTGACAGCACAGTGTCTGGTGTTCAGAGAGAACTCAGGTTTAGAAAGAATCCCCAGCACACGGCCCAGCAAGGGGGCTCTGATGTGCAGACTGGTGGTCACCCTCGGAGCAGGAGTCACACACCAGAAAACCCAAGTGCCCAGGTCAAATCATTCTAATTAACTAGTCCCCCAGAGCAAGAGGTATAACAGAAAGTAGACACTTCCTGCTACTATCAACTGCATGCTATGCTGTAAGCACATTCGTTAATAAAATTTGCATGCTATGTTTAAAAAATTTTAAATTCCCTTTTATTTAAGAAGAGGGCATATTAGAAAGGACTGGGGATGTAGCTCAGTGGCAGAGTGCTTCCCTTGCATATGCAAAGCCCTGGGTTTGATTCCCCAGCACCACAAACAAAAACAAACAAAGAGGGCACATAAGAAGACATTCGTGGTAGTTAGGACAATCCCCCCATCGAGGGCCTTGCTGTGTCTTCCTTCAAGGGGCTTAGCAGGCGAGGCTGGTCAGGGCAAGGTCATCTTCCCTTCTCTGTTGCTGGGCCACAGACTGGACATCAACCCTGTATGTAAGTGGCAGTGAGCACAGTGAGTAGTCCCCTGGACTCGTGGCAGGAGATGCAGGGTTGTGTCCTCTTTGGAAAGGGAGCACCCAGCCCCCAAGCTCTTCAGAGGAGAGAGGCTGTCACAAAGTTGTCACCAGGCCCAACCCTCTGTCTTCCTCTTTTTGTTTCTGTCCCTGGCTGGAAGGATGCCCAGGATGGTGGAGGGGCAGGAAAAGCCACCACCTGGCCGGGAGCAGCTCTCTGAGCAATGGGGTCACAAGACTGTCAGAGGCTGTGGGTTCTATCAGCAGGGAGAGGAAGAGCAAAAACCAAGTCACTGAAACATCAACCAGAGAGGTTTTGACACCAAGGAAAAGAAGTGGGGGACAGAAGCTGGGGCTACTCAGGAGCACAGTTGACTAAAGACAGTCACCCTTTTGCACTTTGGCTGTATATTTTGACAATAATGACTATTAAGGGCCTACTGTCTAGTTATTCAATTAAATGCTATGATATTTTAAAAATAAAGAAAAACATAGAAATGTACAAAATAAGAATAGCACACATCTATGTACCCAGTACTCAAAAAAGAAGAATTTAATACTGTCATGCTTGCTTTTATTTACTATGGTCTTTAAAAACACATAGTTGTGGGCCTGAGGTCGTGGCTCAGTGGTAGAGTGCTCGCCTAGCACACGTGAGGCACTGACTGATATTGCGTCCATCTAAAACTAAAAAAAATTTAAAACAAAACACATAGTTGTCTTGAATAGCAGATTTTTCAGGTGGCCACAGCCTCAAAAAGTCACGCTGCCTGAAGCGAAAGATGAACAAAGAGGTAGCTGCAGGCCCCATGGAAGCCTCACCTGGCCCATGCCAGGTTGATGGCAAGACTAAAAGCTCTCTGGGGACAGACATGTCTTGAGTCTTACTTGCTGCTGTATCCCTAACATGGAGCACAGTGTCTGGCGCACAGTAGGTGCTCTAAAGTGTTGAGGGAGTGAACACAGGGAGAATTAAGTGACTGGACTTTTGGGCTCCAGTTTCTCAGAGTGGTTACCAGATGTGACCTCAACCCAGCCACAACCTCTCTGGGCTTGTGTCCAAGTCTGAAACAATTTGAGAGCTTGACTTCCTAAGCTGGGGGTTCTTTCCAGCTCTAAAACACTGTGTCCAGAGGAACGAGGCAAATGATAAGTCTGAGGAAACCACCAGTGCACACACTGACTTCCTGGGCGGGTGCTTATTGGACATGCGTTGTGAATAATCAGCTCTGGATGTTTACATTTCCTTCTTTGGTAAGTCCTCAATCGACAGTAGCAATTTCCTTCCAATTCCAGTTCTGAATAGACTAGAATCATCTTTCCCAGACCATGTGAGCTTATGGGGGAAAAGACTTAACCCCTCAAATTCCACACTTGGACGCCAACTTATGTTCTCCCAGCTGATTCTTATGTTCCTGCCTTTAACACGATTTAGATTTTTTGTTTCTATGGTAACCACATCTTCTGCTTCTTTTCATGCTTTTCTCTTAATTATTAGAGTTAACTTGAGAAATAATATGCAAATGAATGAGCATTAGGACAATGTCATTCTTAAGGTTCCCTTAAGATGAAAATTAGTGGGGGAAAAAAAAAGAAAAGAAAATTAGTGGGCAAAAGCTTGATGAGAAACAGGATATGTGCATTGTCCCAAACACCTCCCCAAGACATATGCTAGCAACACAGAACCTGGCAGGCACTGCCTTAACCAAGTAACCAGTAATGGACACATCTACACCACACACCTCCTGACATAGTACTCTAGGCAGGGCACATGTCACTACCATGGTGTTCTTGCTAAAGATGAGAAAACACCAGACAGACCCAACAGAGACATTCTACAAAGCAACTGGCCAGTGGTATTTAGGTCTCCAGGTCATAGAAGACAAGTAAAGATCAAGTCACAAATCAAAGGAGACCAAGGGCACAGACAACACACTGGAGATCCCAGAGCTGGTTCTGGCACACAAGAAACATCAGAGGACAAACAGGTGACATTTAAATAAGGTCCAAACATTGTACCAGTATGTGTTTCCTGGTTCCGGGCAGTGGACTGTGGTCGCATAAGATGCTAGTGCTGCAGGAAGTGAGGTGAAGCGTGCAGAGACTGAACTGCAAGGGTCATTGGTGCACCGCAGAATCTCTTGGCTGAATGTGGAAATTTAAAAAACTCAGAAAAAAAATGGGCAAAAGAGCTGGGCAGAGTGGCGCATGCCTGTAATCTCAGCAGCTTAGGAAGCTGAGTCAGGATGATTGTGAGTTCAAAGCCAGCCTCAGCAATGGTTGAGGCGTTTAGCAACTCTGTGAGATCCCATCCCTAAATAAAATACAAAATAGGGCTGGAGATGTGGCTTAGTGGTTAAGTGACCCTGAGTTCAACCCCTCTACCCCTGCTCCCCAAAAAAGGGCAAAGGACATGAATAGGCATTTCCTGGAAGAGAAAATGTGTATGTATTTTGTTTGTATAAACAAACTCGGGGCAACTTCAACTAAGCTATAATGAGATACAATTAAAAATTGGGGGCCTGATAATTCTAAATATTGGCCCGTCTGTGGAACACCTGGAACCCTCTTCCACTATTGGCAGAGGCAATAACTGATCCGGCCACTCAGGAAAATACTCTGGCAGTATCTTGTCTACGTGAAGATGCATGTGCCCCAGGATCTGACAGTTACACCGAGGTATACATCCTAGAGAAGCCCTTGAACTAGCATCTGGAGACAGACAACAACAATCACAACAGTTTGTAACAGCAAAACACAGAAAACAATTAAAAACAGATGACACATGGAACATCCTCACATGACAGTGGACGGACAAAGATCACAGTGGGGGGACTTCAACAGGTGGAGTAAAAAGGAAACTTGCAGAATGGCATGTGTCCTAAGAAATAGCTTTTATAGTTTGTAAATCAGTAGAACACAAGTCCGCACTGTCTAAATCATATTATAGCAAACTATGAAGAAAGGCCAGGGACAAGGGATCGGGGAAGTCATGAGGAGGTGACCCTGTACCATGGACCCTGGGTGCACAGATGGCAGACCTGGTTAGAAGGGAAACCCATGCTTCTCCTTACATACTGTCAGTATTAAAGGGCAGTTGAGGAAAAACCAAAGGGCAAAAACGCAAAGCATCTCCAGTTCTCTGGTTACAGTTTCGCATGGTAAACAGTCTAAGTGACTAAAATATTTAAGCTCTGTGACATGTTCAGCCTGTAAAGTGGAAGGAACGAATCTGAGGAGAGCAGGTTGAAAGGGGTCAGAGATCAGCTCCCCAGATTGACCTGGAAACACCCACCCCCATCTCTATCTCCCACACATCACAGCCAGGAAGCTGCATTAAGGGGATGTTGATTTCCTACTACGGAGGACACCTTCTTGATGTCCGAGTTCCTGGGTGGCACCCCTTTGCGTTACCTGAGTACAATCATGCCTCTGGCCCGAGTGCACTGTGCAGCATCCTTTGGTGGCTCCATTCCATTAGCCTCTGCCAGGATTTATAACAACAGACACCTCGCCTATATTTTTACACAATTTATAAGGAAATTCTGCTAAAGGTCAAAATGGTCTTGTCAAGTGAGAGGCTACTCACCAGCTGGAACTCACTCCTGCGGCTGAAAGCCTCCCTGATCCCCGAATCCCTCCAGAGCGCGCTCAGTGCTGGCACATAGAGCTGGAAGGTGGCGGGCTCCACGGGCAGCCCTGCCTTGTTCTCAAAGGCCATCAAGAACATCCCATGCTTCTCGTTTTCAGAGTGCTGCCAAGGGATGCCAAGCTTGTCCCGTGCATCAACAAGCACCCTTGAGCCCTAGGAAATAAGAGAAGGGAAAAAGGATTTAATTGTGCTCTGAGACGACATCAAAATACAGAACCTTTGTATAGGCGCTGGCTGTCAGAAAGCAGAAAACTCACAAGCTGTGAAACTTGCAACCAGATTTGCTTTTGGTTTGTTCTGTTGTGGCACCAATGTCTCAACTCCTGGGACCACACCCTATGAGACAGGTGTGTACACCATCACCCAAATGGGCCACTGTTTCCTACATGCATTTGAAAAGCACTGAGTGGGGGAGGAAGCAGAGACACAGTCAGAAATCCAGCAGCTCCTAGAAACCAGAAGATTACAGTCACTTGTCCCAATTGGGTGAGAAAACACACTGGCAATTGGCAGCCATACAGCAGGGAAAGACTAACCCCACCTGGGCAGGAACTGGGACCACGTTCTTGTGATGATGCCACCACTGTCTGGGGTGTTGAGAAACTGCTTTCCATCTTTTGCTTATTTCTTCACTGTTAAAAAACCAAAAGTGAGCATTTTCTGCCCCTTCTCACCTCACAGACAGGGCAAAGGGATGGCGAAATAGCCTACATGAAACAGTACTAGGGAAGGTCTCTGGCTGTGGGGTCGTCCATCTCAGGAAAATGGCCCGGCTGCCAGCTGAGCTGGATTGTTTCATCATTCTCAGATCAGAGTCCAGCAAGACGGTGTCTATGGAGGTGGAGTTCTCTGAGGTCCCCTGAGTGTTCTCTTACATGGTCGGTACCCTGCAGAGTAGTACAGGGCACAGAGCGTCTGCCTTTCCATCTGGAAACCAAACAGGTGACAGTTGGGTGGGACTCAGAGGACCCCAGAGTCAACACCAGGCAGAATGGCAGCCATCAAGAATACAAAGAATAATAAATGCTGGAGAGGATGTGGAGAAAAAGGAACACTTCTACACTGTCAGAGGGATTATAAATTATTACAACTACTACGGGAAATCAGTATGGAGGATCTTCAAAAGACTAGGCATGGAACCACCATATGACCCATTCCTTGGTATTTATCCTAAAGCATAAAGTTCATGATACCTGCATATCCATGTTTACAGCACCACAATTCTCAATGGCTGAACTATGGAACAGCCTAGGAGCCCATCAACAGATGAAATGATAAAGAAAATGTGATACACACACACACACACACACACACACACACACACACACTGGAATTTTATTCAGTCATAAAGAAGAATGAAATCATGTCATTTGCAGAAAAATTGGTGGAACTGGAGACCATTATGTTAAGTGAAATGAGCCAAATTCAGAAGGTCAAGGGATGGGTAGTTTTCTCTCATATGTGGAAGCTACAGAGAAAAAAAAGGGGGGGAAGGTATGGGGTGGGATCAGGGATGTAATGAAAATCAAAGGGAGATCAGTAGAGGAATAGGACTTGAGGTAGAAGGTGGGGAGGGAGAGGAGAGTGTTGGGGAGTGACACTGGCCAAATTATATTGTTAAATTGTGTGCATGTATGAATATGTAACTACAAATCCCATCATTATGTACAATTATAAGGTACAATAAAACACATGGAATGAAAAAACACAAAGAAAACTGGTGCTTAGAAAGCAAAATAAATTTTAAAAATTCAGCTAGAAAACAGGCACAGGACACTTAGAGATATTTCTGCAGGCAGTGCAAGCAGATGACAAATCAGCAGGTGAAGAGGTTCATGCTTGCTAGATGCCAGGGAAAAGCAGAGAGGGCCGGACCTCCAGGAGCCACCTCCACACGCTGGGAAACAGCAGGAAGGAACAGCAGTGACACCACCAAGTGGCAGTGAGGACGCGGGAGAAATGGGAACACAACCAGCACAGATCGTGGACAGGAGTCGACAGTTTCTTTGAAAACTAAGCACATGGTTATGACACAGTGCCGCAACCTCAGTCCTAAGTTTTGTGCTGGAGAAATGAGGTCCACACAAAGGCATGCGCAGGAATATCCACAATAGCCTCATTTCCATGAGTCGCAAACTGGGAACTACAATACATTCATAGCACGGAATACCACTTAGTAATAAAAAAGAATTATCGACACGCAACAACCTGGAGGGAACTACAGCACATGATGTCAAAAGAAAAAAGTCAATCTCAAAATGTCACAACTATGTGATTCTCTTTATGTAATATTATCTCAAAGTGACATTATTATAGAGATGGACAATGGAGAAATGGGGCCAGGAGTTAATGTTAGTGATGGGAAGGGAGGGGGATGACTAAAGAGATCTCTGTGGTATTGACTGTTGGTCACACCAATCTATATAGGTGATAAAATGGCACAGAGCCCCTCCTACACTGTACTGGTGTCAGTTTCCTGGCTTTGATATTGTACTGTAATTATGTATTTCATAACTATGGGGGAAACTGGATGATACCTCCCTATACCATCTTTGCAACTTCCTATGAACCTATAATTATTTCAAAATAAAGTTTTTAAAAAGCTAAATAGCAGTCACAGTAATGTATGCCCTGACTATGTGGTGTGGAAAGGGAAGGTTACTAGAGGCCAAGGGAAAAGAGGTAGTAGGAAAAGGCAAGGCTCAGAAAACTCCTAATCGGAGCTGGGTCTCTAGCCAAGCTTTCTGAAGGGTTGGTTCCTATAGTGAGGGCAACAGTGGGTCAGAACCCATCCTGGGGGAACTGAGCCAAGTCCTCCACTTTCCTCTTTCCTGTTCCTCACTCTCCACATTGCTGCCTCTGGAATGCTCCCATCTCACCTCTTTCTCTGACTACACCGTGATCTTCAGCCTTCCCCAAAGAGCAATATATTCACAGGTCCGAGAACTCAAAAAAACAAAGATGATTCCAATTTTCCACATCATGCACAGCAAAAGTTACCTGCACATGCAGAAGGCAGCACTGATCTCTCTGATGAGATTTGAGCAAAGGGTCTTGAAGCCTTTGTCCAAGTAAGAGAAAGGACCCCTCTTGTCCTGGTGGATGCAGTCCCAAGACTGGCAAATCCTAGACAGGATTTCAGCTTTTGCCTGTCCCCGAGTCAGGAAACCAGCCCACCTACCAGCCCTGCCAATGCACCTCAATATGCACACTGTCTGACCCTTAAGGTACCCTTTCAGGTGCTATTTTTATATAACTGTTTAGCTTCATAAGGAGTGTGACCTCCCTCCCAGTGAAATCTACAACCCCTGGGGAGTATCATTTCTATATGTCAGAGATGAAATCTGGGGCTGACCTCGGTTTGGCTACACACATAATAGACACCTGACAATAGCCTGGTACCCCCCTGCTGGATGCCACCTGAGTAAGCCACAGTTACTCCAACCAGCTGTACCTAGACATGAAGAACAGACTCCTTACTTTATAAAAAATCATGGCAGTTGGCAAAATTAATGATGAGCTTTGAATTACAACAGTTAACTAGAGTCCACTTTCTGTATCTTTTTCACTTCGTTTGCAGGAAAGGCATCAGGAGAAAAGATGGCTCTCTTTGGCCCACTTAAATTATTCAAGTCAAAAACTGCTCCCTGCCAACTTTATTCTGAAATTCCCAAACAGACTTCTAGGGAAGTTTTCTGCTTTGGAACATCTGCTCAAGTTCCAAGTCCACTCTTTCTCCTTCTTAGAGGGACATGTGGACTACCTCTGGGGCTTCAGGTCTTTGGTGACATTGTGTTTATCTTGCAGACTGGTAAGAGTTGCTAGTGTCTTCAGTCAGATACTAGTATAAGAATAAGCTATGATTAAAAAAAAAATCTAGCCTGGTCTTTTCTAATAAAAAAACAATTTTCTGAAAGACAAAAGCCAAGAAAATCCTAAAACTCATATATACCTAACGGAAAATAGAAAACAAACAAACAAAAAACAAAAACCAAACAGGCCAGAAGACAACAGACTTAAGTTCCTTTACGACAAAGGAGAGCCTTCATCAACAGTTTTACCCAAATCCTAACTTTTTTGATAATCATATACTTTCTCAGTTGTGCAAATACAAACAGTTAAAGTCTCAAGCAGTTTGATGACTTCATCTAAATACAATGTAACACTTTAAACAGCTCAAAGAGCATTTTTAAGACAACTTATAAATCCAGCAACTTGAACTTCCGAGTCAGAGCATATATTCCAGACTGCTGGGGAATGTAGATGGGTGGTGGTGGTGGGGATGTTGGTTTTACTGGAAGAGGACCAAAAATTGTAAATCCTATTATTTCACTTCCAAATAGATTTTGTTAGTTTAGCTGCTAATCAAGCCAAATCTTTTTAGAGTAGCTACTCCCCACTAAAACCTTCCCACAATAAATACTACAGCTAAGTCGGATATAAAATGCTAGTAAATAGAACAAGCCTTTTCTATAGGACGAGACAGTTACATTGAGGCCATTTTCCGGTTTTGAGCATGCACTTGGATGAGGCCTGCGTACTTGGAAAGCTCCATGCTTTAACTCCACCAGGCTGGCTTGTTTGCCTTTGGCCACCATCCAAATCAAAGAAAGGCTGCCAGAAATGTAAACAGGATACATTTCTTTAAATTAATGAATTCAACAAAGACAGACACTCCTCTCGGTTTCTCTCTGGAACTGAAGTGCAGGGTACCTTCTATTCAAAGGTCAGAGAGAGTGAGAAAGGAAAGCTGGAGGCGAGGAGCCTGGCCCCAAAGTTTCTATCAGCCTCCAGTGGGAAGCTGGCTGCAGCCAAGTTGGCCACCCCTGCCTGCACCTACCCTGGCTCTCCGAGGCTGCTTTCTGGGACAAATGCATACTGCTTTGCCAGGAAAGCCACCCACAGAGTGCTACCAACTAAAGCTCAAGGGCTCTCCTTGGGCAAAGCAAAGTGCCAGGTGGCTTCTACATGGAGCACTTTCAAAACACCTTGGCAGCAGGACAGAGACAGCAGATGAGCCACAGGCCATCAGATGCAGAGTCCTGAGATAAATGCTGCAAGCGAAGGTCAGAGCAAGATGGAGGACAGTCAGAAAAGTCCCACCCTGGTGAAAGAAGTTTAAAGACAAACTGGGGTGAGCTAAGAAATCTGGAACTTCTGTAGGAAATGGGGGAAAAACAGGTTTTGAAAAGGGCAAGGTTGGAGGTTGGAGGGCTGCCTCCAGACCCATGTGGTAGGTGCTACAAGACACACCAAGGCAGGGCAGCACCAGGTGACACTACGTGTCCCACCTATCAACCCACACAGAGCTAAGAGAACGGCAGCCCAGCACAGTCTGTGCAGGCCACAGTCACCAGGCAGCCGCTACCAGTCCCCAGAAAGGTAGCTTGGGAGCAGGGACACCTGGGTCAGTTACTGACAAGCTGAATTTCACAGGGCAGTCAGAAATCTCAGTATGATTTTCAGGAAATAAATGAAACGATGGGAAAACTATGGATTCAGGATGTGCCCATGAGAAGCTACAGTCATCCTTAAATTTTTTTTTTCAGATAACTAGCACAAGTTTTCCTGAAAGCCAGAAGGAAAAAGGAAAAAAGGAATTCAGCATCAGTTCAGATTTCCTCAGAGCTCCCAAACTGGAATGTGGAAGAAGTCTTGCTGTTACAGAAATCCAGGGCTGGCATTCAGGGGACTTCTGAATCATGTCTGGGAGCCATACATAAGCCAAGTTTTTTCCCTCCTGTTCTTTCAGGTGTCAGGCTATAACCCTTGGATCCTTTTTAAATATTTCACTAAATGTTATTCGGATAAATGCTGGTACAAGAAGGAAATGAAGCCTTTTGGTTAAGAATATAAAATATTAGAGAAACGTGAGGGAAAAAAAATGCTAAAGATCATTCCAAGAGGGAAAGAAGCCTGCAAATATAGGTATCTAGTTTAATGTGCTAATTCAGTGTTTTCAAATTCAAGCCAGAATGCCCACTGTGAAATAGTCTAGTAGGCATTTAAAAAAAATGAAATATAAGGGCAAACATCTAAATAAACTGTACATTGCAAAGGTAAGTATTGCATAGAATTTTTGTTTTAGTTAAAATAGATATCCTATATAAGGAGAGCTAAATCTGGATGGACATGTATACACATCTGCATGTTCATGTGTGTGCACACACACACATACACACACACACACACACGCTGGGTCCCAACCATGACCCTTTCTCCCCCTGTGGGTAGTGGGCTGAGAGTCATGGGGCCAGACTCTTGTAGATAAGCCTGCTACGAGGCCCTTTCCTATGTCTCACTCCTTCAAATCTAGCAGACTGGCCAAGAATCAGAGTACAACTGTAGCAAGTTGGGTTTTGTGAGGCACTGACAAGAGAGTGGAAAGGAACAATGTGAGGTATGAGAAATTGTGAAACCTTGGTCCTTTGGGGGTAGCATCACTAGGCCCCCCCCCTTTTTTTGATACCAGGGATTAAACCAGGGGCACTTCACCCTTTTATTTATTTATTTATTTTTAAATTTTGATGTAGGTCCTCACTAAGTTACTGAAGCTGGATTCAAACTTAGGATCCTCCTGACTCAGCCTCCTGAGTTGCTGGGATTACAGGTGTGTGCCACTGTGTCTGACAACTAGGCTGGTTTTGATGAAATCCAGCCATGTCCCATTACTCAGCGCCATCTTGGATTGCAAGGTGAGGCGTGGCCCATGGAGCTATCACATACTTTCTTCCACTTAAGATGCTGAAAAGGATACACAGTTAACATCCACTTAGAAAGACAGTCTCCTGACTTAGCAAAACCTCATCACACTCAGCCCTAGGCATATAAGAGTAAATGTAGGTGCAGAGGTCACAAAAGCACCTGCAAAGCCTTCCCACAGAGCCTTTAAGTACTGATGGAGATGTCAAGTGCACAAGCAAATGCGGGTTTGCATAAACTGCATGCTAATCTAACAAACAAAGGGCTGGTTCACAGAAGCTATAAAAATGCACACCATTCACATGCTTGGTGCTTGCCCTGTTAATGGTACTATGCCACATCTGTTAGCTGGTTTAATCTTTATAACTCCATGAGGTGAATGTTTCTTATAGATGAGAAAACAAGTGCAAAGCCGCACATCCACAGCCATGAAGCATGATCTAGTCTGAACCTAGGATTTTTAAAGCCACATCTATACTGTGAGTGGGTATGCCTGGGGAATGAGAGGAAAGAGAAGCAAGAGGCAGAGGTAGCACATACTGCTGCTTTCACACAGCCAACAGCAGGCGCTGAGACTAGACCAGATCTGAGTTGACCTTTGAATCTGCAGAATGTTTTTACAAAACAGTAATTAAAATCTAGAGGTATGGGATATGCTGTAAGCCTGGCTCAGTCAATAAATTCTTTGAGTTCAGATTCTACTTGTCTAATTTCCAGAGAGTAGAACTTCCCTGTCCAAGCAGCACTTTAGAATATCCCTTGAGTGTTCCATCATATCCACAAGTGGCCACCAAGAGGTGGAAATGTGGCCAGTGTGAATTGAGATTACTGTAAATACATAATGGATTTCAAATTCACTATGAAAAGTAAACAAACATCTTTTTGTTAATATGATTACCTGTTGCAGTGATAATATTTTGAATATACTGGGTTAAATAAAATATAATATTAAAATTGATTTTTTTCTGTTTCTTTTTGTTTTTCTTAAAGGCTACTAGGAAATTTAAAGTTCACGTGTGGCTCACATTTGTGGCTTACATTATATTGCTATTGAACAGCATTGCTGTATGGTAACATTTCTAAAAATGGAATCTCTTTCTGATTACACACATAATACATTTTTAGTGTAGAAAACATAGGAAATAGAGAAATGCATAAAAAATTAAATCATCAAAACCATCACTACCTAGAAATAACATTTATTAACATGTTGGAATGTTAACTGTCTCATTCTTCCTAGAAATCCTCTTTGTGAGTATATGCTTTCTTTTTTAAAGAGTGTATAGATCTGCATCTTTTAAAAATATCTTTATTTTATTTTTTTATGCAATGCTGAAGATTGAACCCAGAACCTCCCATGTGTTAGGCAAGTGCTCTACCACTGAGCCACGACCCCAGCCCAATGTATACATTTTATAGCCCTAAAAGAACATTTCTAGCAATATATCACAATCACTTTCCCAAGCCATTAATTACTTCCATCTTTTCAGGATTGGAATTGATGCACAGTAGGTCAAGACATGGGATATGCTAGAGTTACACCAATCCCTCATTAATGTGGGAGGCATTTCCAATGTGTGGACCACGCAAAGCCTCCTGTACATATCTGACTATTTTCTTGTGGTGAGTTGGTAGAAGCTGCATTACAGAGGTCAAGGTCAAAACCCATACAGTTTTGAGACTTTTGATAACTAGTACTAAACTGCTCTCTGGAAAGATTGTCCCAATTTACACATTTACACTTTTTTTATCATCTTGTTTTCCTTTAACTTCACTAATTTGTGTTTTGAATTGATTTATTTGCTTTACTAAACTTGTTCTCCAGCAGCATCTAGGCAGGCATATCCTCAGATGGAAGCCCAGAGAAAGAGCATGCTAACTGACCTAAAATGAAAAAAATTTAGCAAATACATCCCAACAATCCACAGTAGGGGAAAAAAAAAAGGAAAATTGATAGATATTTGGCTTGTATACTTCAAATAAGCTTTTATATTCACTTTTATATTTTATATATTAATTTTTCTCATTCCTATTTACAGTAAAATAGCCATTATTAAATAATAAAATAGATAATAGATAAAATAACAAAGTAACTACTTGGTAGCCAAAATACCTAAATTTCACATGCATCTTAGATTTCCAATTAGAGAATCTGATTCAGCCAACTCTTCCAATAAAACTTTTAATCCACAGCATAAAGAACAAATTTAAAACACTTAGCCTGAGTTTCTAGAGGTTTTAAAATCAGGAGAGTCTTGAATTTGATTGAAGAGTTAACCTTAATTATTGTCTATATGAACAGAAATCCCTTTGAAATAATGAAGCTTTCAAGTAAAGTGTAAGAGGCAAGGATTAGCCAGAATAACAAACCAGCCTGCTCATTATACTCCTTCCTTGCCCCTAAAACCATCTGGAGGGGACTGAGGGAGGCTTGATGGCAGAGCACTTGCCTAGCATGTACAAGGCCCTGGGTTCCATCCCCAGCACTGCAAGAAAAAACAAAAAAACAGCAAAAAATTATCTGATGGGGTTTGGGTTGATGATAAAACCAACTGGAGAGAAGCGTAAAGAAGATAAAACTACTACTGCAGAAAATAAACTCAATGGGAACGTAAATAGTGTCAGAAATGTACTTGAGCATGTCAATAAATTTAAGTATCAGCATCAGGCAGATGCATTCCCAACTGTCACACTGCAGCATTTCAAATTAAGTGGTAAGTCTGAGGCATAAACAGATCCAGGAGAGAGGATGGCTACTCTGCTCATTAGAAAGAACTCTGGGAACAGTGCTCCTCTGCCGGATTATGAGGTAAAGCACTTAAAAAGGCTCTTTTTACTCAGTTGCTTCCTTCCTTTTAGGTCTCAGGCTGCCATGCAACAACCCCGTCCTTCAGGCTTCTGCCCTCCATTGACTGGACGCTGAAAATAAGCGTCCTGAATGAGACTTCACGAGCACGTCTTTACAGAACAGCATCGTTGGGCTCTGCAGTGTTCAGTGTCTGATGCGGGAACCTGCTAATATATTTTCTTCTGGCTCAGCCCTGGCTCTCCTTTAGGCAGAGAGGCCGTCGTGCACGGTGGTTTCCAGCAGTGTACACAGCAGTCCTGTTGGGCAGCTAATCCTGGCTTTGGCTGAGCTCGACCCAGGAGTCCAGGACCCTGTCACCATTGTGTCTTTGGAAAAACTACATCAGAACCCTCTGCAGATCACCAAGAGCAGTGACTGAGACACCTACTGTGCCCCTGTGGCCTGTGCCTCCCCTGCAGACTGGCCATCGGCGGCAGGGGGAGGGTGCTCAGGCATCTGAATTGGCTACCCTGCAGGACTAGAGTCAGGGGGTCAAGAGGGCCTGTCCTGGACAGAGGAGGCCCATGCTCCTGCAGGCCTGTACTGTGGGAGCACAGTAATGGCCTGTAGCTGGGAGTGGCACATCCCGCCCATCTGGCATGCACCTGTAGCAATAGCTGGCCCCTGACCACTTCTTGCCACTCCCAGACTATTGCTTTGGCCTGGCCACCATCTTCTCTCACCTGTGTTACCACCAAGTCTTCCAACTGGTCTCCTCATGTCTACACTTGCCCCTGTCTGTCTGTTCTGAAAGCCCGCAACCAGGTCGGCCTGCTACACCGAATCAGTTCATAACCTCAAAGGTCTGCATCATATCAGAGCAAAAGCCCAGGGCCTCACAAAGGCCCAGAAGGTCCACAGGACCTGGTCTGGTACCTCTGAGTTCTCTTCCTCCTCCTCAGCACTGTGATTTGCTTTATTCTAGCCTCCCCAGCCTCGTGTCTCTGCCTCAGGGCCTTTATATATCTGGTTTCTGACAACTGAAATTCTCAAGCTCAGATCTCCATAGGGCTCACTTCCTCAGTCTCCCTCCTGTTGTCACCTGAACAAAGAGTGGCTTCTGGGGCTGGGGATGTGGCTCAAGCGGTAGCGCGCTTGCCTGGCATGCGTGCGGCCCGGGTTCGATCCTCAGCACCACATACCAACAAAGATGTTGTGTCCGCCGAGAACTAAAAAATAAATATTAAAAATTCTCTCTCTCTCTCTCTCTCCCCTCTCTCACTCTCTCTTTAAAAAAAATAAATAAATAAAGGTGTTGTGTCCATCTACAACTAAAAAAAATATTTAAAAAAAAAAAAAAAAAAAAGAGTGGCTTCTGAGCAAGGTTCTCCCTGCACGGAGTGTGAAATCACATCCACACACATGCTATGCCCACCTTCTCTACTTTTTGTTTCTCTTTAGCTAACGCCTGTCACAGGTCACTCTGTCTTGTTTATTATTTCTTCCCTCACTGGTCGGTCAGCCCCATAGAGGCAGTTTTTTTTTTTCTTTTTTTTGCTGCTTCCTGCATTCTAGGGCTGGCACACAGTGGATGCCCAGTGTGGGGAGAAGAGCAAGGGCTCCCAGGGTCCCCACCTGTAGAGCAAGCCAGCCTTGCTCCTTCATGGGGTACACTAAGGGATTCCTGGAGTTGCAGGTATTTTTTTTTTTTGAGAGAGAGAGAGAGAGAGAGAATTTTAATATTTATTTTTTAGTTTTTCCGGCTGACACAACATCTTTGTTGGTATGTGGTGCTGAGGATCAAACCCGGGCCACACGCATGCCAGGCGAGCACGCTACTGCTTGAGCCACATCCCCAGCCCAATTTCAGGTATTTTTATATGAGACATTTAGAGCAACTAGATTGCCTTGCACCAACGCTGATCAATAGTACATAAACTAAACACTATGAGTCACTTTAAGGGGCATCCCCCACATAAGTACTCAATAATGAGCTTAGCAATATGGGCCCATCCTAGATTTTAAAAAAAGTAGCCGTATAGTGGATCTGGAAGTTCCTTTTATATACATCTCCTTTTCATGTCAAAGAAAAGCTCAACCAAAAAGAAGACAGCTTAATTTGCTGTCGCAGGTAGATTAAAACTATGAAGTGACTGACTGTATTTACAGAGAAGCAATTTCCTACATCTGTTTTACTTCTTTTCAAAGTATACAGATGCTTTTATGATTAATAAAATTCAGATTCTCCTTTAAAGGCATTGCTGAGTCGAGGGCAGCTCTCCGGTGCCACGACTCTCAGCTGGCAATCACTCACTGGGAAATGGCTTGATACTAGAAAGGGGTCATGGTGGGGCAGTGGGACCTCTTACAAAGCATCTAACTTTTCAGAGTTTGCTATATACCTTACTGCATTTGGGCTGCTAGAGCAAAGTACTACAGACTGGGAAGTGATAAACAGAAATTTCTCAGTTTGGAGGCTGGGAGTCCCAGAATGAGGCACAAGCACACGTGGTGAGTGGTAAGGGCTGCTTCCTGGTGCACAGACAGTGCCTTCTGGCTGTTTCCTCATGATGGTGAAGAGGTGAATGAGCTCTCTGGGGTCCCCCTAGAAAGGCACTAACGGCATTCATGAGGACTCTGCCCTTGTTACCTAATCACCTCCCAAAGGACCCATATCTGCTAATATTGTCACCTTGGGTGTTAGAATTTCAACATAAGAATTTTAGGAGAACATATTCAGGCCACAGAACCCTAGATGGGCACAATAATACCACTAGTATTAGCAATACTACTATCACTCATCATGTCATATTCTTTAGGAGCAACTTAGCTCTAGATGACGATAATTTTATGTTGGATCCAGCAGTTGCTGCAAGATAATGAGAAGAGACGTGGAGGTGGGGCCCCTGGTCAGCTCTAATTCAACAAAACACCCAGGCCAGCAGCTCAGCCTCTAGGGAATCATTAGAAACACATGTTTCCTGAATAGTCAGTGAGGGGATTTCATCTTCCAGCAGCAAAAGACCAGAATTTGAAAGAAAATACAAGCTTACAGGAAACCCAGTCCAAAGACCCTGGGCCAGGCCCTGGCAGGTTCAGGATGTGACTTCACACCCAGAAGGAGCTCAGTGCAGCACTGGGCAGGGCTAACCCCTCCCTGTGCTTACTTGAACCTGCTCTCTGCATGGGACCACGTGCCCCTTCTCCTGGTCCACACAGCACAGTGCCCACGTTGTGCACAAAACACACACAAGAGGCTGCTCTCACACCAACTTCCATAGAGCAAAGGCAATGCAGGAACCTGCATTTCCCAACTGTGTAGAGAAAGCCCAGGATAACTAGATGAGCCAACACGTTCCAAAGGTGCAGGAGCATACATTTGCTGTTTCTTATTCCTCAGATGAATCTGTTTGCTTGTTTTGTTTTTAGAGACAGGGTCTGGTTGTATTGCCAGGCTGGCCTTGAACTCCTGGGTTCAACTGATCCTTCCACTTTAGACTCAGAGTTGCGGGGACTACAGGCACATGCCATTGTGCTCGGCTACTAAGATGAATTTTATGACAAAGTAACTTTCTTGTTTACTATAAAAACTTCTTCCAAAAATCACTTGAGACAAGACTGCAATGCAAGATCAATTTAATTGAAAGTGCACAATGCACACTGCATATTTATAATCATAGTATGGAAAGGACAGGTTTCTTCTGATAGCTCCCAGTGGGCATGCTCAGCAAAAGTTCCCAGACTACATTGAGCTCAGCCATGGTTTTGATCACTAGGTCACATCAGCAGCATGTTGTGCTGAGATTGAGGCTCCCTGCAAGGGATTGTTGACCACTGGGAAATCAGTCCTGCAGCCCATACTGGACACCAGCATCCACTCATCAACCAAGCACCTTTCATCAAGAACTAGGGACAAGCCCCAGCTCACCTCCTCGTGAAGTAGGAAGAGGTCCATTATTCAACAGACAAAGCACCGGTTACTGGGGTGTGCAGATGCCCCGGCAGCAGCACAGAGAACATAGAACACCAGGACTTCAAGTGCACACAGAACCAGCATGTGGACTGCTTGCCATCAGAAGCCTGAAAATGAGTGAGTTCCCCTGCTACTAATTCAATGGAAAAAAAAAAAACTACTGGCCATTTCCAAGACATTAATAGTTTCTTCTTTAAAGATTCACATTGCTTTCCTCAAAATTATGATAAATCATTGAGACCCGGCTTTCCTTAGCTTACTTGCTCCTTCTACAGCTGCTCAGATGCTGGTGCTCTGCCAACATCAGGGCTTGATGTCCCACTCGGACAGACCTTTCCATGATTGTACCTGACCAAAGCCACTTGAATGCAGACACTTACTACAACTACCAGGAAAACTCTACCTCTAACTAAAGGCAAAGTTGGTAAACAATGTACACTTATTTGGCTTTTTTAAAAAAATGGATTTAAGGATAAATACATATATAAAATCAACAGAACTGAGTGACCTTTCAGATATAATCGCTTCACCCCCAATAGTAAGAGGGCTCAGTTTATGCTTTCCAGCTCTATCATGAAACAAGGTTTCAAAGTTATAAATATTTATAGGATTTGGTGAAACAGAATGCTCCTTCTCTGCAGAGTGATGTTTTTATTTTTAAAGTTATCTTAAAAATGAGTTGCCACAGTATAGACTTTATCAGGTTTCCAGTGATGCCTCCTTCCTGGCCTGTCTCCTGCCTCCTCTTCCTCCCTCCAGAGGAAGCAGAAGTTCCTAGTCTGTGAGGTTTGTTGCTGGGATAGACATAAAGAGACCTGGAATGAAGGACACCTGTAGGAAGTGAACTGGGATGTCCTTATGCCTCAGGGGTAGAAGCTGGGGACAAAGAGCTCTCAAGTAGGGGGGTGGGGTGGGAAACAAAATATGCCTAACAAGAGACAGACCAACGTGGGAAGGAAATGAAAATGGAGATGCAGCAAGTGTCCAGTGCAAGGAACTCCACGGACCCAGAGAGGGGCAGGCTGCTTTAGAGACAAGATCTGAAGTCTGAGTCTGTCCCTGTGTCGCTTGTTTGCAAAGGCTCCTTGTCCATAACATAGGGACAGACTGCAATGTTAACTGCACGTGTCACATGACCCACCAGGGGTGCCCAGCCAGGATGCTATCACTGGGTGTGTCTGAAGAGTCCTTGTTCATGAAATGGGAACAGACTGTGAAGCTAAATGCACGTGTCACATGGCCAGGCCCCAAAAGACACTGTTTCTGGGTGTGTCTATGGGTTGTTCCTCAACTAGATCAGCAGCAAGATCCGGGGTCTCAGCAAAGCAGACTACCCTCCCTAAAATGGGTGAGCCATGCAAACCAACATGTCTTTTTAAGAATCCCAATAACCTGGACTAAAGACAACTGAAGATATGGGAATAACCCTCACCATTTTTATCTAAGTTCACAAATAACATCAAGTCCATAAGCCAAGACTTTGGGAGGATTTCTTTTGAAACTATGAGTATTTATTCAAAAGTCCTCCTCAGTGAGGCCTATCCTATTTAAAACCATATCTCCCAGCACAAAATTCCTTATTCTTTCTTTTTTTTTTTTTTCTCCCATGGCACAAAATTTGAGTTGGAAGGAATCTAAAAGGTACTCTGTCAAATCTCCCTCCAGATGTGAATTCCTTATATGTAACAGCCTTGTCAAGTTTATCAGCTGTGCCTGACACTCTTTCTGGAAAGGATCCCTGACTCGCCCGCTACAGCACTGTGTGGACCTGTCCCCTGAACTGGTAGAGAAACCTGAATTGGCTTCTCAGCCTTCCTAGTAGGTTGGGTGCCCCCTAAGTGTAGTACCTGTATACCTGTGATGTCCACCTTTTTATTCCTGGTGTCTAACAACAGGCACTCCCCACAAGGCATGGGTGACCAGGACACTGCTGCAGTCCTGTAGCAGTTTCATCAATTCAATTCAGTGCACCCCCAAAGTCACCACGTGCCCAGTGCTGTGGCAGCACTGAGACCACAGTGAACAAGTCAGACGTGACCCAGGCCCTCCTGAAGAGTACGTGCTTGGGGAATAGCAATACAAACAGCAAGTCAACAGACAGGCAGGGCGGCCCTGCTCCACAGAGAACCACCCTGCTAGAGGAAGGAGGCTGCTGCAGGGGAGGGCTATCCCTCTAAGAAGGTGACCCTTAAGTTGACCTTTAGAGGAGGAAGAACAGGCCATGCAGAAGGCAGCAGGAGGAGCTTTCCTGGTGGGAGGAATCTCGTGGGCCAAGGCCCTGAGCCTAGCATTTCTGAAAAACTAAACACCACATCAGAGTGGCAGGAGCGTGAGCAGAGAGAACTGTCACAGCAGAGGTGGGCGCAGGGCGATGGTGGTGGCCAGGCTCCACGTGGCTCTTTCAGATATCCCCTGGACTACTATTGGAAAACATTGTAAAATAATTTAGGAAGGGGAGAGGTTTAATGTCAGAGTCACTTTATCAAAAAAAAAAAAAAAATCTTAGAGTGCTTGCCTGGCATGTGTGAGACACTGGGTTCAATCCTCAGCACCACATAAAAAACAAATAAATAAAATAAAGGTATTGTGTCTGTCCATCTACAACTAATAAAATAAAAAATATAAAATCTATGAAAGTTTGCCAGAGTAGACTCAATTTTTGCATTTGGGAGCTTGGCATTCTTAGTCATTTGTTTACCCAAGTATGAAAGACAAAGTTGCTTTCAGATTTGTCCACAGTTGGCCCAAAAGACAATACAACAGAGGTTCCATTTCCCCATGACCCCAGTACCAGACCTTGGGAAAGCAGATGTTGACTGCCAAGCAAGATGGGCTCTTTAGGGGCGGCTCCTTCCCTTGCATACCCGCCACCCCCTAAAGGCAGTCAATACACTTTCCAGCTTCTTTCTTTTTGTTTTAGCTAAAACTCTGGAAAAACCCAATAGGAACCATCTAAGGCCACCAAACCACTGTGACTCCTTTTAGTTGACCTGGAGTAAACTCAACTCATTAGAACAATGAACTAAGTATGCCCCAAAGTGCTCCTGTCTGCCATGTTTCCTGAATAGGTACTTGATGACCTCAAACTGGGCATGCTCAGGAGTATGCCCACCCGCTCCTGTGCTACATGAATACACGTAGGCTCCCTGATAAAATCTCCATCCTTCTTTGATGAGGGAGATTGTGGCTTTCAAGGACTCCAGCGCTCTCCTCACTGGTGTAATAAAGCCTTTCTCCATTCTTCTGTCTCCTGGTTGTGCTTTTTGGTTTTACACTCACCAAGATATGAACCCAGTGCATTCAGCTATGGAGACCTTAAGAAATTAATTTTCATAATTAATTTTCAAATTCAAAGCCCTGGCATTCACATTTGCTCTGGGTCATCTGAGATGGTCTTCTCCAGGGCTGAACTTTGTTACACAGTCTATAACTCAGTCTGAATCTGAGGGTAGAAGCCAGCAAAACCTAAGACCAGCATGAATGGGTCTATATTGTACTATCACAAAACCGAAGAACAACATCAAGTCTCTCCCCTCACCACCCTGGGCTAAGAGCTGCCTGGGACAGAGAATAAGGAGGCTGATCATTCCCCCCCTCAGACACTCTGACTGCTTATCTCTTGGGGGGCAGGTGGGTCAAACCCATCTTATCTCTTGTCTCCATCTGGCCTGTGAGCTGGGAATTGTTTTTTACTGATTTGATGGTCAGGAACACTAACTTTGAACTGCAATGAACTGAATGAACTGAAATGTTATTCCCTCCAGAAGGAATTCCCCACTTCTTATCAGTATACCTGTATTACAAAAAGCTGTACTCTAAGCCAGGTGTGGTGGTGCACACCTGTATCCCAGAAATTTGGAAAGCTGAGGCAGGAGGATTGCAAGTTTAAAGCCAGCCTTAGCAACTTAGCAAGGCCCTAAACAATTTAGTGAGACCCTGTGTCAAAACAAAAATGAAAAAGGCTGGGGATGTAGCTCAGTGATAAAGTACCCCTGAGTTCAAACCCCAGACCAAAAAAAAAAAAAAAAGAGCTTTGGGGTCAGTTACAAATTCCTTGGGGGAGATGCAGCTAAGGATGAGAAGCCCTGAGGGGGGAGAAGGGCCTCGCCTATCTGCTCCTGAGGGTTGCTAATACAAGGTGAAGGCACTCTAAGAGGAAGAAGCTGAAGCACCAGGAGTTCTCATTTTTTTTTTCCCTGTAAAGTGTTAGAGTCTGTAAACAAGTCAAGATGGCACCTGGCATTTTGCAGAGGGAGTGATTTATGAAGTAACACCAGCGAGCCATTAAGTGTAGAGATTCCTTATTGGTTGACTGCTGTATCTAGTTTATGTTAATTAAGATAAGCTGTGTGGAATGTATATATACCCCTCCTGTCCTACAATAAACGGCTCCCACTTTTGCTGCATCAATCTACACAAGTTGCTCGTCACCCCCCCCCCCAGTTATTTTGCTGCAGCCAGACTGCGGCAGTAAAGATCAGATAGTGAAGACTCCAGGCTCCGCATGCCAGTAGGCACTATCAAGAATGTTACATCATTACCTTCACAATAAGAACAAATTTTTATATTGATGAAATTCAAAATATTGCTGGGATTATAGGCCTGGTCACTGTGCCTGGCTACTCCAGAGCTCTTGAATCAGCATCTCCAGGGTTGGAGCCCAGGCTGAGCACCTCCAAGTCCCCTCAAGTGGCTGTGCTTTCCAACTTCTGCCCAGCTGAGCCTGGAACAGTACAGTTTGCAGAGAAAACATGATTGCCCTCATGTTTCTCAGCTCTACATAACTGTGACATAACTCTCTTTGAATAACTTCTGGTATTAATCATGTTTTCTACTTTCTGCATTTATGGTGCTTTGACATCTGGGGCCTTGCTGATCCTGGAGACACCACCCCGTCCAAGAACAGAAAGAACTGACTCCCTTATGAGAAGCTCTTCACGTGTAGCCAACCAATCCATGCCCAAACTCAGGACGCTCTTACACCTGACCCTTACACTGCAGGAGGTGTTGTTCCTCTGGCCCAGTCACCCCAGGCAATCAGGGACCACCTCACAACCACTACAGGATGTAAACTATCTGATGCAAATTACCCAGCCCCCAACTGTTTATCCTGCCTTGCTCATTTCTTCTTGACCACATCTTCCCTGTGCTCCCCTGCCTCCTATTTCTAGGGACCTATGAATATAAGCTCCTTCTTTCATGATGGTCATGTCCATGTTCTCCTGTCTTACCGTGCCTGATTAAAACGAATCCCAGGTACATTTCATTTTACTCCTCTCCTCCTTTCTGTAGCACATATATTTGCTAAGTCCCAATAATCTATCTATGGTGAATTTTCCATTAATCTAAAATAAGTAATGTGGTTTTCCAGGTTATTTAATAGCTACGTTGACTAAGACCTTCCTTGAGAAGCTGTGTTTGGCAGCACCTAGGAGCTGGGACTGCCTGCAGCTCAGAACCAACATCCCACATCTAAGTACACGCTCCAGAGAGACTGGCCACAGTGCACCAGCAGACGTGGACAGGGACACAGTGCAGCACTGTTGGTCACAGAGAAAACGGTAAACAACCCAGCTGCGCATCAGTGTGGGAATGAATCACAAACTATGGCAAGCTATGTGAGGGCTGGAGCAGACTGGACCCACATGTATCAACGTGGACAGAATGAAAATGTAAGCCTAGGAAAATAATTTATTTGACACCATTTATATGAATCCTTAGAAACAAATTATATGTGAGTATGTAAATTATATATCAAACAAATTATATACTAGATATTAATTATATATATAATAGATATTAATTATATATATAAACAAAACATATACATATTTTGATTATGGATATGCACATAAGTAACAGAAGCATAAAAACATGGATTGAACAAATATCAAATTTGTGATAGTGGCTGCCTTTGGGGGAAGGGTGGCAGCCATCATAGTAAGAATAATACTGGAGGGGCCAGGCATGGCGGCACATACCGCTAATACCAGGTTCAAAGACAGCCTCAGCAACTAAGCAAGACCCTGTCTCAGAATAAAATATAAAAAAAGGGCTGGGAATGTAGCTAGTGGCTAAATGCCCCTGGGTTCAATCCCTGGTACCAAAAAAAAAAAAAAAAAAGAATAAGAATAATAATACTGGAGTTAATTCTAATCGGATACTTGCTGTGTCCAGCAAAAGTCTTGCATGCTCTCAACTCATTCCATTATAAGGGCAACCATGAGAAAACAAAGATTATCACCACCATTTCACAGATGAGAAAACAGGCCTGTGGAATGATGAAGCGCACAGAACGCATCCCTGAGATTTCTTATTACGAACTCCTCCTCCCAGACTGAACAACCCAGGGGACGAATCTGCACCACTGTGACCCCAGGCTCAGCATTGCAACTTCGTGGAGTCCTCCTTTTAAAGGCCTAAGTTGGATCATTTCATGTCTCTACTTCACCTAGATAGCGGCTTCCCATCCTGCTCCATTTTAAGTGAGCTGTGGCCAGCCCACTGGCCCCACATCCACTGGCTGGCTCTTCCCTTTCTCAACTGCTGGCCTACCCTGGCCTCTCCACTGGCCACAATCCCCAGGCACACTTTCCTCTGCCTGGGGCACCTTCCCCAGAAATCAGCACGTGGGTTCCTCTGCAAGTCCTTGCTAACACACCAAGCACAGCCTCCTAAGACAGCACATAACCACACCCACTCCGCTGGGACCTCCCTTACCCTGCTGTATCGTTCTTCAGATGGCTTATCATCTAACTTTACATATTTCTTTACTTACTTGTCTCTAACCTCCCACCCCCAAGAGTACAAGTTCATGACATCAAGGACTGTGTTCCCAAAGCCGAGGACAGCACCTGGCACTCAGGTGTTGTGAAATGAATGATCCTGAGCTGGAGAGGGTGAGGTTGAGTCCAGGCCAAGCAGGTTCCAGTGCTAGAGTCGGAGGGGAAAGGAGCATGGGAGAAACACCGGATGCAGACAGAGGGGAAGACACACCTGAAGCAAACATGACAGATATTATCATGTTTAACTGTGGGCAATGAATGGCTGGGATGGTTATTATATTCCCTCCTTCCTGCCCTCTAGTGACTAGTAAGTTACTAGTTCTAAATGTACTAGAACACCATAAAATAACCCTTAACATTTCAAATGGCACTAAAATTCAATGCAATACATTTAAATTAATTCATTGAACATGGAATGACTATACAATGACTTAAAGGGTATGTCAGGGTTCAGCAGTTTCTAACTTATTGTTAAGGACATTAACAGTCAACACACAGAGCTATCCTGCCATGTAGAGACTGTTCATCTGACACAGATGAGGATCAGCCTTGGCACTCACTGTGAACATTTTGGGCTAGGTAGTTCTTGATTCGGAGGCTATCTTATGTACCAGAGTGTTTGGCAGCATCTCCACTCACTAAGTGCTGATACCCCCACCAGCTGTGACAACCAAAAAGGTTTCCAGACATTTCCAAGCATCATCTGGAGAGCAAAAGCACTCCAACCAAGAACTAGAGGACCAGAGGCTAGACAAACTGACTCTAGGTGCAATAAGAAAAAAAATAATTCATATATATATAAATAGGAGAGGTGCATCAAACCAGCCTTGCTTGTAGGTTTGATCATCTGTTTCTACTTGTTCTCTCTGAGCAGTCCCTTAACTTTTAGTAGCCCTCCCCCACAAGGCCACAAGGTGGGCCCACATTGCTGGGTGGGGATTCTACAGGTAACCTCAGTTACTCAATCTAACACTATCTAGGCACTGAGATGAAAGGACTGTGCACATGTAATTAAGGTTGCCCCTCAGCTGGACTTAAAATAAGGTGATTATCCTGGATCACCTTGTGACCTGATGTAATTGCATGTGTCCTTATAAGTCAATGAAGAAGGAATAGTCTAGCAGATTCCCAGGACCTATAGCATCGCACATGCCCCTGCTGGTTCTGAGGTACAGGGGTCCTGTGCAAGGCTGGGGAGAGGTCCTGGCCCTACAGCCACAGCAGGTGGACATCTGCCACAACCTATGTGAGAATGGAAGCCAGTTCTTCCCCATAGTCTCCAGAAAGGAATGTGGCCCAGCTGACACGATCATTTCCGACTTGTGAGACGCACAGCAACTGACTAAGCTGACTGCGCCCAGACTTCTTACCCAAGAACTGTGAGTTAACTAGTAAGAGATTCAAGTCCCTAAGTCTGTGGTGAGTTACAGCAGCAACAGAAAACTCAAACAGCCATGGAGATTCCGCCTACATGCTACAGAGAGATTAATAAGTGAGACACACAATAATCAAAAACAGCCCCCTTAAGGAATTCCCTAGTCTCCATAATAAAAAGACAAACAAACAATGGGCAAAGGCTGCATATAGACATTTCTCCAAGGAAGAAGAAATGCAAAAGGCCAAAAAGCACATGAATAGAACCTCAGCCTCATCAGCCAACAGGGCAACGCAAATCAAAACCACAGATGTCACCTCACAGCCACCAGAAAGGGTAAATCTAAGGAAGGCTACAGAACACTGCACCTCGGGTACAGCTGATTTGGAAAGCAGTACAGTGGCAGCTCAAAATGTCACACACGGAGTTACCATGTGACCCAGCAATCCCACCCCAAGGGATATACCTAAGAGGAATGAAAACATGTCCCTACACACCCTGGCACACTAAAGCTTGCGGCACATTCTTAACAGCCCAAAGATAGAGACAACCCAACGTCCGTCACCTGAGCTCCATGAAATGGGTCTATCAAAATGGAGCACTCTTTAGCCACATAAAAGAATTCTACAAGGTGCATCAACTTCAAAAGAAATTAAGATGAGAAAATCATCCAGTCATAAAACAACACATACTGTATGATTCTAATCATCTGAAATGCTCAGAGAAACGAGTCAATGGAGATGGGAAGGCTGTGGGTGCCTGGAGCTAGGAAGGAAGCTGGAGGGAAACAGGGAGACCCTCGATGAGTACAGGGTTTCTTTTTGGAGTGACATCAATATTCTAAAATCGACTATAGTAATAGTCACGCAACTCTATAAATACACTAAAATTCACTGAATTGTAGACTCTAAATGAGTGAATAGCATGCAGTGGCAGTTATGTCTCAATAAAATGTTTTTTTTTTTTAAGTTGAAATAGAAAGTCCTCTCCAGTGATGTGAAACACAGAGTAAGAAAATGACACAAAATCAGTGAGCTGCTGCTTCTCCAGACCTGCTCCCCCCAATCAGTTACCATTTCGTGGCCAATGGCCACCTTGCCTTTGCCTTATAACCTTACTGCCACCACCTGTCAATATGATCAGACTACGGAAGCCACTCCTATAGGCTCTACAAAATATTCTAAGTGAAAGATGCTAATCTATGACTTTCTGATGCATGTTCTGCTCATCCTAGGCTTAAGGGTTCTATGTTCATGCTTAAGTTACAGATGTTCTACAGAGATGTTGAGAAAGGCAGCTGTATCTTGAGAAGATACTCCCTCTTCTCAAAACAGTGGGGACACACTGCTTCCTGCAGCCTGGTGCCCCTCTTGATGCTCCACAGGAATGAGCCAAACAACTTACAGGGTGTGAGAAAATGGATGTCAGGCTCCAGCTGACGGTGGAAAAATTATACCCCTGAGTAGTCAGTTCCAGAGAGTAATGGATAGAGAACTGCTTTTATTATCTGCACATGAAACTCCCAAATTGTGTGAATGACTCTATATAAGGAAATTAGGCTTGCAACTCCCAACGCACTCACTGGGTGGCCTCCGGCAAAACAATTCACCCTGAGCAATTTTTTCAACAGACAGTGAACTCCTACAGGGATTCTCTGTCTTAGCTCCACTGTCCCCTCCACCTTAGCAAAGCACAATACCAGGTGAGCTCTCTCTTTCTCTTCCAAGTCTGCCAGCAAAGAGCTAGTTGCCAGGAAACCCAGGCTAGCCTAGACTCCTACTCATAGAACTCCACATTCATGTTACTAAAATGTGACAAATACTTTGTTTCAAGATAATCAATATTAAAACTGGTTTCCAAGTTCCCTCAGACTTTTTTCCTCTAAAAGTATTCATTTATACATCCAATAAATATTTGAATGCCTATCCTGTGTGGGCACTGAGCCAGGTGCAAGGCCAGGTCCCTGCATGCTGCCAAGGACTGACATTCTGGGATGCATTGCCTAGAACCATGTAAAACACAACATGCGCGTAAACAGAGATGATTCAGATAAACACAGACATTTCTTGATAAAGCTTAAAAAGGTTAGTATGTATTTACTTGGTTTTCCCAATCTCTGTTTTATAACTTATTGCTTAGTTGTGGGAAGAACGCTTGCCTACCATGTGCAGGACCCTAGGTTCAATGCCTAGGAAAAAGATGAAAAGGGGGTGCAACCTCCTAAAACCATTATACTTAAAGCTGCCATTCCTGAAGGCTACTCTTCCTTTGAACTGTTTCCTTGGTAGGTTTTCCTGTTTCTTTCACCTACCAGGTTTCATTGGGACAATTTCTTCAGAATTGAAAGATTTACCTGTTGGAATGACCATCTGTCCATTAACTGAGAGTGGGAATCTGGCCCATTCTGACCTCCCAAATCTAAGATACCTCTTAAGCAAGTCCCTTCCTCAAACCCTAACAAAGATCAAAGCCAGGCACTTGCAAAGGAATTGAACAAAACAAACATTCTCAAGCCCCCAATCCCAAGATAGTCTGCTAAAGCAACTCCTCAGAACACTAACTAAAAAGATGCTCCATGAATTTGTCATCCGAGTTCCTCTGCCCACGCTGTGACCTCACATTTACTGGAATCCAATATGGTTTAAGAGATTAGAGATAAAACGTCTATCAAGAATTACAGTTACCAGCTACCACTATGGCCTTGAGAAAAGTAACTGTTCAGACAATATTTGTAACAAAAAAGTCAGGGTTAAGACATGTACAACAGGCTTTGGGGGAAAGACTTTTTCCACACTTTGGGAACAGTACAGGCCTAGGTCCCAGGAGCTCGCCTCCCACTTCACACAATACACAAATAAGCCCAAGGGACCTGTTTTCTAACTGCAGAGACAAGAGGGAACTATTTATATAAAAAGGCTACTTATCTAACTGAAGAACTGCTAGCAGTGAGGGAAAATGTGTGTTCCAATATTACAACTTCTCTGAGCGCAAATAAGCCTCTTTTGGTGGTGTGCGGCGAGCACCTGGGGCAGGTGATAAGGAAAGAGAACAGGGGGAAGAAGAAACTAGACTCTTAAAGAGGCAGACATCATGCTTTGGTCTTTCAGCCATGCTAATAATAAACCTCCACAGATTTAGAAAAACAAAACTGTTTTGGAAGAGGCCAGGCATGACTCAAAAGAATTAGAACAATTCATTCAATAGGCACTTAGGGAGGATCTGTCACGAGCTGGAAAAGATAAATCAAAACGCAATCCCAAACTGCAAAGGATCCTGCATTCTATTGAGCTAGACAGAATTAACAACAAAAAAGTACAAACTACAGATGATAACAATAAAATGCAACGCAAATGACTGATCTTGATGAAATAAAGGACATGCAGTAAAATTACATCAGCAAAGTTGTTTTTTAAAGCTTTTTTTGTTTGTTTGTTTGTTTGGTTTTTTGGCACTGGGAATTGAACCCAGGGGTGCTTAACCACTGAGTCACATCTCTAGCTCTTTTAAATATTTTATTTAGAGACAGGGTCTCGCTGAGGTGATTAGGGCCTTGCTAAAATGTCCAGGCTTGAACTTGCAATCCTCCTGCCTTAGCCTCCAGAGTTGCTGGGGGGCTACACCACCTTGCCTGACTTTAAAGTTATTTTCTATACAAATAATGTGCATTCTGGAAGACAGAAGTAGGCCGAAATAAAAAATAAATCTCCTTTAATTAGAGAAAATTATTATTCTGGTGAATGGCATGACACCCCACCCACCACCATTTATTTTTTTACACTAAAAATGTGTATCTTGAAAAACAGTTCACTTCTTTTTAGTTAAAATATCACAGCCATGTTTCCGAGTCTCAAAACTATAGTTTTCAACACTGATACCTTCAAAACATTTCCAACTTAGACCACCTCTCCCATCTCCATGCTCACACCCTGCTCTTTGGATCAGACCATAGCCTTCGCTTGCTGACCCTGCACCACCTGACCTCCCTCCAGTGCCAGAAGCCAGAGTAATCCTCTGGGTGTCCGAGGCCGATCTATCACTCCTCTGCCGAGACCTTCCAAAGGAGCTATGTGTCACCAGAGCTACAGTTGGGGACCTGCAGCCCTCTGCCCTCATCCCACATCAGACACACTGGCTCCAAGGTCCCTCTGGTACCCAGCCTTGCACTGGGCAGCACTTTTTTCTATGTGTGTGTCTCCCGACTCCTCTTCATTGCTCTGGTGTCACCATGGGGGGACATTCCTACCACCCTCAAGCTCTTACCCTTTGCCCAGGGTTCTTCTCACCTCCTAACATTTAATAACATTTATCTGTTGTGCTGATTGTCTGTTTCCAGCACTAGGATGTAAGCTCTGTGAGGCAACAACTTTAATTTTCTTTTTCATTTTTTGGTATTGGGGATTGAACCCAGGGTCTCGAACATGCTAGGAAAATAATTCCACCACTGAGCCACATCCTCAGTCCTTTTTAAATTTCATTTTGAGACAGAGTCTTACTAAGTTGCTGAGATTGCAGGTGTGTACCATTGTGTCTGGTTAACAATTTGCTTTTTGCTTTTTTCCAGTGACGGAAAGAATGGATCTGTTTTTCATTTCTTTCCTAAGCACCTAAAACATAGGTGGCTCACCAGGCACAGCAGTGCACACATGTAATTCCAGGGGCTCAGGAGGCAGAAGGATTGCAAGCTCAAGACCAGGGTAGCAACTTATTGAGACCCTGTCTCAAAATAAAAAAAAATAAAAAAATAAAAAGGGCTGGGGCTATGGCTCAGTGGTTAAGCCCCTCTGGTGCCAAAAAAAAAAAAAAAAAAAAGAAGAAGAAGAAGAAGAAGAAGAGGTGGCTCAATAAATATCAGTTGATTAAATGATTTAGTAATGTCTTATGGTTCCCATTTCATGCTATCATTTCACTAACTGTTCCTGGCTAGGAAAATAATTCCACCACTGAGCCACATCCTCAGTCCTTTTGAAATTTTATTTTGAGACAGAGTCTTACTAAGTTGCTGAGATTGCAGGTGTGTGCCTGCAATCTGGTCTGGCCAACAATTTGTTTTTTGCTTTTTTCCAGTGATGGAAACAATGGATTTGTTTTTTGTTTGGATTTTATTTTTATTATTTATATTTGGATTTTATTTTTTATTTTTATTTAGTTAGGTTGCTGCAGGTGTTTTAATATTGTTCATATCCTTGCTACCTGAAGTGTAGTGGAGCAGCATAAACATCACTGTGAACTTAAAGCAGTACAGAATCTCAGGCCCTATTGCAGTCCTGCAATGCTAGAATCTGCATTTTAGCAAGCTTACCAGGTGATTGAGCAGCACGTGCTGCAAATGTTTCAGTAGTGCTATGAGACTAAGGTGAAACAAGGCATCTAGGCCCCGGCTCTGGCCGTACACTGAGCAGACACAGATCCCTGGCTGGCCTCACCCTCAACCTGCTCTGTGCATCACACACAGCTTTGTGACCACTTGGATCATTGCATTGCTCGCTGAAGAGAGGTCATGCCAGTTTACCCTCTAAATCACTCTGGTGCTCAACAGGAAATAAACACACACTCAAATTAGTGAATTATAGGGGGGAAGGTAGAGGGGGCATAGAAGTAGTATCAGAAGGAATCTGTCTCTCCCTCTGATCTCCTTCCAGGACTCCCCAGTGCTGCCTCACAGTCAGAAAGCAGGAAGCTTACTGTTCTTATCCGTATGGGCAGTCCCCAGGCCCCGGGAAGGCAGACCCAAGCAACCCACCCCATGCTTGCCCCTGCAGTGTGCCAGGAAGCTCGTCACCCTCTATGGGGTGTGTTTTCATTTGACTTGATGACATTAAGAAGCCAAGTAATGGAGAAAGAGTAAAGTAAGGAAGAAGGCACTGGAGGGGAGGGGCCAGCCTAGCAAGGAGTGTGCACACTTGTGCCCAAGGGTAATAGAACAACTGTGGTCATTTCTGGCTTAGAAATTACCTGATCTGATAGGAAATCAAGGCCTGCTGTCATTTCTTAAGGAAGAAAGCAGACTTAAAAAGAATGCCTGAGAAGTCTTATGGGGACACCAGTCATGCACAGGACACCCAAGGAAGTACACAGAGGAGAAACATCAGCAAGGGTGCCTGTGGAGATGCAGGCACACAGCAATCGAGACAGTCAGAAGGACGAGTCTTGGACAGACTTTCATTCCAATTATACACTCGCAACATTTTTCCTCTTCTTCTTCCTTATCATCATTATCATAATAATAATGTAACTCCCTAAAATCACTGGATATTTTCAATTCCTTGGTGCCCAAAATTGCCATTAGGTCTATATACATCTTTATTATATATAAAATATAATGAGTCTTCACATAGGTTTGATTAAACAGCAAGGAGTTAAACTCAAGAAGTCAAAAAGAGTCAATCTTTGACAGAACAAACCATTAGGCTTATGAAAAGTTTTCAACACTATTAAGGAAATGCAAATCAAAACCACAATGGCTATTAAACACACACACACACACACACACACACACACAAAACAGGCAACAGCAAGTGTTGGCAAGCATGTGAAGAAACGAGAATTCATGTTCATTGCTGAAGCAAATGTTAAATGGTGTAGCTGCTTTGGAAAACAACTTGGCAGCCCCTCAAAAAAACATAAGAGCTACTGTATGCTCCAGTGATTCCATTCCTAGGCATGTGTATAGTTTGGATCTTAAATGTCTCCCAAAAGCCATGTGTTAGAGGCTTGGTCCCCAGCCTCTGGCCCTACTGAGAGGTGGTAGGTTAGGAGGTTGGGGCTAGTGGGAGATCTTCATGTCATAGCCAGTGTGCCCTTGAAAGGGACTGTGGAATCCAGGTCCCTTCCTCTTTCTCTCTTTTCTTCTCCTGACCACGAGGTGAGCAGTTTTGCTCTACCACATGCTCCCCACCATGATGGGCTACATTACTGGTAGACTGTAAGCAATGTGGCCAACTCATCATGGACTGAAACCTCCCAAACGAGCCAAAATAAACCATTTCTCTTTAGAAGTTGATTTATCTTGGGTATTTGTTATAGTAATGAAAAACTGCCTAACAGAATATATCCAATGAAATGAAAACAAAACATATATCACACAAAACACATCCCACATATGAATGTTCACAGCAGCATTATTCACAATAGTCAAAAAGTGGAAATGAGGGCTGGGTTGTGGATCAGTGGTAGAGTGCTTGCCTAGCATGTGTGAGGCCCTGGGTTCGATTCTCAGCACTGCATATAAATAAATAAAATAGAGGTCCACTGAAAACTAAAAGAATATTTTTAAAAAAGTAGAAATGACCCAAATGTCCATTAACTGATAAATGGATAAGCAAACTATAGTATACTTGTACAATGGAATATTATTCAGTCATAAAAGGAATGAAGTACATGTGAATGCTGAACACATTATGCTCGAGAGGACAGAAAGATAAGCCAGAGAGACTGGAAGAAAACCTCTGCAACATATATCATGTATCTAAAATATAAAAAGAACTCTCAAAATTCAATGATAAAAAAATAATGGACAGGGCTGGGGTTGTGGCTCAGCGGTAGAGCACTTGCCTCGCTCATGTGAGACCCTGGGTTCGATACTCAGCACTACGTAAAAAAAAAAAAAAAAAAAAAATAAGTGAAATAAAGGTATTGTGTCCAACTACAACTAAAAAATAAATATTTTTTAAAAAAATAATGGACAAAAGATTTGAGCAGACACCTTACCAAAGACATACATATGGCAAATAAACCTATGGAAAGATGTTCAGCACCATGCATCACTAGGGCACTGCAAAGTAAAACAACCACTGTAAGATACCACTACATACCTACTAGAATGGCTAAAACCCCCAATACTGACAATGCCAAATGCTGGTGAGAGCGTAGAGCAACAAGAACGCTCATCCACTGCTGCTGGGAAAGCAAAATTTGGTGGTTTCTTACAAAACTAAACATACTCTTACCATGTGATTCAGCAGTAATGCTTCAAACAAGATGAAAACATGTCTATTCTAAAACTTGCACACAAGTGTTTAGGGAGCTTTACTCACAACTGCCCAAATTTAGAAGCCACCAAAATGTTCTTCAGCAGGTAAAAGAAACAACAAACTGTGGTACAGCCACAAAGGTGTATGATTCTACAATAAAAAGAGATAAACTATCAAGCCATGAAAACTCACAGAGCAACCTTAAATATAAATTGCTAAGTGAAAGAAGACAATCTGAAAAGGCTGTATGTTGTCTGCTTACAACTATATGTTACTCTAGAAAGGTACAACTATGGAGAAAGCAAAGGATCAGAGATTGCTAAACTGGGGATGCACCTGCTTAGCATGAGTGAGGCCCTGGGTTCAATCCCCAGTACCCTCCTCCCCAAAAAAATCCTAAAAAAGACCAGTGGTTGCCAAGAGTTGGAGGGAGGGAGGGACGGACAGGTAGCACACAGGGGATTTTTTAGGGCAGTGAAACTTTTCTGTATGACCTGTAATGGTGGATACATTTGTCAAAACTCACAGAACTGTACAACAGTATGAACCCTAACGTAAACTAGGGACTTTAATTAATAAAAATATGTCAATGTTCATTCACTGATGGTACTGAATGTACCACACTGCTGCAAGATGTTCCTAACAGGGGAATCTTGGGATAGGGAGGGACAGGGGAAATGTTACCAAGAATTAAGACAAGTTTCCAATTAAAAAAAAAAAAATGCTGAAGATGCTGTGGTCTGTTTGGCAAATATTTACGCATTCTGAAAATATTCAAGATTACAAAAATTCTAAAGTAAGATTAAAACCAGAAATTAAGTTACAACACCTACAATTCAAAATGAAAATTTCCGGGTAACTGCAGAGGAATTAACGTGGGGAGAAAAGGCTTTAATCACTAGTGGATAGTTAAATTATATTCCTAGGGATTCATACTACAAAATTGCTATGATCAATGCAGTTTCTAAAATAATGTTTACTGTAGAAAAAACATTTTAAAAAACAACACGTCTATAATTGTATCCTAGAAATAAGCACTTTTTTCTAGGTCTGGTTACATATATTGTTACAACAGAATCATAGTATTTGAAATGTTTTGTACTGTGTGTGTGTGCATCTGTGAGAGCAAATGAGTGTGAGCGTGCATTCCTGTGCTTCCAGGTTTTGCACTGGGTTCCACAAAAGACTCAGCCTGGCTCCTTCACCTGTAGCAACTATCACACATGCAGAGTTCCCACATCTACTCCTAGTGCAGGAAACACTGTAGCAACTTCTAGAAACACCAGCACCATTGACACAGTACTCCCATGTTTTAAGAAGACAGCCTAGGTGGCTCAGTCCACTGTCACAAACTTTCCGACAGGCTGAGTCACATGTTATAAAGGGCCGTTGTCCCTGTTTTCTCATCTGAAACCTGATCCCTGCCTTGCCACTTACTGTGAACAGGGAACTGTGAGACAGGGGGGTGGACAACTGTGCAGCTGAGCACCAAAAAGTGTCCAAGGAGGCAGCTGAGAGAAGGGCCAGAGTTACTCCCAAACCTGCGGCAGGTGCCCAGACTGCGTCTCCCACTCCCATTATGTGTGGGCACTGGTGAGACACCAGAAGAAAACTATCCCTGCTCTTGGGACCTTAGTTTAAGAGGTGGCCTAAGAGATAAACTTCCCTCTGCCCAAACAGGCCCTTCTTTAGTGGGAGTACCCACACTGCACTGCAGTGCAGGACAAAGGCCACAGCAGTGCCAGCAGAGATGGGCTCAGAGGACAAAAGGCCATCTGTAGCCCCTGGCCCAGACCCAGGACGCCGCCCGAGGCAGTGTACACTCAGAAAGAAAAGAGGAGAACTGGCAAAGCCGCCCTTATTCCCCTCTGTAGGGACGGACTGCAGAGCACCAAGCCTTCTCTGGATACTGACACCAGATCTGTTTCACAGGAGAGCATCCAAAGGAGTCTGGTGTCCTGCGACTCCTGGCTCTACAACTGTGGGGACACCAATGCTGAGTGGGATTGGGGCACAATCCCACACACCATTAATTTACTTTTCTGTGGTAGCTTATTTTCCTTCCTGTTTTTAACACATATGAGATCTATAATGGTGTTATCTGAATTTTTAATTTATCTCATTAACTGTGCAAATCTCCTTTTTATCTCAGCTATTCTTGATCATATCCTGAAGCTTTTGTTTCATAGAATCTATATGCTTGGTAATGTTGCACGATATCAAGCACTTTTTTTTTTTTTTAAAGAGAGAGTGAGGGGAGAGAGAGAGAGAGAGAGAGAGAGAGAGAGAGAGAGAGAGAGAGAGAGAGAATTTTAACATTTTATTTCTTAGTTTTCGGCAGACACAACATCTTTGTTTGTATGTGGTGCTGAGGATCGAACTCGGGCCGCTCGCATGCTAGATGGGCGCGCTACCGCTTGAGCCACATCCCCAGCCCCGATATCAAGCACTTTTGAGCAATGCTTTTATCTCACAGTTTGGCTTTTTTTCAGATTTGGTTTTGTATTTGCCTTTTTCATGTTGTTCCCCAACACCACTACTAATTTGGCTACAGTACTTCAGAGCTAACATTTCATTTCTTTAAAACTTTCTCAAGCTTAGTTCTCCAAGCGCTGAGAACCTTTCTCAGCAGTTCTCCAGGTCAATCTCCCTGATACCATTTCTACCTATTTTCTTCTCAGGTCAGAACTGGAATGTGACAGACAGAGGTTGCTTTCAAAGCATGTTTGAGGAGGTGAACAACAGCTGTAACCTGGTCTGGGCTCAGTGAAGTTCTATTTGGTGACCTAGACCTCAAGCTCACTCCCTAGCCCCTGAGCCTGGCTCTAGCCCAGGGCTCTGGAGATGGTGCAGTTTCAGCCTGACATGGTCCTTTACTTCTGAGGTCCCCTTCTAACTTTTCCCTGGGCTTATATTCCAGATCCTGGGTCTACTTCTCCCCAGATCAGAGGGTGTTGGAGAGAATGTTCGGGAAGTCCGAGGTCAAGAGGTACCACCGCACTAGAATCGTCTCTCTCCATCCTTGGCTGTAGTGTGCATCCATCCTCACATGAGTCTCCTTTCTACTCCTGCCCCCTTTCTACTCCAGCTCCAGGGGGGCAAATCAAAACAGGTGTCAGATAGATGGAGATCAAAACACTGGCTTTCTGACTACAGAGCTTGGTTTCAGATGTGCAGCCAAGTAGGGCTTGCTCACTAGCACTGCTGGCAACACAGGCCGGGGGCCCTGCAGCTGGTGCAGGAAGAAAGGCTACGGCACACTCCCGGGGGCAGGGTGGCTTTGAAGAGGGTGCTGAGCCCTGCCTGCTTACATTCTCCTCCCGAACACACTAGACTACCAAGTTGTTCCTTCTTCCCTGAGCACAGGGGCAGAGGGATGGTGAGAGAAGGCAGGAGAATCCAGGCAGCTGAAATTCCTGTCCAGGACACAGGAGGCCAGGAAGATAAAGAATCTTACCCCAATCAGCGGAGGGCCCCTGCCTACCCTGGCAGGGTTACTCCCAGGGTCAAATGCAGTAACAGGCAAGGTACTCTCAAAACGCACTCTCCCTACATGGGGCGGTTTCCCTCCCACTGGCCGGCTGCCTTCCCTGAAGTCTCAGAAGTGTCTGTCTGCACATGGACACTTAATAGGCAGTGGGTGACTTGGCTTCCCTGGGTTATTTCCTTTAATGACACATCTGCTCTAACTAGTATGTTCTGGTGGTCCTGGTTTGTTTGTTTAAAAATAGTTTCACTGCTTTATAGTCATACCAAACACGTACTGATAAGAAGGTAAATGACCAGATTTCTATTTCTCAATTTCAACTTACTAATCTCCTAGGAAGTTTCTCATCTTGTTCCACATTACTCTGCAAGGTTAATGCTTTTTGACTTATGTCTATCTCATCAAGTCATCAGAACCCTTGGAAAAAACATTTCCTTTCCCCATCCTCAAACTAAAATTATGGAACTTCATTGCCTTGAAGGAAAAACATCTAAGTTGCCACAAAAATATAAACAGTTACTAGTCACCTTGTGTGTGCTAAGAATTGTAGGTAAAAACTGAGTATGAGGGTGGGTGTGGTGGCACATGCCCACAATCCCAGCAACTTGGGAAGTAGAGGCAGGAGGATTGCAAGCCTGATACCAGTTTGGACAAATTTATCAAGGATTTGTCTCAGAATAAAAAATAGAGAGTTGGGGATGTAGCTCAGTGGTAGGGCACCCCTAGGATCAATCCTCATAGCAATAATTAATTAATTAGTTTTAAAATGGAGTACATAGATTTTTTAAAATCCTATTAATGGGGGGGCTGAAGTATAGCTCAGTTGTAGTGTACTTGCCTAGTATGCATGAGACTCTGGGTTCCATTTCTAGGACCTCTAAAAAACTAAAAAAAGAAATAAATTCTGCTAATAAGTATTATAGAAATTGCAAAAATAATGTCTTCAGTGGCTAGTCCCTCTAAGTTAGTCAGCAGCTAGTCAGAAGTTAAGGTGAGGCTTTAAATAACAACTCCCTTTCCTTCCTTGGTTAATGTCAAGTCTTTGGCTTGGAATACTGTGTATCTTGTCTACAAAGATGAACAATATTTTCCCCTGAAAATTAATGCAACTGTGTCATTTGGAGCTTTGTCAGTGACTGTGGAGGCATGCACACTTTGACCAACACCCAGCACTGAGCTGTCCTGTAGAGATTCCTCAGCAGTCTGAACCTGGGACTGGCCCTGGATGCTGCTAGCATAGCCAGGAGAATCTAATCACACATCCAATAGGCACATTTACAGCCAGGCAAGGGCTCCCTGTCCTCCCAGTGGTATAACCAGTGATGCTTCACCCCCCCCCCCACATTGCCCTCCTCTGTTGGGCTTCTGGTCCCAAAGGAGCTGTCTAGGAGAGGAAGCTCCAGGAGAGGAGGAAGTGTCTCTTCCACTCAGGCTGCACACATACAGAGCTCTGAGTGATAGGGAAGGTCTTCCTCCACATCCACCTGGCCCTTCCTGACCACAGCAGGAACCCACCTGTCTGTTCCAAACAGAAACTGGAGGGCTTGGTATAGCCACAGTGCACAGTCATGGGAATACTTCCTCAGGATAATGACAACAAAATCCAAATTATTTGCACATGAGTGTCTCCTCAGCTTCTGGTTCTGCTCAACTCAGTTCCCCCAGTCATTTGATTACCTAATGCCTACAGCACTGGCTCACTTCAGTGATACTAAGGTTAGTGGTCTGATGCAACAGGGCTGAAGCTTTAGACCAGATAGTAAAATAGATGCCAAAATCTAGACAAGGATGCTATTCAGTGGGCATCAGCAAGGGTCGGGGACTAATTCCCCTGGACTCCATAACAACCCATGTGCTGCTCTCTGTCTACATCTTCCTGCTCACAAACCCTCCCAGGAGTAAGGACTGTCTCTCTACTGCCATATGAATGCTGCATATCTGAAGTTCAAGTTACAAACCAGCTGATTCATGAAATCAACACAGAGGCATGGGCACTTCCAACAGACAAACTATGCAGAGGGCAAGTTATGCCTTCTATTCTCGAAACCAATGTCCCTGGGCATACCTGAACATTCAATCCTGAAGTAGACACACACAGTTCTTTTCTTTTGTGGTGCTGGGGATAAAACCCAGGCCTCACCCATGCTAAGCACATGCTTTAGTACTAAGCCACATCCCCCTACCCCAGTTCCAACAACAACAACAACAACAACAAAAAGAGAGATGTCTCGCTGTGTTGCCCAGGCTGGTCTTGAACTTGTGGGCTTCATGGATCCTCCTGTCTCTGCTCCTGAGTAGCTGGGTTTACAAGTGCCTTATCACACCTGGCTCTTCAAGACAAATATCTTAACTGGCAAAAGAAACATACAGAAAAACTATTGCAAGGGTCAGAAACTTTACACTCTGCTTTCTCTTAAAGGACAGTTGATACTATGTAGCTTTGTCCAGCCATTTGATACAAGAGGAAAGAAGACTCAAATTCATTGTTTGAATACAAATAAATAATAATAGCTACAGAATAAATTGAACCAGCCTGTCTCTTAAGCAAAGTACCAGGTCTATTACACTATATAAGTTTCTTGGATTTGAAGATAACCCTATAATTACATCTCTAGATAAGCCTCAAGTTTAAATCTTCAGCTACATTTAAAAAAATGATACTATCCATGGACCCACTCTCAACTATGTAACAACAAAATGATTATGAGCTGTCAACAGAACCTTGTTCAGCATCTAGCAGCTATGTTCCAAATCTCACCCTACAGGTGACTAAAGGCCAAAAACTGCTCCCTGACATGATTGGTTACAATGTAAACTTGGAAGCTAGAGGGCATTTAGGGCTCTGAATCTCAACAATGGCCAGAGGGGTGTGTCTGTATTTCTCTCAACTGATGGAAAAAGATGCTTTTGGTTTCGGCCATTACTAAAAAAACCAACCATGTGTTTCCCAGTGTAAAAGTAAATTTGCTTACTTAAATGAAATTTTCCAACAAGGCAATAAAAACTCAACTGTGCTCCAGACCCCAGAAGCAGCTTTGTGCTTCTGCTCTCACGCAAACCCACTGCAGCATTGAGTCCCAAGCAGTACTTTGTGAGCCCAAGACATGCAGAATCTTGCAGGCAAGAGTTGCAAAGTGCTTAAAAACACAAATTAGCAGCTAGGCATGGTGGCTCACACCTATAAGCCCAGCAGCCTTGGAGGCTGAGGCAGGGGGATCACAAGTTCAAAGCCAGTTTCAGCTCTGATTGTAAAATTAAAAGAAAGGGCTGAGAATGTGGCTCAGTGGTTAAGCGCCCCTGGGTTCACTCCTGGTACAAACAAACAAAACAAAACCCAACAACAAAATACGAAAACCAAAAACCAAAAAATGCAAATCAGCAATGTTGGCGTCTTCAAAGTCTTAAACACAAAAACAACAAAATTCTAAAAAAAAAAAAAAAACACCAAAAGTAAAAGAAAAAGAAACTTCCAAAAAGTTAGCTTAATCTTAACTATTCTACAATAAAAGTTCTTAATAGTAGTTCCTAGACCACTTGTAGGCCCACTCTTGGAACTTAGGGCATTCAGAAAACCCCTTGGAATGATGTGTATATACATGAATTTTCCAGGGATCAAACTCACAGCTTTTAGCTTGAATGTGATGAATACAGGGTATGTCACAATCTACCACAATCTGACCAGTTGCTTTGACTAGGAAATTCCATCTAGCTCCTGTGCTGAGTCTCCTTTTAATATTTTTCCCTGTTAGAGTTTTCTTCATTGATATCTGAGTGTGGTGGTGTACTTCTGTAATCCCAACAACTCAGGAGGTTGAGGTAGGTGGACCAAGTTTGAGGCCAGCCTGAGCAACTTAGTGAGACCTTGTTCCAAATTAGATAAAAAGGACTGGAGGTATAGCTTAGTGGTAAAACACCCCTGGGTTCAAGCACCAGCACCCCCAATAAATAAATAAATAAATAGATGAAAATAAACAACAGTCACAAAACCAATTTCACTGGTAGACTTCTGTAGCACTGAGATGGTCTCATTTGTGAATCCTACTATACCTGTTGAAATCTTGTAGAGCCTTCCAAAGCCAGCTCAAATCACACCTCCTGGACAAGGCCTTTCAGCTTCCTCAGCCAGTGTTAATCTTCCCTGTTCTCCCACCAACTCACTACTTCCATAGTGGTGCTTACAGGGTGTACATTCACACTCTATGTTAAGTATATTTGTGCAACTGTCTCTCCAGTTTAACAGATGAGGGTTGAGAACAGGCACTTTTCATTGACTACCCCTTCTGCCACTAGCGCCTAGCACAAGGCCTTGCATATTTGTTGAATGTAATTTTTTCATTTCATTGTCAACAGTATCAACAATTCAGTTGTCAATTCTTTTGTTTCAGAGACCACCCATTCTAGTAATCAAATCTTCAAGAAGTTTCTAAAATCAGCAATACACACACACACACACACACACACACACACACATATACATAAGGTGGAACTATGTTGGAGTGGTTAGAAGAGATACCAATGCAATTATGGGCATGGTATTATGTATATTCAACAAAAAACCTTCAAACAACTTATTTATTTCTAACTGGATATGAAATTCAATCATTAAAAATGTTCTTGAGCCAGGTGCAGTGGTATACACCTATAATCCCAGCTACGCAGAAGACTGAGGCAGGAGGTTCACAAGTTTGAGGCCTCCTTGGCAACTTAATGAAACCCTATCTCCAAATAAAATAAAAAAGGGTAGGGATGTGGCTCAGAGGTAGAGCACTTGCCTCACATGTATGAAGCCTTGGGTTCATTACCCTGCACTGCAAAAGAAAAAAGAAAAACCCAAAACCCTCTTGTAATGCATGATATCACACACAAGAGGCTATGGATCGGATACAAAAACACATCAAAAAAATTGTGCACCATGATCAAGTAGGATTCATCCCTGGGATGCAAGGCTGGTTCAATATACGGAAATCAATAAATGTTATTCACCACATCAATAGACCTAAGGATAAGAACCATATGATCATCTCGATAGATGCGGAAAAAGCATTCGACAAAGTACAGCATCCCTTTATGTTCAAAACTCTAGAAAAACTAGGGATAACAGGAACATACCTCAACATTGTAAAAGCAATCTATGCTAAGCCTCAGGCTAGCATCATTCTGAATGGAGAAAAATTGAAGGCATTCCCTCTAAAATCTGGAACAAGACAGGGATGCCCTCTCTCACCACTTCTGTTCAACATAGTCCTCGAAACACTGGCCAGAGCAATTAGACAGACGAAAGAAATTAAAGGCATAAAAATAGGAAAAGAAGAACTTAAATTATCACTATTTGCAGATGACATGATTCTATACCTAGCAGACCCAAAAGGGTCTACAAAGAAACTATTAGAGCTAATAAATGAATTCAGCAAAGTGGCAGGATATAAAATCAACACGCATAAATCAAAGGCATTCCTGTATATCAGTGACAAATCCTCTGAAATGGAAATGAGGACAACCACTCCATTCACAATATCCTCAAAAATAATAAAATACTTGGGAATCAACCTAACAAAAGAGGTGAAAGACTTATACAATGAAAACTACAGAACCCTAAAGAGAGAAATTGAAGAAGATCTTAGAAGATGGAAAAATATACCCTGTTCATGGATAGGCAGAACTAACATCATCAAAATGGCGATATTACCAAAAGTTCTCTATAGGTTTAATGCAATGCCAATCAAAATCCCAATGGCATTTCTTGTAGAAATAGAGAAAGCAATCATGAAATTCATATGGAAAAATAAAAGACCCAGAATAGCAAAAACAATGCTAAGCAGGAAGTGTGAATCAGGTGGTATAGCGATACCAGACTTCAAACTATACTACAGAGCAATAGTAACAAAACCAGCATGGTACTGGTACCAAAACAGGCGGGTGGACCAATGGTACAGAATAGAGGACACAGAAACCAACCCACAAAACTACAACTTTCTTATATTTGATAAAGGGGCTAAAAGCATGCAATGGAGGAAGGATAGCATCTTCAACAAATGGTGCTGGGAAAACTGGAAATCCATATGCAACAAAATGAAACTGAATCCCTTTCTCTTGCCATGCACAAAAGTTAACTCAAAATGGATCAAGGAGCTTGATATCAAATCAGAGACACGGCATCTGATAGAAGAAAAAGTAGGCTATGACCTACATACTGTGGGGTCGGGCTCCAAATTCCTCAACAGGACACCCATAGCACAAGAGTTAACATCTAGAATCAACAAATGGGACCTACTCAAACTAAAAAGTTTTTTCTCAGCAAAAGAAACAATAAGAGAGATAAACAGGGAGCCTACATCATGGGAACAAATCTTTACTCCTCACACTTCAGATAGAGCCCTAATATCCAGAGTATATAAAGAACTCAAAAAATTAGACAATAAGATAACAAATAACCCAATCAACAAATGGGCCAAGGACCTGAACAGACACTTCTCAGAGGAGGACATACAATCAATCAACAAGTACATGGAAAAATGCTCACCATTTCTAGCAGTCAGAGAAATGCAAATCAAAACCACCCTAAGATACCATCTCACCCCAGTAAGATTGGCAGCCATTATGAAGTCAAACAACAACAAGTGCTGGCGAGGATGTGGGGAAAAGGGTACACTTGCACATTGTTGGTGGGACTGCAAATTGGTGCAGCCAATTTGGAAAGCAGTATGGAGATTTCTTGGAAAGCTGGGAATGGAACCACCATTTGACCCAGCTATTCCCCTTCTCGGTCTATTCCCTAAAGACCTAAAAAGAGCATGCTACAGGGACACTGCTACATCGATGTTCATAGCAGCACAATTCACAATAGCAAGACTGTGGAAGCAACCTAGATGCCCTTCAATAGACGAATGGATAAAAAAATGTGGCATTTATACACAATGGAGTATTACTCTGCATTAAAAAATGACAAAATCATAGAATTTGGAGGGAAATGGATGGCATTAGAGCAGATTATGCTAAGTGAAGCTAGCCAAGCCCTAAAAAATAAATGCCAAATGTCTTCTTTGATATAAGGAGAGTAACTAAGAACAGACTAGGGAAGAAGAGCACGAGAAGACGACTAAGATTAAACAAGGATGAGAGGTGGGAGGGAAAGGGAGAGAGAAGGGAAATTGCATGGAAATGGAAGGAGACCCACAGGGTTATACAAAATTACATACAAGAGGAAGTGAGGGGAAAGGGAAAAATAATACAAGGGGGAGGAATGAATTACAGTAGAGGGGGTAGAGAGAGAAGAGGGGAGGGGAGGGGAGGGGAGGGGGGATAGTAGAGGATAGGAAAGGCAGCAGAATACAACAGACACTAGTATGGCAATATGTAAATCAATGGAAGTGTAACTGATGTGATTCTGCAATCTGTATATGGGGTAAAAATGGGAGTTCATAACCCACTTGAATCAAAGTGTGAAATATGATATATCAAGAACTATGTAATGTTTTGAACAACCAACAATAAAAAAAAATTTTTAAAAAAGAGGCTATGGAACTACTATAAATCAAATCCAAGCTGGGTTGAGCTTGTGCCAAGTGGAGGTATTAATTTGGAGCAAACTCCAAATATCAAACACATGAACTTTAACGAAAGCCCACTAAGGAAATGAGAGAGTTTCATCTTTAAGATTATAAAAGAATGAACCAGTCTTACTGGAACTATTTATAGCAAGTCAAAGCAACTAGTAGATTCACATAATTAACTGCAGAGGATGGTTGGAGGTAATGAAGTTAAAGAAATCACATATTCAAATTCAGGCACACCTGTGGTCAAGAACACCACATCTAGAATCAAAGAACAAGGGGGATAAGACTGCCGTACCATCAAGATGGAGTATCTCCACCCCTAAAAAATCTTGGATATAACATGGCAGGCTATGGGGTGTGACAGCACATGCCTGTATTCCCAGCTACTTGGAAGGCTAAGGTAGAAGGATTGCAAGTTCGAGACCAGCCTCAGCAACTTAGCAAGACCCTGTCTCAAAATTTAAAATAAAATAAAATAAAATGGCTGGGCAGAGCACCTGGTTCAATCCCCAGTACTGCAAAACACAGTATCAAGAAAACACAATAAGCAAATGTGGGAAAGAAGGTAGGCTGCCTCGGAACCTCTGGACTTGAAGGACATGCTGGTGAGTCCCCTGGGTATCCTGTTACCTACTACCCCCACAAGTCAGGTGTTGCAGAGGGCAGCTGGAAGAGACAGGAGGCAGAGGAAAAAAGAGTCCCAAGATGAGCCAGTTCCTGGCAAATGCACCTAGGGAGAGGTGGGATTACAGCAGGAGACCCTTTGGCAATGCCTACTGTTATGGTTTGGATATGAGGTGTCCCCCACAGCTCACATGTGAGACAACGCAAGAAGGTTCAGAGGAATTAATCCCCTCATAGGGATTAGCTGAGTGGAAACTGAAGTGGTAGGGTGTGGCTGGAGGAGAGGGGACTTGGGGGCGTGGCTTTGAAGCACGTATTTGCATCTGGCAACTAGTGACTCTGCTTCCTGATCATCATGTCACCACCTTCCCTCTGCCACACTCTTGAGGAATGGAGCCTGCTGTCTGTGGACTGAGACCTCTGAAACCGTGAGCCCCCAAATAAATGTTTCCTCCTCTGCAATTGTGCTGGTCGGGTCTTTTAGTCACAGCAGTGAAAAAGATGTCTAAAATACCCACCCTGCTCCAGCCAAACACCAACAAAAACCCCACATATGCCACCCATTGAGGTTTCAGCAAAGTTGCGAGGGGAGGGAAGTTGGTTTTCTGTCATCTTCCTGCCCTGAGGAAACAGCTGGTACTCCCAAGTGGCCCAGCAGGTAGTTCTGGCAGGCCAGACAGGAATCCGACTCCCCCCTCTGCCTGAAGAGCACGGGTGTCCAAATCCCCTACAGGAATAGTGTCAGCAGGGCCCTGGGGGCCTGAACCTTGGCCTCAAACAGGACCCTAACCCAATGACTAGGAGGTGGCAGGAGGCTGATGCTACAACCCCACTCAAGAAGGTAATAGTCTTGGTGACCTGGAGGTCAATAACCAAAGAGCAAAGAGCTCAGCCATCAGTTCCAGGAGAAGAGAAAACCAGTGGGGCTGAGAAAGTATTTGAAGAAAAAATACCTGAAAACTCCCCTGTATTTGGCAAAACACATAAAGGCACAGATTCAGTAAATTGTATAATCCCCAAATAGAATAATCTGAAAGAAACCTATGCTAAGATGAATCATAATCAAACTTCTGAAAACTAAAGATGATGGAAAAATCTTGAAAACAACCAGAGAACAAAAAAAGCATTAATTTATAGAGGGACACCAACTCAAATGACAACATCTTCTCATCTGAAACTGGGGAGGCACATTCTTCAACTACCAAAAGAACTGAGAGCTTGAACTCTAAGCTGGCAAAAAAAATGTCCCTTAGGAATGAAGGGAGGGACTGGGGTTGTGGCTGTGGTAGAGTGCTTGCCTAGCACATTCGAGGCCCTGAGTTCAATCCTCAGCACCATATATAAATAAATAAATAAAGGGAAATATATATATATGAATGAAGGGGAAATAAAGAGGTTTCTTTTTTAAAATTTTTTTATTATTAGTTGCTCAAAACATTACAAAGCTCTTGACATATCATATTTCATACATTTGATTCAAGCAGATTATGAACTCCCATTCTTACCCCGTATACATATTGCAGATTCACATTGGTTCCATATCCACTTTTTTACATACTGCCATACTAGTGTCTGTTGTATTCTGCTGCCCTTCCTATCCTCTACTATCCCCCCTCCCCTACCTGAAATGAAAGAAAGCCTGGAGAATCTATTGCAAGCAGACTTATTCTTAAAGAACAGCCAGCTGCAGTTTTTTTTAAACAGAAAGCGAATGAGAACAGAAGGCTGTGAACTCCAGAAAGGAGAGAGGACCATCAGAAGAGTAAGAAGAGGTGCAGATATAAAAGGTAAGAAGAGGACATTAGTAATATTCCACTTTTATATTTATATTTAAAATATTTATATTTGTACTTAAAATATTTATATTTGAAAAGTGGAACGGGTAACTAAATGGAAACTTAATGTGGTAAAACACCCTTGTCAGGAGACTTGGGTAAGTTACCTATGTATATTGTAAATCTAGAACTACCAAGAAATTGATTCAAAATGCAATACTAAAAAAATCAATCAAGATGGAGTCCTAAAACATGTTCAGATAACCCATAAAAAAGTAAGAACAAAACAGAAAAACAACAACAACAACAAAACCCAAAAGAAGAGAATTTCATTGGATTAGATAAAGGGGAATGAAGGGAAGGGAGGGAGAATGGGAATAGAAGGACAATAGAACGATTGGACATAACTTTCCTATTCATATATGAATACACAACCAGTATAACTCCACATCATGTACAATCACAAAATGGGAGATTATACTCCATGTACGCATGGATATTTTTTAATATCTTTTTTTAAAGTTGTAGACGGACATAATACATTCTATTGTCAATAGAATAAAAAATTTATACAAATAAAAAAATTTCAAAAACCCAAAAGATTCTCTAAAAAATTTTCAAAAATCCAAATTATTGGGGCTGGGGTTGTTGGTCAGTGGTACTGCACTTGCCTAGTATGTGTGAGACACTGGGTTTGAGCATTAGCACCACATAAAGATAAATAAATAAAGCTATTATGTCCATCTACAACTTAAAAAAAAAGATATTAAAAAAATCCAAATTATTCCCTAACACATTAATAATAATAATTATTATTAATAACCTTAACTTAAATGCAAATAATCTAAATATTCAAATTAATTAAAATTGGAAGATTGGATTAAAAAATCCACACAAAAGTCACTTCAAAACAATATGGGTAGGTTAAAAGAATGGAAAAACCAGACACCCTGAAAGCATTAATAAAAACAGAAGTGGAGGGGCTCAGAGGTAGAGCACTCGCCCAGCATGCATGGGGCACTGCGTTCAATCCTCAGCACCACATAAAAATAAAATAAAGGTATGTGTCCACCTACAATTTAAAAATAAATATTAAAAAAAAAAACAGAAGTGGGTATGTGAAGATAACTGATAAAGACACTTTTAGCACAAAAAAAATTACTATAGATGATTTCCTGACTTACTATGTTTCAGCTTTTTTGACTTTATCATAGTGCAATAGCCATCCACATTCCATAGAAACCTACTTCAATATCTTAATATTGATCTTCTCTGGTCTAGTAGAATGCAGTAAGATACGTGTGATACTGGGCAGCAGCTCCAGCTTAGCCTCACATGTCCTCAGGATTAAAAACTGAACACAACAGTGTACTGTGTTGCCAAGCTAGGATGTTCAGTAGGTTAGGTGTGTATTAAATGCATTTTGACTTATAAGAGTTTCAATTTACAAAGAGTTGCAAATTGACAGGATGAGTAATCACATTGTAATTTAAGGGACATCTGTAAAGACAAGAGAGGACATTACATAATGGCAAAGGCTCAATCTATCAGGTAGATAATAATCCCAATTGTTTATGTACCACATAAACACTGACAGAATTAAAGAAGAAATTGGGAGCTTTCATATCCAACCCTCAGCAAGTGATAGAACTACTGAACAAAATTTCATCAAGGATACAGAGTCAACAGCTGTGTTAACCAGCAGCATCAACTGACGATATGTAGAACACTCCAACAAATAACAGAATACATATTTTTTTCCCAAATGCCTATGGAATATTCACCAACATAGGACCACAAAACATATGACAGATAGACCATATTCTGGGTCATAAAAGTAACCTCGACAAATTTCAAAGAACTGAAATTATACAATGTGTGTTCTCTAAACATACTAGAGTCAAACTAGAAATTAGTAATAGAAAGATAATAGAAAAATCTCCAAACATTTGTAAACTACAGCACACTTATAAATAAATAATCCATGAGTCAAAGAAGACATCTTGAAAGAAATAAAATACCCATGAAACAGAATAAATGAAAGTAGAACATTCAAATTTTGTGGACACAGCTATAGCTGTGCTGAGAGGGGAAATTGCAACATTTAAAATGTTTATATTAGAAATGAGAAAAGATCTCAATAAGTAATCTAAGTCTCTAACTCAAGAAAATAGGGGTGGGGAGAACAAAATAAATCTAAGGTAAATGGACAAAAGAAGCAAAGAACAGAAATAAATGAAATTGGAAACAAGGAAGTGAATCGGGGGTGGAATCAATGGAATCAAAAGCTGGTTCTTTTTGGTTGGGGGCAAAAAAAAAATCAATAGAATGGTAAGCTTCTATGAAGACTGACAAAAATACAGAAAGCAAAAATCATCAACATCAGATCAGAAAGAGAAGATAATCAGTACTTTAATCACTCTTATTCAACATAATACTGGAAGTTCTAGCCTTTGCTGTAAGACAAGAAAAAGAAATAAAATTCATACCAATTGGGGAAGAAGAAGTAAAACTCCCTACTTGTAGCTAACAAACTAACATGATGGTCTATGTAGAAGGTTCAAAGAATCCACAGGAAAGCTCTTCTGATGTAATTTTCAGCAAGGTCATGGGATGCAAGACCAAGATATAAAAAACAATCACATTGTTTTCATTAACAATGAGCATGTGGAAATTGAAAGTAAGAGGACAATCTCATTTACAATTGCTTTAAAGAAATATTTAAATACTTAGGTGTAAAATTAATAAATCATGTACAGAATATATATTCAGCAATGTGAAAAAGGCTGATAAAAGAAATCAAAGACTTAAATGAATGCATACCATATTTAGGGATTGGAAGACTTAATTTAGCAAAGCTATCAATTTTCTCTCATTTGATTCATATTAATATAATTGCTGTCAGCATCCCAACAAAGTTTAAAAAAAACAGACACAGACAAAGCTGATTTCTAAAATTTATCAGAAAAAAAAAAAGGCACAGGCCCTGAAATAACTAAAGTGATCTTGAAAAAGACAAAATAGGAGAAATCACCCTATCTGATATTAAAATTAAATTATGTAATAATCAACATAATGTGATAGTAGCACAAGGATGAACATACAGATCAATGGAACAGAAAAGAGAACTTAGAAACAGACCTACATAAATATGCCCACCTGGTTTTTGACAAATGCATGAAACTATTCAATAGGAGGATGGCCTTTTCAACAAATGGTACCTGAGCACCCAACTATTCACAGGCAGAAAAAAATGAACTTTGGTCTAAATCTCATACCTTACACAAAAATTAACTCAATGTAGATCACACACTAAAAATGTAAAATGTGAAACTACAAAACTTTTAGAAAAAAGTAAGGAAAAAATCTTTGAGATCCAGAGCTATGCAGAATTCTCAGACTTGATGTCAAAAGCATGATCTATAAAAGAAAAATATTGGTAAACTAGACCTCATTGAAAGCAAAAATTTTGCTCTACAAAGGTGCCTGTTAAAAAAATAAAATGCCAGCCCACAGACTGCAAGAAAATATGTATAATTCATCATCTATAACAAAGGTCTAGTATTTAGAATATATAAAGAATTCCCTAAACTCAACAATAAAAAAACAAACAACCTAATAAGAAAATGGACAAAAACAGGGAAACACTTTCCCAAAGAAAATAAATGAATGGCAAATAAGCACATGAAAAAATGTTCATCATCATTAGAGACATGCAAATTAAAACTATAAGAATCTGGAGGCTAAGGCAAGAGAATCATGAGTTCAAAAGCCAGCCTCAGCAACAGTGAGGTGCTAAGCAACTCAGTGAGACCCTGTCTCTAAATAAAAATACAAAATAGGGATTATGCTCAGCCATAGAAAGCTTGCCTAGCACACACAGGGCCCTGGGTTCGATCCTCAGCACCACATAAAAATAAATGAATGAATGGAATAAAGGTATTGTGTCCAACTACAACTAAAATATAAATATATATATTTTTTTAAAAATACAAAATAGGGCTGGGAATGTGGCTCAGTGGTTGAATACCCCTCAGTTTAACCCCTGGTACCAAAACAAAACAAAAAGCCCCCCAAACTACAAGAAGATGTCATTATACACCTATCAAAATAACTGAAATAAAAAACAATGACACCAAATGCTGGCAAAGATGCAGAGAAACTGGCTTTCTTATACATTGACAATTGCAATGTGAAATAGCACATTATTTGGGAAATAAACTGGCAGTTTCTTATGAAACTAAATGTGCAACTACCACATGAGCCAGTAATTGTATGCATAAGCATTTATCCCAGATATACAAAAAATTATGTAGATATAAATGCATGTACATGAATGTTTAAAGGAGATTTATTTGTAATAGATACTGGAAACAACCCAAACATCCTTCAATAGGAGAAGAGTTAAATGGTAGACTCAGCAATAAAACGGCAAGATGGGCTGGGGTTGTAGCTCAGTGGCAGAGTGTTCACCTAGCATGTGTGAGGCACTGGGTTTGATCCTCAGCACCACATTAAAAAAAATGAAATAAAGATACTGTGTCCACCTACAACTAAAAAATAAATATTAAACAAAGGCAAGAACTATAGATAAACGCAACTACTTGCACTGAATCTCCAAGGAATTATGCTAAGAGATAAGAGCTGATTTTAAAAGATCACATTCTGTAAGATTCCATTCATACAACATTCTTCCAAAATTATAGAATTGAAGAATATATCAGTCACTGATAGGGTCTGGGAGGGGAGCATAAAAAAAAAAGAGATTGCAAAAGGGCAACTAGAGAGCCTTTTAGTGATGGTCTGGGTCCTGCCTGTATCATTGCCAATATTCTGGTTGTAGTGTTGTAGTACAGTTTTACAACATATTACCATTGAGCAAAAGTGGGTAGAGGGTATATGGGATCTCTGTTATTCTTACAACTGCACAGGACTCTGATTATTGCAAAATTAAAAGTTTGATTAAAAAAGACCAGGTTTGGTTTCCAGCTCTGCCATCTGCTAATTAGATAGCTGAAACCTTGAGATTTTAAAACTCTATCTTCAATTTCCTTATTGGCTAAATGGGACAATACCATTTGAAAGTGTTATGAAAATTAAATGCCATACAGAAAGGGTCTGGCACATTATGCATAGCACAGATTGCTTTAAAAATAGCCTCTATATAAATATTATTCTGAACAGTATCATTCAAATGTCCACGATTGAAGCTACTACAAAGCCATTTACTAAAAAAGTTTCTTTCTGAAGTTATTTTGGCCAAATAAAAATGGGAATGGGGGAGAGGAAAAGTTTTTTGTTGTTTCAAATTAAAAGATGAATTTCTAACTAGAATTTAAAATCCTCACAATGGATAAAATGAGTTTAATATAGAACTACAATTAGTCAAAAACAAATTGGGGCCAGGCACGGTGGCACACATTTATAATCCCAGTGGCTTGGGAAAGTGAGGCAGGAGGATTGCAAGTTCAGCAAAAATGAGGCACTAAGCAATTCAGTGAGACCCTGTCTCTAAATAAAAGACAAAATAGGGCTGGGGATGTGGCTCAGTGGTTGAGTGCCCCTGAATTCAATCTCCAGTATTACCACCACTCCCCCCCCAAAAAAAACAAATTGGGAAAGAAAATTTAATATTATTTAACAAATCTTATTTCTCTTGATAAGGAAGCCAGTAAAAGTTAACATTCATATGCATTGGGAAAAGGTTAAGACTGAGTTTTCTAAAATATGCTTCGGGTACCAAGTTGGATTTGAGCCCTCTGTTTCTGAATATTTTTCCTGCATCCCGAACTGAAAGAAACCAGGAGACAGTGAACCAGCCAAATTTGCCTGTTCCGAGGTCTAGGAAAGCAGCAAAAATTAAACTAGCCTTTTGAAGAGAAGTTAAGAGAGCAGGTTCTGAGAGATACTCAAGTGTACTTTACCCCAGAAGATGAGGAGATTTTTGAAGCACACAATTGATCTCTAATGAGCTGCACTGGGCACCTCCTCTTTAAAGTTCATCAAGTGTTTGGCCAGAGCCCTGACTGGAGGGGCTTTTGAAAGAGGTGAAAAGGAAAGGGATGTTTTATCATTCAGATTATTTTCTTCCCATCACAATCCCAAATGACCTATTTGTGTTGAAATGAGATATTTTAGTAACAAAAATGTAAAGTGGGAATACTGGCCTGGAATTCTGGGGCTCAGGATCCTGGCACCATGGCCAGAGGGGAGCTTCCAGGGTGAAATGAAAGAGATGTCCCAGATTAGATTCTCCTGCCCTTTGCTAAATGTAAACTCCCTCAGATACCATAAAATTGAGTCTCCAGGCAGGTTTTCTGGTAGATAAATGTCTCTCCACGTCTGCTTGGAGACAACTGTTCCTCAGACCTGTAACCTGGCTTCTCCAAAATGGACTTGGGAAAAGCTGAAGAGTGGGGCACGAAAAGTGTATAGATAAGAAACTCAAAAAGGAAATGACCCAATCTAGGTGCAGGACTGACTCTCTCCTCTCCCCTTCTCATCAGTTTTCTCCAGATTTCCTTTCTCTGGGGACTTTTACACGAGCTCACAGTAGTGAGACACTGGAAAGTGGACAGTCAACTCTACCGTTCCTTCCGCAAACACAGCAAAGATATAAAGGGAGCAAGACACAATGCAAGGATTTTATTTGTATCCTGGTTAAACAAATAAAACTTATAAAGCAACAATGGAAGAAATCTGGACACTGACTGGATATTTGGCAACATTAAGGAGTTACTACTTTTACTAATAACCTTTTTCATTAATGGTAATGTGTTTTGTTTTTTTTTTTTAAACAAGGCCTTTATCTTGAGCGATCTTATGTTTTCTAACGCCACTGTACAACGTCTGGAATTTGCTTGGAGATCATGGGGGCATAGGTGAACTGGGCTGGCCTGGACATGATCGCTGTTGAAGCTGAGAGGTGTACATTACAGTTCTTTCTACTATCTTCGCTACTTTTGTATATGCTTGAAATTTTCCTACTATAAAGTTAAAACTTAAGATTGGTGACTGGTTCTCCTCCAGACTTCACTGCTCTTCGGGGCTTGCTGCTGGCTGGGCAGGGCAAATTCAGCTCCCTCACCCAGCGCAGCTGCAGGGGAAACCCTGGCCTCCATCCTGCCAGGGTGAGTCCAGGGGGGCTTTCTCCATCACCAAGCACCCCTCCGCCCCCAAGTCGCCAGAAGTTGGCCAGCTTCTACTCTTAACGTCCCCAAGCACCGGAGAAGGGGCAAAGCCACCAGGCCGACGGGGACTAGGGGGCGTGCAGGAGAGCCCCAGGTGACCCAGGCTAGTGGCCCCCTCGACTCCGCGCAGGGCTACCTGGTCGCGGGAGCAGTGGACAACGCTGCGAGCCAGGCGGCGCCGCAGAGCGGGGGACAAAGCGCGCGGCCGTGGCCCCAGCTTGCGCGCGCCTGGCCACCGCTACCGGCGCCCACCTGGACACAGGTGTGCGGGCGGGGCAGGGCGGGCCCGCTCACCTTGAGGATGTTGTCGAAGATGGTGTCGCGGAACTCCAGCAGAGCTTTCTGGTCGAATTCGCGGCCGTGAATGATGCGCATCTGCTTGAGGAAGGTGGACTTGCCGCTCTCGCCGGCGCCCAGCAGCAGGATCTTGACCAGGCGCCGCACGGCGCGCCGCTCGCGGGCCAGCAGCGCGTCGATGTCGCGGCTGCGCCTCCGGGCCTCGCGCTCAGCATCCCGCGCCGCGCCCGCCCTGCGCTCGCGGGCCCCGGCCTCGGCCGGCAGCAGGCAGCGGCTGAGGGTGCGCACCACCCCGGACATGGCCCCTCAGGCCGCGGCCGCGCCCCGCCGGGGCCCGCGCGCCATGGACGCCCGCGGCGCGCGCAGGCCGGGCCAGGCGCCGCCCGCCGCTCCCCAGGCCGCTCCGCCGCCGCCGCCGCCCGAGGCCCGCACTCGCCCGGCCGCCGCTCAGCCCGGCTGCGGGGCGGGGCGGCCGCGACGGGCGGGCGGTGCTGCGCGAGGCCCGCAGATTGGGCCGGTGGCTGTCCATCCGGCTGAACGGGCCCTCCGATTGGCCTGGCTCGCGCCGGGAGGGAGGGCGCCTCTGTCGCCCTCGGGGCGGGGCCGGCACCGAAGAAGGCGGGATCTTTGGGGTGGAGGCGCTTCTCATTGGACTCGCGAGCGAGGTTCTTTCTTTCAGAATGAAAGGGAGGCGGGGTCGTTGGGGAGGTGGAGCGGCCGTCCTCCATGGCCAATTATAATTGCTCTGAGGACACGTCAGTCATAGTGAATGGGCTTGGTATTGGGAGTTTCGCGGAATGGGGCGTGACCAGAAGTGCCAGGTGTACAGAAAGAGTCTCCCTTGGTTCCCAGGTTGGGTCAGCCCCCGAGACGAGGATCTTAGCGGAGCGAACAGGGACGTGGCCCGAAAACTGGAAAATACCGATAGGAGGTCCAGCTACTCTTGCTATATTTAGGGAGAAATCTGTTTCTAAACCACCTTTTCCCCAGAAACACTGGAAAGAGGCCATAAATTTCAAGCAAATACACCTTTGAGAGTTGCACGGGACTCTTGGCGACTTTCGAAAAGCTGGCTAATCATCATAATCACCTGAAATTCCCCAGGAAAGTCTTTATATAGCAAAGTGATCGAGAGAGGGCGACCTGGATTTGCTGAGCCTGTGAGTTAAAACCTATACTCAACCAAGTTACTGGTTATACTGGTTGCGTTACCTTTTAAGGGACCTTGTGTGTGTGTGTGTGTGTGTGTGTGTGTGTGTGTGTGTGTGTGTTGTTCTTAGCAAGTACCTCCAGTAGTTGTGAAAATATAAACTGAGAAAATGAACTTGCAAAACAGTACAGTGCCTACCCCCGATAAGTGCTTGAGGAATGTCAGCTGATCTTATTAGATTCCTTATGCTCACCAGATCTACTGAATCTGCTGGAAGGAGCCCAGGTATCCAGGTGATTGGTTAGATTTGGGAACAGTCTTAAAGATTATTTTGTCACCGACTTGCCTTTCCACCCCGTACAAGTGAATACAATGAAGGGGAGCAGGAAAACCAAATAACCCATGATCGCACAGGGCAGCTGGAACTCTGTTCTTTTAGAACATCTGTCTGCTTCTAATCAGAGAGGGATATGATCAATAGAGAAAAAAAAATGATTAGTGAATGTGATTCCATTATATTCTATGAATAATTTTTGCATAATCCTTTTTTGCATCAAGAAACTTATACATTCATTAGGAAGCCAGACTGTTCAAATTACTGGGCAAAGCAGAGTCTAAAGGCATCCCTATTTTCTGCCATGGAGCCATGGATATTCAAGATTTAATCGAGATTTAAACTCTCTGAGGACCTTAAATGGCCATGATTTATAGCATTTGTCACTTGCTACAAATGCTATAAATCATGGCATGAATTTCTATTCCTTTTGAGTCAACATTTTTCAGTAAAACAATATGGATAAAATTCATATTATCTTTGAAAAACAATTAAAAGGAAATCTTGTTTCTTTGTGAAAATCATCTCCTGCAAAAAGCCAAGCACCGCTATTACAACAGAAGTGAAGAGGACTAAGAAAGCAATTTTCTAAAACAGAAAATAGGGAAATTTCAAAGAGGGAGAATAGTATTCAAGTCAGAGTTCATCTCATATTCAGTTAAAAAATTGAAGAAGTAATTCACAAAATAGAATCACCAAGTGCTTCAGACAACAGGAACAAATAACTTTATATCTTTATAAATAGCTTGATGTCTATGTTTATATAATCATTAAATATTTTAAAGGGTCACTTACATTTTTTAGTGACACATTATGGCATTTTATGGGAGAAATTATATGCTGTTAGTGGTATCTAATTTGGGAATTTGACAAGGTCCCTGGACATATCCTTCACGTTGTCAAGGGGCTAAAGTGCTTCAAATAAACAAGCTTATCTGTGTAGTCAATAATAATCTCTTAATTATCCCCTACATTTATGGCAAGCTATAATTTTCAAAGTGCTTCCACATACATGATCTCATCTGTCCTTTCCACACTGCTGGGAGGGAGGCCAGTCAGAGGCAACTGTAATAGAATAATCTGAGTCCTGGGCAGCTATCATTGCTCATCAGGAGAAGTCTGCTGGTAATTGCAGGACCTGGATGTGTGTTCATCACATACAATGGAGTTGGAGGAAAGCCTGAGAGCCTGGTTGGGAGCCTGGTTCTACCACCCATTGCTCTGTGACCTTGAATGAGTCACTTAATGCTTTTGAGGCTTAGTTTCCTTATCTGTAAAGTCAGGATAAAAATAAGACCTTGATAAATATTAAATAAGTTAACCTGCAAGGTTGCGGATGTAGCTCATTGGTAGAGTATGTCCCGATTGCACATGAGACCATGGGTTCAATCCCCACGAAACAAAACAAGAGCCATGTGTGGTGGCATGAGTTTGTGGTCCCAGTTACTTGGGAGGTTAAGGCAGAAATGTCACTTGAGTCCAGGAATTGAAGCCCAATCTGCGACATAGTGAGATTTCATTGCTTCGGGGAAAAAAGGAAGAGAGGAGGAAATGATCTGGTTAAATTAAGGTACATTCATATAATGCAATAATATGAAGTTCCTAAAAGAATAAGCAAGACTGAGATTTGCAAACAGATGGCCCACAGACATGCTGTCTGTCTGAGACCACCATGTGTTTAAAAATTGGTTGAGGGGTGGAAGGGATATACTGAATGCTCCTCCCAATTTGTGTTCAGTTCCACCTCCTAAGCCAAGGAGCACCCAGCAGGGATTGGAACATATGTGTGAAACAGTGGACTCATCTGGAATCTCTAGAAAGGGAGCAGCCACAGGACTGTGGCTTCCTAGCTGGGTGGAAGGGGGCGGGGGCGGAGGCCTGGAATTAAGCTCAGTATTCTGGGATTCCCCAGAGGAAGAGGATCCCTGGGATCCCATGCATGTAACTCTCTTGGGAGGCCCTAGAAGGGTTTTCGGCCCTGGGGAAAATGTGGGAGAGCTACATGGGGTGGGGGGACATTTTCTCCATCTCTGAGTGTGGGAGCTTGCCAACAACTGCATTTGCTTCAACTGGTGGTCATCAGAGGAGCAGCACCTTGTCCATTACACCATTTTTCTCTACTGCATGAGAGACCTTAAAGGCTTTCTCTGAAAGGCCAAGAGCTGTGAGTACAAAAAAAAGAACACAAACTTAAGGAGACCCATGTACCAGAGAAAAGCAGATAAAATAGAATATTTCCAATAGTGGTGAGTAGAATTTCCCATCAGTATCACCACCATCATGACCATCACCACACAGTCGTCACCATCATTGCCACCTTCACTATGACCACCATCATCACCACCATTACCTTCATAACCATCACCATCACCACCACTGTCATCCCACCTTAGGAAAACTGTTCATGACATAAAATGAAAATAGCAACTCATGATTTACAGAAGGAGGAGAGGGAGGAGGAGGAGGAGGTAGGGACACAGGTAAAGAAATAATAAAGTTTCTTTGGCCGATGGGGTAGCGAACCAAATACTCTGTAACCATTAAAAAATATCAAACAAATCAAAACTTTAAAAAAGTGTCACTGAGCAGAGCAAGGAAGCACCCTGGCCAACATCAAAGTGAAAGCAGAAAGACAAAGAATTGAACTGATAAGTTGTGAAACTCCAGCTGCCTGGGGGCTCCTGCTGAAGCCTTTGAATCGGGCCTTCTATCTCCCTGGCGGTGCTGGGGACACAGGAGACCAGAGGGCAGGAGTAGAGATCATCAAAGACAGAGCCTCTGATGGGCCACTGGATAAACCCAGGGCCACAGAGATCTGTGCATTCAGGGGAAAGATGAAGTAGCCAAATCAAGAGTATGACAAAGTTTATCAATACGTTAGGTTTCTCAACGCATATTTAAAATCCCTGAACAGGCAAACAAGACAACATGAGTGAAAACCAGCTCAGATACAGCCAGAAGAATCACCCCCATGAAAAGCTGGGGTACTGAAATTATCAAGTATAGATCACTGAATGAATGTATTTACTACTTCTAAAGAAATAAAAGAGGCAATTGAAAGTCTCAGTAAGAAATAAGAGAATGGGGCTGGGGATGTGGCTCAAGAGGTGGCGCGCTCGCCTGGCATGCGTGCGGCCCGGGTTCGATCCTCAGCACCACATACAAAACGGAGATGTTGTGTCTGCCGATAACTAAGAAATAAATAACTAAGAAATAAATATTAAAAAAAAGAAATAAGAGAATAAAATCAATGCCTGAAATGTGGAAGAAGAACCAATCAACATGTAAATATGAAAAGCAAACTAAATAGAAACTTAATGGATGGGTTAAATTGCAGATTAAGACACAAAAGAAAGAGACTGGACTGGATTATGGGTCTGAAAATAATTACCCTGAATCCAACACAGACCTGAGATATGGAAAGGGTGATAGGAGAATGAGAGAGAGAGAGAGAGAGAGAGAGAGAGAGAGAGGAGAAAATATCTAAAATATATCTAAGCAGAGTTCAGAAGGGGACAGAAAGAATGAGGAAGAGAGAATCACTGAGAATTTTAAATTGGCAAATAACAAGGAATGCTTGGTTTGGTAAATAAAAAGAAATGCAACCTATAACACACTAAAGTGTGTCAAAGACAAAGGGATTTTAACAACAGCTAGAGAGAAAGTAATAACAGCTACAGTGCAGGTAGTAGTAACTAGGTTCTGGACTTTGTCTGACCCTCTGCAATTACTGGCTCTTACAACCCTCTAAGGAACTGGGTAAACTGAGAGCCGACGTCTCCATGACAGAAGTGAGGCCAGATGGGGAAGTGGCATGTTCAAAATGCCATGAGAAAACAGTCACTAATCTAGAACTGGAAACTCAGTGAAAATATCTCCTGGAGAAGATAAAGATGCTTCAGATAAAAACAGGGTTGGCTGGGCATGGTAGTGCATGCCTGTAATCCCAGCAGTTTGGGAGGCTGAGGCAGGAGGATTGCAAGTTCAAAGCCAACCAGGCAATTTAGCGAGGCTCTAAGCAATTTGGGGAGGCCCTATCTCTAAACAAAATATAAAAAGTCTGGGGATGTGACTCAGGGGTTAAGTCCCCATGGGTTCAATCCCCGGTACCAAAAATAACCCTCCCCCCCAAAACCAGGATTATTTTATACTAATAATTTTATCCTAATCCCTCAGAGCCTCATAATGTGACTATATTTGGAGACAGGACCTTTAAAGAGGAGATTAAGGTGCATTGAGGTCATTTGGTTTGGCTCCAACCCAGTCTGACTGGGGTCTTCATAAAAAGAGATCAGGGCACAGACATACCAGAGGGATGACCCTTTGAAAACCCTGGAGAAGAGTCAGATCTGTTCATACCTTAGTGTAGGACTTCTAGCCTCCAGATTTGTGAGAAAATACATTCCTATTTGTAAGGCACTCAGTCTATGGTACTTTATCATGACCACCTAGCAGACTAATATTGTATGCTATAGGAAGAGGGAAAAATAATATCAAAAGGAAGGTCTGACAATCCAAAATGAATGGCAGATATTTTGTGAACCTGTAGATAATTCTTATTTATTTATTTATGGTACTGGAGATTGAATCCAGGGGCCCTTTACTTTCTGAGCCACATCTCCAGCACTTTTTATTTTTTATTTTGAGACAGAGTCTCATTAAGTTGCTTAGGACCTCCCTAAGTTGCTGAGGCTGGCCTCCAACCTGTGATCCTTCCTGCTTCAGCCTCCAGAGTTGGTGGGATTATAGGCATGTGCCACCCTGCTGGCATGTGTAGATGATTCTTATCGTTGACTGTATTAATAATAACTTTGACTTATAAAGTTAAGAAAAAAAATGGAGCTAAAGTATTGGACACAAAAGACAATGTGGAAAAAAAGCTGTGATAATTAAAGAATTCAAAGATCTTGAAAAGAGGATAAATGTTTTGGTTAGTGCTAAATTTTGTCAACTTAAATATTCATGTTAAAATTTCTAGGGTAAACACATGAAAAAAGAGGAATAGAATTTTTAAATTCTACTCTAGAAGAGGAGAAAATAATGAAATAGGGAAATAAAAATCAGTATATGATTTGAGAGAAGTGAAGAAAAAAGAAATATGAGAATTAAAAATTGCACAAATAGGACAAAATAAGAGGGTGGGAATAAATCCAAATATTTGACTAATCAAGATAAATGTAAGTAGATTAAAAAAGAGTTAAAAGATGGCCTATCAGACCGGATAAAACAAACAAACAAACAAGGTTCAGCCACAGGCTCATGAAGGACACACCTAAAGACCCAGAAAAGATAAAAAAAAAAAAAGCAGAAAGATTTACCAGGCAAATACTAACCAAAAGAAGTCTGGAGTATCAATATTAATAGGAGGAAAAAAATAGATTTTTTAAGTCCAAAAGAATTACTAGTGAGAAAGAGGGCTATTGTATATAGAAAGAGATTTAATTAAGTAGTAAGATATGTAGCAATTCTAAAGTTGTATGAACCTAATAACATAGCCTCAAACACTTAAGGCAAAAAAATGGACAGAACATCAAGGAGAATCTCAAGAGTCCACCATTATTGTGGGGTGTGGGTTAAGCAATTTTGTTTCCTTCTAGTAAGAAAATAGTTCAGGCAGTTGAAAAATGTAGTTATAGTGGTCTGTGATGTCAGTAACCTCCACATGAACCTCTCCTGGTATCCATGATGTTCTACAGCTATTCCTCATGAATTTGCATTGGGTCTGGAACTTATTTTGACAAATAGAATTCTGCCAGTTCTAGTCTAACCTTAGGAAAGCCTGATAACTTCTGATTTTATGATAGTGAAGTCCTGAGCTGTTAGATAAGAATTCTAGCTACCCTGCAGGAGAGACTATGGGCGGAGGTAAAGGCCCTGAGAGCACCCGCTGAGCCATGCCCTCTGCCAATCCACAGGCTGCATGTAGTCAGAGGAACTGCGCCAAGCTAAGCTCAGCACCGGTTGCAAAATCATGACCAGATAAAACGTTTTAAGCCACTAAGTTTCGAATGGCTTGAAATGATAAATTTGACCTATTAAATGTACATGAACAAGAATTAAAGAATACATATTCTATTCAAATAAAAGGAATATTTTAAAAAACTGACCAAATACTGGGTCTGAAAGCAAGTTTCAACACACATCAAAGGACTAGTATCATATAGACCACATTTTCTGAACCAGGTTGCCTTAAATTTGAAAGCATTAACATAAAGATGTTTTCCTTTTTTAATTTATTCTTTTTAGTTATACATGACAGTAGAATATATATTGCCATATTATACATACATGGAGTATGACTTCCCATTCTTGTAGTTGTACATGATGTGGAGTTACACTGGTCATGTGTTCATATATGAACATAGGAAAGTTATATCAGACTCATTCTACTGTTTTTCCTATTCTCTTCCTCCTACCCTTCCCTTCATTCCCCTTTGTCTAATCCAATGAACTTCTATCCTACCATAAAGATATATTCTAACAACTGCACAGTTATAGAAATTAAAAATACACTCCTAAGTAAGCTCATCAAGTGAAGATCTAATTTAGTGTATTTAGAACTAAACCATAGTTGAATTACTACATATCAAAAATGCATGATTAGTTTCGGGAGGCTGAGGCATGAGGATCGCAAGTTTGAGGGTAGCTTCAGCAATTGAGCAAGGCCCTAAGCAACTTAGCGAGACCCTGACTCAAAATTTTTTAAAAAATAAATAAATAATAAAAATGTCTGGGGATGTAGCTTCTTGGTAAAGCACCCCTTGATTCAATCCCTAGTACTGCCCCCCTAAAAAAAAAAAACATGATGAGCTAGGAATATGCCTCAGTGGTAGAGCACTTGCCTCATGGTCATCAATCCCCAGCAAAACACACACACACACACACACACACACACACACACACGCATACACACAGCATCCAAAATAAGGAGCTAGAAAAATACCAGCAAAGTAAACCTTAAGAAGAATGGAAAATGGCACTAACAGGTTAGCAAGAACCTCCGAATCCCACAGTGAGTTAGACGTGAGCTCTCTGATGATGCACTGGAAGGGTGCAGATTAAACCCTCTGCAGGATCCTGGCCAAGGCTGGGACTGACCAGGTAACCACACCACACCTCCAGCGTGGGCTGTACTCCTTCAGGCAGAACTTCTCTGGCCCTCTTCTTGCTTGGCTAGCCCAACTCAAGACGTCTTTCTTTCCGCCTGGGGCAGTTGCTGTTGGATGATTACTTTGCATGGATTCGTCTCTTTATTTTCACCCAAAGAGGCCAGTGAAGTAGCCTTCAAAAACTGTGGTGGCAGAGGTTGGCAGTATGCTTGCCTGGGTTGGATTGGCCTCTTGTGCCCTGAGGAGGCACAGGACCAAAGAGGAGGAGTCATGGGCAGGCGACCTGGACCAACAGAGTCCAACTGAGCCCAACTTTGATCTTCTGACTCCTGGCCAAACCAAACACAGGAGTGAGAAGTACTAATTCTCTTTTGACGCCATTGGATTTGGGATAGAGCATTGCTATGGTCATCAGTAATATAAAATCTATTAAATAATCAACTAATTTTTTTTAAAGCTGTAGTTCTAGTGTTAAAGGGGCTTTTTATGCTTTTAAATGTGGTAGCTCTGGAACCACTTTATTATCCAGCCCGCATAGGAAATGGGAGGTTGTTTTGAATCCAATAGTCTGGTCTTGTCTGGATTGCCCTGGATTCACAGGTTGCTAGAGTAAACAAGATCAGCTCTTGATTTCTGTTGCCATGGTGATCAGCACCTGGGTAATTGCAGGGTCTCAGTGTCCGCAAGCTGCCCTCAGATGGCTGAGTGTCCCCAGACAGACAGTGTTCAGAAGCAGGGCCCCTTGTCGAGATGAATGTGCTCCAAGAATATCTGCCAGATGCTCCTTGGTGCATTAGCCACGGTGGCTCCTCCCTCCCCCAGAGCTGCTTTTGTCCAAGAGCAAAATAACAAAAAGAAATGAGGGGGGGGGGGGTGGGGACACTCAAGGAGCGGTGCTGGGCCCTTTCAACCCTCTCAAAGGCCCATGTGGAAAATGCAGCCTCAGTTTTCTCATCTGTAAAATGCAAAAGCCTTGGATTTCGTCTCAGTCCCCGATCTGTGCTAGGACCCTTTTGAGGCATAGGCATTATTAGCACAGGGCTGAGCAGGTATGGGGACTAGGCAGGGGACAGAAGACTTTGGGGTGTACCCCTCTCCTCAGTTCTGTTCTGAACTGCAGATGCCCAAGACTGGGTCATGTGTAAAAGACAGGGATTTATTTCCTCGCAGTCCTGGAGGCTGGGAAGTCTCAGACCAAGACAGTGGCATGGGGAAGGCCTTATTGCTGCCATCTCACAAGGTAAAAGGGCAGAGAAAGGAAACTGAACTTACCCTTTGTGATGACATTAACCCCACCGCAGGGTGGAGCCTCTTGGTCTAATCGCCTCTTCCAGTCTCACCTTTCAGCAAGACAATGGAATGTCACCATGAAGTGTGGAGGGGACATTCAACCCCGGCTGTCTGTCGTAGTCCCCACCTGACTTCCTGTGGTGAAGACGGCTGTCTTGGTTGTACTCTCAGGGCCAGAGCACCGTGAGCACGACTTGGACAGTGCCACAGGCCCAGCAGTGGAGTCTTAGGATGTCTGGGACTCGCATGGCAGAGGTTTGGCCCAGGTGATACTCAGATCCAGATGCTCTGGTCATCTCATGGGCAGCCGCCTCACCGCTGGCAGGGAGCTGCCCTGCTCAGACCATTTATTCCTGACCTGAAGAAGCACCTGCCAGTGCAGCCCCAGCCCTCACCCAAGTGAGCGCACTTTTTCATTCTGTGGTGCTGGGGATGGAACCCAGGGCCTTGTGCAGGCTCCACTACAGAGCCACACCCCCAACCCCTGCATGCACCTTTCGATGGGGCCAGGTGTAGGTTACCCTTCAGAAGCAGCACCATGGAGTCCAAAGGACACTTTCCTGTCACTTTTTTGCAGTTGGGGAAACTGAAGCCTCCCGGTGTGGAGTATCCAGATCAAGGTCACTTACCCAAGCTGTAGCAGAGTTCTGGGTCTTCAGGTTCTCAGGCCAACAAACTTCCCACTACAAGAAATCAGGCTGTGGAAAAGTAAGGATGTCGGGTTAGAAGAGGCGACAGCTGGGTGTCTTGTCTGTCTGATCAGAGACTCTTCCGGGCATCTGGTTCCTCCATAGCAAACCGTGTTTCTGCCTCCCCAAGATCCTTGTCAGCCAAAGTCTGATTTTATTGGGTTGGCACATGGCCCAGGGGAATGTTTCCATTCCAACCTCCCTTGCAGTGTGGGGGTGGCCAATTACATGTAGGTGGCAGTCTTCAGGGGGGACTTCCAGAAAACTGAAAGGGGCTGCCCATTAGGCAGGAGCTGGTCACTTGCCCCCTGCCCTTTTTCTCTCCTTGGGGAGCACTGAAGCCCCATGAGAATTAAAATCTGTGGGTTCTAGAATAAACACATGTTTTACCTGAGGTTCTCCAAAGAAACAGAAACAATAGTGTAATAGTGTGTGTGTGTGTGTGTGTGTGTGTGTGTGTGCGCGCGCGCACACATGTAGATTTCTGTTTTAGTCAACTTTTTTTTTTTTTTCACTGCTGTGACGAAAGGACCAGACCAGAACAATTGCAGAGGAGAAAAAGTTTATTTAAGGGCTCATATCCTTAGATATGACTCAGAGGTCTCAGTCCATAGACAGCTGGCTCCATTCCTTGGGACTCGGATTAAGGCTGAACATCATGGTGGAAGAGTATGGCAGAGGGAAGTGGCTCACAAGATGATCAAGAAGCAGAGAGAGATTCCACTCATCAGATACAAAATATATTCCCCAAAGCTACACTCCAAAGACCCACCTCCTCCAGGTATAACCTCCTGCCTTCAGTTACCACTCAAGTAGTCCCATCAGGGGATTAATTCCCTGATTGGGTTAAGGCTCTCATAACCCAATCATTTCTCCTCTAAACCTTCTTATATCTTCTCACACATGAACTTTTTGGGGGACACCTCACATCTCAACCATAACAATTTATTTTAAGGAACTGGCTCATGCAATTGTGGAGGCTGGAAAGCCCAACATCTGGAGTCAGCTGGAGACCCGGAAGAGCAGGTGTCGGTAGATGAAGTCAGAAGATGTCTGCTTCAGGATTCCTTGGTGTTCAGCCAGGGCCAATCTGTTCTCTGAAGGCCTTCAATTGACTGCATGAGGCCCCCCACATTATGGAGGTAATCTGCTGTATTCCAAGTCTACCAACTTAAACATTAATCTCATCCAAAAATAGCCTTGTGGAATAAAGTTTGACTATATATCTGAGCACTGAGAGCCAGCCAAGTTGACACATAAAATTAACTATCTGAATGTATACCAGAAACACACTCCAGTCTTCCAACCAACTTTCTTGAGCAATCCCAGAGGACACCCCAGGATCAGCCTGCTCCTCATAGCTATCATTGCAGGAAGCTCTTCCTGTTGTTCCATAAATGAAACGGTAACTGGGACCAGCCATGGTCAAGAGATCAAGTCACCCTGCTCTCCAAACCTGCTAATTTGGTCCTCAAAGTTCCTGTTAGTCCCCATAAATGTTCTCCTGGGGTTGGGGAACAACTAAGTAGAACCTAAATTCCAACGGGGAAGGGAGGTTGGGGGTGTAGCTCATGGTAGAGCATGTGCCTAGTATGCAGGAGGCCCTGGGCTCCATCCCCAGCGCCACACCACTATGACAATAAAAATAAAACAACAACAACAAAAAAAACCCAAATATAGAAGTGCTTCGGAACTCAAGCCTCGGTCACACGACCAACACTTCCTTAAAAATGTGCTGACTTTGGGTGAGATAATCAGTCAGAAGACAGTAACTGTCTCTCCCGATGTGACTGGCAGCATCCCAGAGGGTCCCCCTGTCTAATTCCAGAGGTGACAAAATCCATTCTAAAGAAAGGGCCTCTGGCACGGCTCTCAAGGCTCCCAGGGACTCTGCCTGCTTTGCACTCATCATCCATCTGTAGACCCACCCACTCACCCATTCACTTTTCCACCTACCCACCTATTCATCTGCCCATCACCCACCCACCCCATTCACCTACTCCTTCATCCACCCATCTATTTTATTTACCTAAGTTCTCATTGTCAACCCACTCATCCATCCACTCATCCATCTATCCACACCCACCCACCCATCTATCCACACCCACCCACCCATCCATCCATTCATCTATCCACCCACTCATCCATTCATCCATTCTTCCTCCTACCCACCCATCTATCTGTTCATCACCCACCCACCTGCCTATCCACCTCCTCATTCATCCACCCAAGTTTCCACTGTCCACTCATCCATCCACCTGCCATCCTCCTACGTACCCTTCCTTCTACCATCTACCCCTCGGACATTTCCAGAGCTCCTCCTGGGTGCAGGCACCAGGCTCCAGCTCTCCCTACCTGGGTACAACCCCCTGCTTTATATGTAAAACTGGGGAGACAGACATTAAAACATAGGTTTTTATACATACAATTGTAGTAAATGTCAGGAATGAGATGGTTGCAGGAATACGAAAGAAGATCCAAGGAATTTTGG